>NW_024468486.1:207500-686346 GCF_002846915.1 Aspergillus ochraceoroseus IBT 24754 | reverse complement strand
GGACGCGACGACGCCGCGAAGTCTAGCCGAAGTCGCCGAACTGGGGGGCAAGGTACGAGAAACTTCAGAAACAAGAGAAGCAGGAAAAGCCAAATGGGATACAACCAAACAACCCCTGGGGTCTCGTGTGTCGAAGGATGACTCAAGGAAGAGAAAGAAAGATGACGGCGAAGCAACGAACCCCGACCGAACAAATTCCAGCGGAAAGAGTCAAAGGAGGAGTGGCGGAACCGCCAGAACCAAAGAAAGGAAGGCCGATGCTACCAGTGCAATCAAACCGGTCATATCGCAAGGAAATGCCCCCAGCGCAGAGAAGGCGCCGAGGGGGCAGGAGAATCAGAGGACCAAGACCAATGACGGTCGAATGCTCCAGAATCCCTAGTGCTCCAACAGGACGAAGAGGCGCCGGCGGGACCCCTCCTAGCCGCCGTAGCCATCCTGGTGGGCAAGAAATGGGTCACGACAAGGGCGCTTATGGATACTGGAGCGAACGAGGACTTTATCTCCTACCGCTTCTTGGCTAAAGAAGGAATAAACCTCGACAAGACAAAGATGGAGCAACCCGTGCGTTTCGCTAACGGCTCAACGGCGCCGTGCTACGCGAGATTCCAGGCGAAGAGCCGAATCACGGATAGCCTCGACGAAACTAGAGAATTCGACATGGAATACCATGTAGTAGATTTGGAAGAAAAAGAATACCAACTGATCCTAGGGCGCAGCTGGCTGAGCCCGGTCGACCCCGACGTCTCCTTGGCGGCGAACACCTGGCGCTACCGAGGGAAAAAGTTGAAGATCAAAATCGAATCGCCCAAGCGATTCAAGAGCACGATGAGGCAAGGACTCACTATGCTGGTCTTGAGCCAACCACGCGACGACAGTGGTGCGACGGGGGCTCTCCCAAATGCTACGAAGAATGGAAATCGGTATTCTCGGAGAAAGAGGCAGAGGCGCTCCCTCTGAAAAAGCTAGTCATGACATACCATTAGTCGCCGGCGCAGCGCCACCGACGGGCCGGCTGTATAGTATGTCAAGGACGGAGTTAGCGACCTTGAGGGAGTATATCGATCGAATGTTGGAAAAAGGATGGATCCGGCCCTCAACGAGCGCAGCGGGCGCGCCGGTGCTTTTCGTGCGAAAGGCCGACGGGTCGCTACGGCTCTGTGTGGATTATAGGGCCTGAACGCAATTACCATCAAGAACCGATATCCCCTCCCACGAATCGACGAACTAATGGACCGACTGGTCGGAGCCAAACGATTCACTAAACTGGATCTGCGAGACGCCTACCACCGGATTCGCATCCGTCGGGCGACGAGTGGAAGACGGCGTTTCGCACGAGGTATGGACACTATGAATATCTAGTCATGCCTTTTGGGTTGTGCAATGCCCCGGCTACCTTTCAAGCATACATCAACGAAGCAATGAAGGGGATCCTGGATGAATTTTGCATAGTATATCTGGACGATATCCTGATCTACTCACAAACGGAGGAAGAGCACGAGCGCCACGTCGGCGAAGTACTGTCGCGCCTCCGGAAGCATAACCTCTACGCAAAACTTTCGAAGTGCAACTTTCACCAGGAGGAAGTACATTTCCTTGGCTTCATTGTGGGAATCAAAGGAATCCGAATAGACCCCGAGCGGGTGCGCACCGTGGGCGACTGGCCGGAACCACGCTCGTTCCACGACATTCAAGTATTCCTGGGATTCACGGGATATTTTCGAAGATTCATCTACCAGTACTCCAAGATTACCGCCCCACTGAGCGACATGCTAAAGGGGATGGTAAAGGGGAGGAAGAGCGGCCCCTTCAAGATGACAGAGAACGGTCGAAGCGCCTTTGAGGCGCTGAAGCAGGCGTTCTCTGGACCCCCAGCGCTGCGGCATTTTGACCCGGAACAAGAGATACTCCTGGCAACCGATGCATCAGGTTTTGCAATTGCGGGAATCCTAATGCAACGCGATGGCGCCCAGTCCGCGAAGACACGGCGCGCCGCTTGGCAACCCGTGGCCTTCCACTCGAGGAAGCTGATCGAGGCGGAGAGGAGGTACGAAACTCATGACCAAGAACTACTAGCCATAGTAGAATGCTTCAAGGTATGGCGCCACTACCTCGAAGGCAACCCGCACGCGATACGCGTGCAGACAGATCACGCGAATCTGAAATATTTCTACACCACTAAGACTCTGAATCAACGCCAGGCCAGATGGGCCGAGCTCCTAGCGGCATACGATTTCCAGATTGAATATCGGCCTGGCAGCCTCAACCCAGCCGATGCGCCTTCGAGGCGAAAGGATTACGAACCTGCCCAACGGGATACAGCCGAGGGACTCTTGCCTACGCTTCGGGTGAAGCTAGGAGGTTCACGGAACGATCGAGGTGGGAGTAGGATGGTGGCTCCCCGAGAGACCCCGATCGTGCGGTCAAGAGGTCCGGAACTTTTGACCCAAAGAACGCTAGCGCGAAAGGCGGCTAGCAACGAGCAAGCCTGCGGGACGCCATCGACCACTCTGCGAGACTTACTTCGGGAGACACAACGTGGGGACGCCCACGCGAGTCGTATTCGGAGCAACGCCAGCGAGGAACGCCCGGCACGCCGGAGGCACACTCAAACGGCGGAGAAACCACCCGAACAAGAAGTGATGAAGCAGCTCAGGGACGACGCCGAACAAAGGCAAACTCGTGAGGATAGATGGCGCGTCGACAGCGATGGGCTGGTGCGACGCGGTGAGGCCATCTATGTTCCTTCCGATCAAGCAGTGCGCCAAGAATTGCTGAGGGTGCACCATGACGACCCGTACGCAGGCCACTTTGGTCGAGAGAAGACATTGGACCTTGTTAAACGAAAGTTCTACTGGGATACCCTGCGACGCGACGTCGAGGAGTACGTAAAGAGCTGTCCAATCTGCCAGAAGATGAAGGTGCCTAGACGGCTTCCACCGGGCCAGCTCGCGAAGCTCCCGGTGCCAGAACGCCCTTGGCAGGACCTGACTCTAGACTTCATCGTAGGCTTACCGCCGTCGATGCGAAAGGGGCGCGTGTACGACGCCATCCTGGTAGTCGTGGACCGATATACCAAGGGAGCCAAATACCTCCCAACAACAGGGAATGTTAATGCTGAGGAGCTAGCTGACATGTTCATAGAAGAGGTAGTGCTCAAAACAGGAGCGCCGAGGAGCCTGGTAAGCGACCGCGGCTCGCTCTTCACCAGTGAATATTGGACCCAGCTATGCCAAGGGCTACGAGTCAAAGGACGACTAAGCACTGCATTCCACCCACAGACAGATGGCCAAACGGAACGTCAGAACCAGACGTTGGAGACCTATCTAAGGACCTATATTGGTTACCAACAAACTGACTGGGCGGACTGGCTAGGCATGGCGGAATTCGCATACAATAATGCGAAAAATGCGTCGTCAGGAATGTCCCCTTACGAGGCATGGTATGGCTACCAGCCGGCGCTACCCGAGCTTGCCGACGTCGGGGACTCCGGCACGGTCGCAGCAGTGGGAGAACGACTCGACCAACTACAAGCAAAACGCCGTCAGCTGGAAGAGAGCCTGCGCCACGCCGCCGAACAGCAAGCAAGGAGCTACGACAGGAGGCATCGCCCAACCGAATACCATGTGGGCCAACGGGTGCTACTGTCTACGAAGAATATCCGCACGTGGAGGCCCAGCAAGAAGCTGGACACCAAATACGAAGGGCCATTCGAAATAGTTGAGGTAATAGGCCGACAGGCGTACCGCCTGCGACTACCCAGGTCATATGGGAAAATCCACCCGGTCTTCCATGTATCACTCCTCAAGGAATGGAATGCAAGAGACGGCGACTTACCGGCGCCACCCCAGCCAGTCGTCATCGACGACGAGGAAGAATGGGAGGTGGAACGGATCGTCGCACAACGAAAGCTATACGGCAAAGACCAATACCTGGTCAAATGGAAAGGATGGCCAACGTATGAGAATACTTGGCAATCAGCGGAAGACTTGGAAAACGCACAAGATATCCTGAACGAGTTCCGCCACGCAAACGAGACACGGGCGAGGCGCCGGCGAAACGCCACGAAATAGTGAAACGCGAAAATAATAAGTCAATAAGGGTTAAGGAACCAAAAAGACTACAGAGGCGCACCAACGGCGCTACCCTTCCTCTTTTTCCCACCGGGTTTTGAGGTTTAACGGGGGCACACTACGGGCGTCAAGGAACCTTAAAGAAAACGACTTGATTTCACTATGCGAAAATAGAAACAGCGAGCGCCTGCGCCGCGACATCGGTAAACCCCTAATCGTCATAACCGTCCCAAACCTCCTCGTCGCTGTCCTCCAACTCTATCATGCCGCCCCCAACACGCTGCACGTTGAGCAGGCGAAATAGGTTGCGGTTAATGGACCGAAGCAACCTCTCCGACTGGTCCTCAGTCTTGAGGCGACGAATAAAAACCTGGGTGGCGTGGGTCCAGCGAGCACAAGCCGCCACGCCCGCCGCCCCGCCAGACATCGCCTGGATCTCGCCAAGACTGGCGCGCACAGGCGGGATCACAGGGAAACACTTTTTATGTAAGCGGGCACAACGAGTACACCGCTGTCCTGGGTTCGGGCGCACGCAGGAACGAACTTCCACAGGGCCATTGTCCGTGTGCCACCAAGACTTCGCGCAACGCAGGCAACACGGCGTCCACGCGACGGCGGACGAGCCAGCGGGAGCAACCGGAACGGCCGGAGCAGCCGGAGCCACAGCAGCAGCGGGAGCGACCGGAGCCGGCACAACGACGGGAGCCGGCGCAACGACGGGAGCTGGCGCGACGGCGGGAGCTGGCGCGACGACGGCGGCTGGAGCAGCTGGAGTCGCCGCAGCGGAAGAAGCGGAGGGGGAGACGGCGGGAGTCACCACAATGCTAGGAGTGGCCACGGAGGACAAGGGGGATACGGTCCCGCCAGACGACGAAGCAGCGACAGCGGGAACCACGAGGGACGCACCGGCAGCGACAGGGGTCGCGGGCGCCACGGTTGGTATAGGTGCGGGGGGGTTCGCCGCGGAAGCCTACAAACAGTCAGCACGATAGACCTGCGCCGCCAGAACGAAGGCACCTACAGAGGAAGAAGTGGTAGCAGCCAAACGGGCCCTCTTCCGCAGAGACGCGGCCAGCGCGGCACCGGATAGAGGACGCTTCGAGGGAGCCATGAAGTCTATAACACAGTTAGCCATCGCCACGACGCCTAAGCGACGACAACCCACCTAGCACAATGTGTCAACCTATCAGGAGGTACTTTTCAGAACGTGGATCGGGCTAGGAGGAGTACGCGCGGAGGAGCGTTCCCCTACGATATTTATACTACAACAACACCTTCGCCTACTACTAGTGCACCCAGCGAACCGCCTACTCCTATCCATTGTCCTATTCAAAGCGAAACATGATGCTATTCATATCCTATTCAACAAAGCGCAATCAATGGAGGCAGTGTTACGCGCACTATTATTATCTCCAGTGTTGAATGAAAAAGCGGGTTGTGTTACACCAACTAGGGCTAGCTCCTCCTTGGCAGAGCGCCAAGCCGGATCGGGCGTAGCGCACGCGGCGCGCGGACGCGCCGCCAAGGGGAGGGGAGGCAATTGTCACGGCGACCACGTGACATGCAACCACATGCCGAACCACATGCCGAACCACATACCCAGTAACCGAGGGTAATCGGGAGAACGGCAACATTCGAGTCGCCTGCGCCGCGCCGGCGACTCGACTAGGCAACATAAATAGCAACGCAATAACCCCCGAAGTGCTGAGAGACAAGCACTTCGTTTTGTTACTTCCAGTACCTTCCTACTATCCTCGTACTCCGTGTAGCTTTGCTTCCTTTACCAACACTACCCATACCCAAGCGCCTCGCCAGTGAGACGCTTACACTTTAAGAACTCTATCTTCTTATATAATTTATCCCCCTATTAAGATAGCTTATTATTCTTAAGATAAAAATTAATCTTATAAGTAAGAAAAGATTTTCTATTAAAAAATTAGTAAAGATATATTAAATAAGTTATAAAATTAAAAGAAATAATATTATTTTTCTTATAATATTATAGAAATTTAAGTATAAAATATAAGCTATAATTATTAAATATTAGATATTATTTCTTACCTTACTTAATATATGTAAGAGCATGTGATTCGGGCAACATACTATACCATTGGACCAAAAGGTCACTATGATCAGACCTGATGGTCTGATCTGCCCGAATCCCACCTTATATACCTAGCAATCATTGCCTTGGCACCAGTGCACCTAGTGCACGCCGTGACAACTATCTCCTTCCTTGAGATAAGGCTTGACCACAAGCCAACTAGCATATATTCAGTAGGGACCCCCAGCCCTAAGCCAGCTAGGCTAAGCTAAGGGCTGTGAGCAGGTAGGCGTGGTTCAAATCTGGTAGCGCAACCAGGTCTAGCAGGGGACCTCTAGCACCTATCCAGGTCTAGCAGGATTTTTAACCGAGCCCTAGCACCTATTCGGCCTAGTGGGACTCAACCCAGCCCTAGCACCTATTTAGGTCTAGCGGGACTACCCAACCCTAGGACTTAATTATCATTATCGCATAATGACAACAGCCGGATTCGAACCACAGCCATCTACCCATCAGGTCTGATCATACTTGTAAGAGCATGTGATTCGGGCAACATACTATACCATTGGACCAAAAGGTCACTATGATCAGACCTGATGGTCTGATCTGCCCGAATCCCACCTTATATACCTAGCAATCATTGCCTTGGCACCAGTGCACCTAGTGCACGCCGTGACAATATAATTAGGATACTTTATTTTAGTATTAAATTAATATAATTAGGTAAGTACAAGCTTATTAGTTATTTAATTATTTAAGGATATTACTATTATTATTTTAGGTAGTAATTATTCTATATTATAATATTAGATTTCTATATAGTTGCCTGTTACTTTAAAAATAAAAATAGGTTTATTACCTAATTATCTATAATAATATATTTAACTATAATAATATTTTTGTAAGCGTCTCACTGGCGAGGCGCTTGGGTATGGGTAGTGTTGGTAAAGGAAGCAAAGCTACACGGAGTACGAGGATAGTAGGAAGGTATTGGAAGTAACAAAACGAAGTGCTTGTCTCTCAGCACTTCGGGGGTTATTGCGTTGCTATTTATGTTGCCTAGTCGAGTCGCCGGCGCGGCGCAGGCGACTCGAATGTTGCCGTTCTCCCGATTACCCTCGGTTACTGGGTATGTGGTTCGGCATGTGGTTCGGCATGTGGTTGCATGTCACGTGGTCGCCGTGACAATTTTTATCTTACTTATTTTTTATAAGATTAAAATATTTAAAACTTCTAAAAACCTTCCTATTATAATTTTTATCTAGTTAGAAACTATATTTATTAAAGTTATAGATAAGATAAGCTAGAACCCTATAAAGAAGTAATTTTAAAAGATTATACTAGTATTAAAATAAGCTAGTATCCTTTACTTATATTTATTTTAATTTTTTAGTCTTTTACTTTATTAGAGCAAGTTCTAGATCTGCTAGTATATATAATTTAAATTAATATAGCTATATCTTACTAATTTACTTATCTAACCCTATATAAGTAAGTATTTAATTTACCTATATTATAATAATTACAGGAGTTAGTAGGATATTTTATTTCTATATTTATATAATCTAGTTAATTAAGGCCTTTTCCTAATATAGCTATAGAAGGTTCTTATTTATTATTATTAATATTACTAGTATCTTTAGTTTTTTAAGGCATGTTTAGAGCATAGAGTCAGGTATATTAAATTCTTATATAATCTTTATAATATTTAGTTTTTTTTACTTTTAAACTATGGTAATAGCTTCAAGTAAGTAAGATTTATTAAAATCTAGAGATTTAGGCATGTTATATTATAATAATAATAAAAATAAGTTAAAATATTAAAAATCGCGAAGAATGTGTGATCGCGAAGAATGTGTGGTGCACCTAAAGCAGGTAGTGGTTTAGGTGGGCAGAAAGGCATGGATAAAAGCCACCAGGCAGTGGGACTGCCGACGAAGGTCGGAGCGGCGCTGAATCAATAGGGACATATCTGATCTTGGGGAAATAACCTATATAAGCACGATTATGGATGGCATTTACTAGAAATACAATTTAAAAAAAAAAAAAAACTACAATACAGGTTGACTCGAATTAAAGACAGAATTAACCAGCCGAAGTCTACCTAGTACAAAGAGAAGAATGAGGGGAAGCGAATGCTGACGGTCCTGTACGTGAAAGAAATAGCACTCCAAAGACCATCACTACAAATATCCAGGATACCTAGTGCCTTCATTTCGTTCACTGTAAAAACTGAACAAAGTTCCTATGAAAGCCGCACGATACTACAAAGCCGGCGATGTCCGCATCGAGGACGTGCCTCGCCCCGAACCTTCGCACGACAAGGTCCTGGTCGCTGTAGAATGGTGCGGAATATGCGGCAGTGATCTGAACGAATATCTCTTCGGTATGTCTATCGCATCGCGAAGGGTAATCTCACGTACTAAAGGATCGGATACCAGGTCCCATCGCCGTCCCAAGTGAAAAGAACGGCCGGCACCGTCTCACAGGCGACATCCTCCCCGTCACCATGGGCCACGAAGTAACCGGCCGAATCATCCACGCACCCACGACCCCATCTTCATCGAACACCTTGATCACCGGCCAAGCCGTCGTCATCGACCCACGCTTCTACTGCTCCTCTTGCGCGCCTTGCATCCAATCCGTCACTAACTGCTGCGACGATATCGGATTCCTAGGTCTCTCTGGCGGAGGCGGCGGGCTCTCCGAGGTCGTTGCCGTTCCAGAGTCCATGGTCCATGTTCTTCCCGAGAATGTCGATCTAGCTGCCGCGGCGCTGATCGAGCCGCTCGCTGTTGCGTGGCATGCTGTGCGGCTCGGCACGGAAGCACTGAATATGGACCTCGGTGACGTGCCTATCCTAGTGGTTGGTGCTGGACCGGTTGGCGTAGCGACTGTCTTTGTTTTAAAGGCTTGCGGAGCACGCATGGTTTTTGTCTCGGAACCGTCAGACGCAAGAAGAGAGTCGATACAGCGTACTGGTCTTGTCTGTGCGGCGTGGGATCCAGCTGAGGTGGATGTTGCAGCAAAATGCAACGAGGTAACTGGTGGCGGTGTTGGCCTTGTCTTTGACTGTGCTGGATCCCAGGATGCACTGCAGGCCGGAGCAGGTAGTATTCGATTTAGAGGCATTTATGTTAACTTGGCTGTGCCGAAGATGCCAGTGAGCAAATCCCCCCTCCCTCCCCCCTTTCTTACAGCATTTGCTTCATATATACATACATGTATGTATGTATGTATTTATGCATGCATGCTTGGATAAATGGCTAATTTGGAAATCCTGTTTAGATAACTCTACCTATTTTGCCGTTTCTAAAAAAGGAGATCACATACAAGTGTTCGCTAGCTTATGACCAGGAGGACTTCAAGCAGACAGTAGCTGCGTTTGTTGCTGGTGCGTATCTCTATTTCATGCTTTCCAGCACTTGAGCTAACTTGAAGGTAGGACGGTTCGAAGGAGTTGAGACCATGATTTCCAGACGTGTCCTGCTGGACGAGATCGTAGAGAAGGGATTTAAAGAGTTGACCCAGCCGAATAATCATATCAAGATTCTGGCTACACCAAGGGTAGATCTGCTCTTCTAGATCAACTCTTGCATGTACGACGATACTATAGCCAGAGATGCCCCTTAGAGTGGGTGCTATTACGGAGAAAAGAGGGAGAATAATTTGGACACCATACTCCAGATTCAAATTCAATCCGAGGCAAGGGAAAACTCTTTGTGTAATAAGAAAATACAGAATGAGGCAAGTAAACATATTTACGCCTTAGTCTTGCCCTTCGACTTGGTCTTCTTAGCCTTGGTAGCTGGGGAAGGAGCAACTGCCTTAACGGCCTTGGGGGAAGGCTTCACGCTCTTAGGTGCCTCATCCTTTGCAGGAGTGGACTGCGCTGCCTTCTTTTCCTTCTTCGATTTCTTCGGGGTATCATCAGCTTTCTTCTCTGGCTCGGACACAGGCGCCTCGATGGCCTTAACCTGCTCACCCTCCTCAATGGCCTTAACCTGCTCGCCCTCCTCAATAGCCTTCTTCTCCTGAACGGGGACATCCTTGACGCTCTTGAGCTGAGGAAGCTCAAACTCGTAGCCTAGCTCCTTGAGCTTCTCAGCCTTGGCCAATCGTCTTCTCTGTTCCTGGCCGATATTCTTGGACCATTGCTCGCGCGTCTTACCCTTGTTCAGACGCTTCCGCTCAATCGTATTCCAGGGGGTTCGCTTGAAGCGCCGGTTGGCGCCCTTCCAGAGATCCGGGTGCAGTTGCTCCACAGGCACGTACTTGCACTTCAGGATGTGGCCGTACATCAGGTAGTTGTCCATGGTTGCGGCGACGATCTTGGCGACGGAAGTAGAGACAAATTCGATGAAAGCGTAGTGCTTGGAGCGGCCAGTAAGACGATTGCGAGACAGACGCAGGCGGGTAATCTCGCCAAATTGTGAGAAGTATGCGCGCATCTGGTGTTCATAGAAACCGTGGGGGATACGGCTGGGGATGGTTAGACAGATGTCAACGGAAGCATAAAGATAATTAGAACTCACCCAACATAAACAGTTCCAGGTTGCTCATTGGTCTCGGTCTTTTGCTGCTTCTGCAACTTGAGGATCTTGCGCTTGGCTTTCTTGGAGTCGGGGATCTTGGGAACCGGAGCATCGGGGTCCAGACCCTCGTCCGCGGACTCGTCCTCGTCGCCACTGCTCTCGAAGCCTCGGATCAGGGCAGCAGTCTGGTCATCTTCCTCGTCATCTTCACCTTCGCTATCACTCGGAATAGGAACCTCTTCGTCTTCAGAGTCGCTAGCAATAATCTCAAGTTTCTCCGCCAGGTCCTTCTTCTTGGACTTTGCGGGCTTGTCCTTGGGGGCCGGAGCAGCGGTGCCATCTTCCTTCTTAGACTTCTTGTTGGTAGGCTTGCTCTTGCTGTTCTTCTCTGCAACCTTCTTCACGGGAGCGACTTCAACCTCAGCCTCACTATCCTCCTCCTCCTCCTCATCACTAAGAAAATCAGCTGCGCGCTTGCGAGGCTTGATCGGTCGGGGAGCGTCCCCATTAGCCTTGGGCTTCACGGCAGACTTCTTCGCCTCAGCGGCTGCGCCATTGGACTTGTTCTTTTTCAGAATAGATTTCGGGGAATCTTGGGCAGGTTGCTCCGTGGCTTTGGCTTCGACCTTCTTGGTCTTCTTCGCCGGCGAGTCGGCAGCGGTGGCAGTGGCCGCTACGAATCTGTCAGTACACAAACACTCTGTGATTTCGGAAAATAAAACAAAGATGAAGGAGTGAAATTCATACCCTTACGCTTCTTGTCCTTTTTATCCGGAGCCATTTTCACAACAGTCGCAATGGACGAATTTATCAACTGAGCCTCGACAAGTGCGGGAGACTTTTTTTTTTTTTCTTCTGAAAATTATTTTTTTTTAGCTGCAGAAAACGCCAAGCGGTGAGCCTCAGTCCGCCTTCCGTTGCCCTCTCTTTCTTGTCTCTACTACCGCATCAACAACTTCACATTACACCAAAACAAGACAGAGTGCCAGATGTCATGGGGAAGAAAAAGGGTGCTAATAGGGCACTGACGCAGGAAGAAATCTGGGATGATTCTGCGCTCGTTCAGAGCTGGGATGAAGCAGTCGAGGAGTACAATGTAGGTTGCTCCCCTGGCACGTGACCTATACGGGGCTGACTCTCATGAACAACAGCTCTACCACAGCATCCATGCAAAGGGGGAGAATGTGGAAGATGTTCTAAGAGAAGGTGAAGCTAAGGAAGAGGCAGAGGCTGCGGCTGAGAGGGCCCATGCCGAGATTGAAGATGAAAAGGATGATGACATGGCCGATGCCGATGCTCTCCGGCCTGCCCAAGAGACGCACCCAGTCCTGCAGGTACGTGCAAATACAAGGGCCCGTTCCTTCGAATATCTATCATTAATTCGAGTTTAGGCAGTAAACGGACGAGACGACCCGTGTGTTGGAGCGCCCAAAGAGCAAGGTACCGCGAATCCCATTCCCCATCCCGCTGCTGCTATCCCCCAGCCTCTCCTGAATCAAGGTAGGACCAAGGCCCAAATCTTCCGTTTCCCTCTTGGGCAAAGGCTAACTACCGTAGTTCAAGATGAGGGGCTAAAAAACCTCATGATGGCCTGGTACTATGCTGGATATTATACAGGTCTCTATGAAGGACAACGAGGAGCAAATCAAAATAAGGGCTCGTGATGTTTGCCATGGGAAACCCCCCTTCCTAATAATGAACTTGCAACTTCTGGATGTGATATCTGCCAGAACAAAGTCTCGGGGTTGGCTTTCAGGATGTGTGTTTGCCTAGTAAGCTAGATGCGGAGCAAACACTATAAAGACTTGGTGGGATCAAAGCCGCGCATGTTAAGAGAAGAATTCTTCGCCTTGCCAGGTTTTATATAGGTAAATATTGGGCAGGCAGTTCAGTTTACTCCAGTTCACTCCTAAAAATATACTTTTTATTAATATTTCTTCTCCAAGGCAGACTATGGTTTAGAAATATTAATTTCCGCAACTAGCTGCAGCCAGCTTTCGTTCTAATATAATAGAACCAAAGAATAGCTTACAACTATCACTAACCCCCAGGACCTATCTCTCTAGCTTTATGAGCTATACACTTGATTTGTTCTTCCTAATGATTAACCAGTACCAGGAGCACTACTAAAATTGGCCCAAAAGGACTTCTCCTGAATCCATTATTCAGGGATTAGTTACGTGCTTACTTACACCTACATACATCCAGGAGGTGGATGTCGGACATTATAAGAATAGAGAAATACTTGTGTGACAAGAATAAGAATAACCAAATGAAACCCGTCAACATAACTGAATGAACTATCTAACTCATGCTGATGCTCATGACCGTGCACAACTACTTGAACTACTCGCCATACCACCTAGCTCAACCCTCAACATATCCCCGAGAACACCACCATCCCTCCTGATATTCACACAGCAACCGCGCTCATCCCAAATAAACATCTCAAACAAAAAGCAAAGAAAAGGAGCGGACGGAGAAAAAAAAAAAAAACGTTTACAAAAGCCCACCACCGCTCAACAATCCACCCACAAGCGGCAAGCCAGACAACGGATCATTCTTGGCCTGGTGGCTCGGAGCCGCCGCCGGCGCGGCCGCCGCCTCGTCATCAGCGCTGGGCTCAGCCGCGGGCTTGCTCTTCATGTCGCTGTTGAGGCGTTCCGCGCTGACAGAGGCAGAAGCCGAGGGCACGCTCGCAGCAGCAGCAGCAGAGGGCATGAGGATGCCGTTGGGAGAAGACGGCGTGGCCGCGTCGGCTTCCTCGTTCGCCTTGGTGCTTGCAGCTGAAGGTGCCGCGGCTTCGGGGTCCTCTTCTTCTTCGGGCTCGGGCGTGGCAGGGTGCATGGCGGCGTGTGCTTTTCCGGAAGACGAGGGGAATGTGACGTGCGTGTTGGGCACGGGCATGTTGTTTCCGACGTCCGCGTTCTCGTCGGTGCTGGCACCGTAGGTCTCGCTCATTTGTTGCATCATTTTGGCGGCAGACTTTCCGCGGGGAGGGGGGGGGGTTCATGTTAGTGTGGTTCTTTCTTGGGGTTCCCCTTGTGTTTTTCATGTAGCAGGGTAGCGGGGGGAGGAGGGTATGCAGCAGTCAAGGCGTACCTGTAGAGAATCAGCAGCTACCTGGGCAGTAGCCATGTCGTCGCCATCTGAGCGTTTGACTGGAGCTGCAGACACCAGGAGAGCCAGGTTCAGGCAGACTGCGAGGAAAGAGAGACGGGTCATTTTGTTCGTGGAGGTGTTTTGCTCTGTATTTTTTTTTGAGTGGGAATGAATGGTATATGGGGGAAATAGAGGCCAAAGGAGTGGACAGCCAAAGCCAGGAAAGACCAAGAAAGAACGTTGAACAAACAGTCAGTTGCCTGGGAAGAAGCCAGGGACTACCTGGATGAACAGGTAGGTACATGCTTATATATGGAGTAAAGCGACGAGGCATCAACAGCATTCCTGTGCTAGGGAGGGAGGGGATGCTCCAGGGTTAGCTGGCTTGCTACGTACCGACTCCTACGTAGGCGATGGTTGTGCGTGTGTGGTAGTGCCTTGCGAGGGAATTTGGCACCATTGCTGGAGAGTTTGGAACTGTTGTGGATGCAGAGCCTATGACTTGACGCAGAGCACTACGCGCCGATAGCTGCACCTGCGTCAACACCTGCATTCAAGTCATGTTAAAGTAAGGGGCGAGGTTGTGGCAAGGCTTGTTGTATGGGTCTTGTAAGCTTCCTGCTCTCCCAGCGGATACCAGGAGAAGGGAGGACATTCCAGTGTATCAGTCTATGCCTTGATTGCGTAACCTTCCTCTGGCGATCATGATTCACTCTAACGTATACACCGATGATGGAAGGAGACTTAGATCGTGATGTCCAATGAGAGGATCAAAGTTGATACAGAGGTCAGGATACAAGGGATTCAAGTAAAGATAAAACATCAATTGAAAATAGGAATCTACATTCTATACGTGTGAATACGTGCAGAGAAATATACTCCGTGCCTAACGGGAATGTATGTATCTCCTTCTGATTGACACGAACCGCGCCATATCACTTGACAGCGGCCGCAACACGAGGGAGAATGAAGAAAGAACTAGTCCAACTTCCAGTTCTTTTCGGCAAAAATTTTGACCTCGAATATCATTTATGTGACGGACGAGACTTCGAATATGCCTGATTGTGTTGTTGTCATCGTACTCGATGGCTGCACTTAGCGCAACTTGTAGCATTCATTATGTGAGATAATACCTGCGTCAGTAAGCCTTGATCATGTAATCAGTGTTAGTTGAAATGAAATGAAATAAAATAATAATAATAAAAAAAAGGAAAAGCAAAAAGGGATAACGAAAGGGAAGGCAGCATTATCCTTCCTCCTTCGCTCTCTCCTCCGATCCTTGCAAGGGAGGCCGCAACCTGGGCATTCCAGGCCGCGGTGCACCCTTGATCAAAAACACGGTATGTAAATCATCGACAATCAATTCATCAAAAGATAGCGATTCAGAAAAATATGTATGTATGCTCAAAGCGAACCCAGCTCTCCTCGTGTTGGGACGGTTGTACCGACCCAGATGGCAGGCGATGGGATTAGAACGAGCACGCTCATGCTCAGTCTCGGTCTCTGTCTATAATTTGTCGATAGAATAGGCGCTAACGGCGTCCATCCACAAGGGTATGTTGGAGACCTGCAATATGTTATGGTAAAAGGAAAGAAGAAGAATTTGTTGGAGGTCGCGGAAAATTTTTGTTATGGTGTTGTTGATTAGTCATCGTCCCGGAGAATTGTTATCCCGGTTACATAATACCATATATATCGTTCATAGTTATACTCGTGTATAAAAAAAAAAAAATCTAATCAGTCTGTCGCTAGTCATTGTACAGTCATTACAGTTAAGTGGGTCTTCAGGTATATACATTGAGGACATTAGAACCGGGAGATAACCTTCTCCTGGACATCGGCCAATGCCCATGCATCGCTAGCTTTCTTGCTGCAAACCTGCTTCGCCTGTTCGGCAGTGAAGCCCTTAGCCTCGACGGCCGGGTTGTACCCAAGGCCAGTGATCTTGGCAACAACGTCGGACGGCACAGCAGTGGCAACCTTGCCATCTGCACGCTTGTAGACAGTTACGACAACAGCACCGCCCAACCCCAGGTTGTGTTGCAAGCAGGCATCAGTTCCAGCGACCAGACGGTTGTTAGCCCAGCCGCGGAGATGCCAGACCAACTCGGTGCATTGAGCAAGACCAGTAGCGCCCAAGGGGTGACCCTTGGAGATAAGGCCTCCAGAGGGGTTGATGACCATCTTTCCCCCATAGGTAATGTCACCCTTGGCAACCATCTCGTGGGCCTTTCCGGGCTCGCACAGCTCCAGAGCATCGATGGTGATCATCTCGTTAGCGGAAAAACAGTCATGAAGCTCACACACCTTAATGTCCTTGACATTGACGCCAGCTTCGGCAGTGGCCGCACGGCAGGCGGCCCGGGACATGCCAAAGCCCATCAGGTCAATCGAGCTACGGTTGTACACGCTGGTGTCATCGGTGCGGAGCTGCTGGCCGGCAATGAGGATAGCTTGGTCCTTCAGGTGGGGACGGGCATCAAGGAAAGCCTGAGAGACAATAACAGCGGCGGCAGCGCCATCGGAGGTAGGGCAGCACTGAAGCTTGGTCAGGGGTTCATAAATCATGGGTGCGTTCATGATCTGCTCGAGGGTATATTCATCCTGGAACTGAGAGTAGGGGTTGCGCTTGGAATGTTCGTGGTTAATGCGAGCGATCTCGCCAAAGTGTTCCGCTTTGGCCCCGTACCTGAACAATTAGCAAGAAGTCTGGAAAAGGGGGGATAGCTAGCGCGAGCTCACTTCTCCATGTATTCACGACCAGCGTTACCGAACATCTGGGCCGCACCAGGCGCGTTGGTCACACCACGCGTATCCGCCATCATCATACCGATGAGGCCAGTAGGTTTGGCACGGTCGTTGTAGACCGACGGGAGAGCCCCGGGGCTCATCTTCTCGAAACCAACAACAAGCACACAGTCGGCAGCGCCGTGGGAGACCATGGTACGGGCCATCGCCAAACCAGTAGAGCCAGTGGAGCAGTTATTGTTGACGTTGTAAATAGGGATCTCGGTCAACCCGAACTGGTAGAACACGCGTTGTCCGCAGGTGCTCTCACCGTACACATAGCAAGCAACACCTTGGTCCACATCGTCATAGTTAATTTTCGCATCCAGCATTGCCTTTACACCAGCCTCGAACCCGAGTTCATTGTAATCAACCTTGCCACGGGGCTTGATGAACTTGGTCATGCTCACGCCAAGCACGTATGCCGGAGCTGTTGGTTTCTTGCCCATTATGGTGTGTGAAGGGAGACGATGGTAAATAAGCTGCGAGGAGGATAATTTTCATGAATATTGTCGAACTAGGATATCGTGCGCAAGGACCGGCCTTATCAATATATGATGCTCCAGATGATAGATCTGGCCGTGGCTCTATTGCGGCTCTACTGGGACTTTTATGGTGGAGGAGGGTTTGCGGGGGACGCCGCGACCGAGGTCCCGAGGATATACGGATACAGTGTACACAGGTCTATTGCTGCAGGCGTGGGTATTTGTTGAAGTCAAGTCATAACTAGCGTTTGGTTTGATTTAGATCTACCCAAGTCATAGTCATAGTAGCTCATCGACTAACTATAAGCAATTGGACAGGTGCCGATCTTATGAGAGCTCTCATACATATATACAGTACTATATATTTTGTTCCACCACCCTGGCCCTCCCTCAACAACGTACCAACTCTTCTGCGCCAATAGTTTACCTACTCGAGCAAAATGTCACACGAGTCTTATTGACTGACTACTACAGTACCTCTTTACGTACCTGTTGTTACCCTAAGGGGTTGTTAGGGTTCAGACAGATTACGACACGATTCCTCCTTGGTGGTTCGACCAGACCCGATCCACGTATTTGATTAGCCTTGTATCTGATCCGGATCAGTTCCACTTTTCCACATCTCCATCTAGTTATCTAATTCTATTCCCCTCTCTCCCACTCTCTCTTTCAAGTTGTAGGATATCCGATAGTCTGTGTTACCTTCGGCAACAGCCACCTTACCCTCCACTGCTACGTTGGGTTAGTCTATTACCAAGTGCGGTTAGACCCATATTAGTCATTATCCTTCACATGCTGGAAGTAACTAAACCCAATTAGGTCATCACTAGTGCTCGGATTTGGCCTCCTCTCTGATTCTGATGGACGGTACGGAGTAGAGAATTGGATCAATAGAATTGAGATGAGAGTAAGTCTGCAGTCAGATTGGTCGCACTAAACAGAGCAAGGGCGGGGTAGACGAGCGGGTAGCGCTACTAGAGGGCAACCGGACTGGTTTGGTCCGATGCAGATAGGAAACTTGCCACGTTAGCTTGAGCTCCTTGAAGATTGAGAGAATTACCACACAGCCAACTGAGTGAGTGGAATATCTCTCTAGCTATATATGTCTTCTCTGATCTCAAATTTGCCATGTACATATCCGAAAACTACGTCCCTTGAACCCTCAATCCTAAAGTTGTATTTCCGTGTAGTGAGGGAATTGTTATAGACGACGTCACTGGTCAAATCCCTAAACCTGTTCAAGTGGGCTGAAGATCCACCACCATTCTGTAAGAAGAACAGCGGCCCACACACATATCTACTGGTCTGATTCTTTGGCACGAATCCTCCCCATCTTCCATATCCTTTAGGTAGACAGGCACTCTCTACTCTGTGCTCTGGAGTTCTCACTTCAACGCTCCTTTCTCTCCCTCTCTCTCGCACAACTTCTTTCTTTCCTTCCTCTCCATTGACGCCCAAGTCTCCACCGGCCTCTTACTCTCGGAGCCCTCTCTACTAGTAGGTATTGCTCCTGATTCCCCCCCAGCCCATTGTCCCACTTTCAGAGCAGCCCCCCCCCCCCCCCCCTCCGGCTACAAAATGAGACCCTAATCGTCAATGAAGTCTGTCATTTCAGTGGCTGATCCTTTATCGTATCTTGGATTTTAGGTAGCCTCTAGTTTCATCACGTCGAAGATTGTTTCAGAAGAGCGGAGGGTTCCGGATCGCTGTGTATATATCAGCGATACATTGACGACAACTCCAGGAGTGGTTGGAACCCTCGTCTCGCCTGATTGCTCAACTCAGCCCAGCTCCTTAATCCCACCCTTTCCTTCATTTATCACTCTCAAAGAAATAAAGACAAGTACAAAGGGTTGTCTAGCCCACTTCATGGACAATTGTGGGACGCTGAACGGTCTGCTCGCATGCTGAGAGACCGCTTTGCGTTCCATAGGGTTCCCCAGCCTGTTTGTTGCCGAGTGTGAATTATATTCACTCCTGGAATTGTGACGACTAAGCGAACAGCTTAACAAAAAGCATTTCCCTGTTACTGCCCCAGATGGGATGCCTACCGGGATGACTCTTGACAAACACTCTGAACATGCTCCCTTTGCCCCTCCCCCCCCACAACCATCATCACCTGTCATAATGCCGGCGGGTAATACCTGGATTATGGATGACTCCACTCGTAACAAGCTCCTCAAGAAATACAAAACCCAGGTGGCCTCGGCGACTTCCACGATCTGCGCCACTCTTGCTGTGGTAGGTCGCGGAATCCAAGCTTCAAGGAAGCCGGGGACATGCTAATTGTGTTGTGCAGACTCCTCTGGAGAATGTCAAAACTCGAATGCAGACGTGCGTTTCTCTCCCCTCAATTCCTTCCCTGGAGAAACAGATGACTAACTAAGCCGTAGTCACAACTTTCGCAATGTTTCCCAGTGCATCCGATATTTGTGGCGAACTGAAGGGCCTCGCGGCTATGTAGCTGGTTCGTTTTCTTGGAATTCCAACCTCAGGAAGATACTAACAATACCAGGAGCCCTTCCCCCTCTGGCTAGCGTCACTGCTGTCCGGGTTGTGAACTTTTCGACCTACAATGCTGCGAAACACCGTATTTCGGATTTTATGGAGCGGATGACCGGCCAGTCTCCTTTGGCATTGTACAACACCCCGGGCAGCAGCCCTACCGTTTCAACTCTCTTCACCTTTACCACCGCTGGTCTCATTGCTGGACTGATTACCTCCCCGCTTGCTTGTATGTCTATTTCGTCTTCCCCTGCGAGGCAGAGGCACCATGCTGACAAAATTAGGTCCTTTTGAATTGGCCAAGAATGTCGTTCAGACTTCTGTCTTGGTGTCCAATCGTGCCCAAGCGTCCCCCGATGCCATTAGAGACCTGTCGCTGCGCAACAAACCCCGTTTGGGAACCATTGAGGCGATCCGCCAGATCGTTCAACGATATGGATTCAGAGGACTTTACACCGGATTCCACCTTCACGCGATGCGCGACACTCTTGGATCGGGTCTGTATTTCGCGGTATATGAGACAGTGAAGCAGGTGGCTGCGAAAGAACTCGGACCTGATAAATCGCCTTTCGGTGCGCCCATGATTGCTGGTGCAATCTGTAGCACTGTGCCATGGTTCTGTGTAAGTTTTCGTGCTCAAGCTTTCGTAACCAGATACTAATTGAGTAGACGTACCCGCTCGATACTCGCAAGACACGTGCGCAGAGTGTGCTCTTGGGCAGAACGAAGGAAGTTGGAGAGGCGTCGGCCGCGGTAGCGAAATCCAGCATGTACAAAGGCCTGTCGATTATCCTGATTCGCACTGGAGTGAACAACATGATTCTGCTCAGTATTTTTGAATACATCAAAATGCGAATCAACGAGTTGGACGGGTAGTGTGATGATGATGATGATGATGATGTTTTTTTTTTTTTTTCTCCATCCCCATTTCTTTGGTGTTCCGGTTTGGCGTACAAGGTTCTGGGATGTATCGTGATTAGGCTAGTACATAGTTAGTAGCTGTGCTGCTTGCAAATAAAGAATGATCTGTACGTACACCTTGCTCATTGCTTGCTTTTTGCTGCAGAGTCCGTAGCGAGTAACATTTATAAATATCTGGGTGCCTTAAGGCACCCACAACGTCATGCGTTGCCGTGGGGGCGGGAGGGACAGTTTTCACATCAACAACCACGGCCCCCCTCCAAGCAACCACCGGCAACTCGCGTTGGCAAATCGCCATGGCATCGTATGTCCGGCCTTTCTTGCTCTGGGATATACACACTAATGATAAGTAGTAATATCCTCCAGGTTCCTTTCCGCCGCTCGCACACGGTCTCGCTCTCCGATGCCATCACGCAATACATCTCCTCCCAGTATGACCAGCGCCCGGACATGTTCGCGGACGATCTCTTGATCATTGACCGGCTGCGGGACGAAGCCGTGCATGTTCAGGAACCGCATGTTAGCGGGGTGAGCCGCCTGGTTACGTATGCGGCGCAGTTGAAGTGGCTTGGGGGGAAGTTTCCAGTTGATGTACGTGTGTGATGAGTTCCGGATCTACAATATAATATACTTAGGGTTATGTTAGATGCTGACTGGAAGAATGATACTGAATAGGTTGGGGTCGAATTTCCTTGGTATCCTGCGTTTGGGTTTAATACCTCACGACCGGGTATGTCTTTTTTTTTTTTTTTCACTTCCAAGGCTGAGGCAGGACTATGGTAAACCAAAAAAAAAAATACTGATATGGTGGAGAATAGATTCTCAAAATAACATTCGATTTGAACTCGCAAACATCATCTTCAATCTTAGCGCGTTATACTCCCAGCTCGCCTTTGCCGTGAACCGCACCACAACGGATGGATTGAAACAAGCATGCAACTATTTCTGTCAGTCGGCCGGAGTGTTGGCGCATCTGCGCACAGAGATCCTCCCTGATATGCGAACGTCGCCTCCCGAAGATATGGATGACATGACCCTGCAGAGTTTGGAACAGCTGCTCCTCGCACAAGCACAAGAATGTTTCTGGCAGAAGGCCGTGAAGGATGGGCTGAAGGATGCGTCGATTGCACGGCTCGCAGCTAAGGTATCTGATTTCTACGCTGATGCTTGCAACCACGCGGTAAAATCCAATGCAATCAGCCCCGAATGGATCCACCATATGACAGCGAAGCAGCACCATTTCGCGGCCGCAGCGCAGTACCGTCAGTCGCTGGATTGTTTGGAGAAACGCAAGTATGGAGAGGAAGTGGCGCGGTTACGGGACGCAGAGGCGTGCGTGAATGAAGCCCTGAAAGAGTCGCGCTGGATTAATAGAACGGTGCTGGGGGATCTGCAGGGACTTAAAAATCGGGTGACAGAGGACTTGAAGCGCGCGGAGAAAGACAACGATGTGATCTATTTGAACCCCGTTCCGCCCAAGTCTGAGTTGCGGTTTATTGACCGGGCATCGATGGTCGCTGCGAAGGCGCCGCAGCAGGTAACGGATGCGATTTCGATGCTGGGGGAGAAGGGGGCGCTGGGACAGCCGCTGTTTTCGAAACTCGTCCCATATGCCGTACATATTGCAGCGAGCATTTACTCGGACCGAAGGGATGGACTTGTCAATGAGACTATTGGGGAGTTGGAGACTATGACGGACAGACTACGAGAGTACGCGCCTCGTCCGTATTCTTTCCTCGCATGACGCTGACTTTTATAGTTTACTGTCTTCATTGAACCTCCCTGGCTCTCTGCAGGCATTAGAGAAACCGCTCGGACTACCCCCCGCACTGGTATCTCACGCCGAAGAAATGCGCCAACAAGACGGACTAAACCGACTCCGCATGTCTCTCCAGGACATCGCCAAAGTCAAAACCAACGATCGAGCCGTTTACACCGAAGGTGTAGAGCTCCTAGCTGCCGAAAAAGCCGAAGACGACTCCTCGCGGCGCAAATATGGGACTGACCGATGGCCACGCGAGTCCTCCGAACAAGCTGCCAAGAAGATATACACAACCTCCCGCGAAATCGACGGCTATTTCAGCTCTGCGCAGAGCAGCGACAACCTGGTCGAGCAGAAACTCCAAGACTCCGAGGCTGTCTTCCGCGTGTTAACAGGTACGAACCGCGACCTGGAAGCATACGTCCCTAGCAGCCGACGCGCGGCTATCCCTCCCGAGGTCGAGCGCGAGGTGAGCCGGCTACGCGGCTGTCTCAGCGAAGTCAACCATCTCGAAAACCGACGGAGGCGCAAAGCCCAGGCATTGAAAGATAAAGCGCGCGCGGACGATATCAGCCAAGCTCTCGTGACCGAGGCTGCGCGTCTAGAACGGGAGTCCCCGATGCAGGCTATCCAAGCCAGCCAGTTCGAGGATCTCTTCGCGAGCCGACTGCGGCGGTATGACGAGGACCAGGAGATGGTGATCCAGGAGCAAAACGACCAGGACCAAATCGCGGCGCAGGTGCGCGAGGCGAACCGGGCGCTTACGCGGGCGCACACGGGGGACGCATCGACGAAGGAGCGCGAGAAGGCCCTGCAGGAGCTGGAAAACGGGTACCTCAAGTACAAGGAGATAATCTCAAACATCGAGGTCGGGCGGAAGTTCTATAACGATCTGGCGAAGATTGTGGGGAGGTTCCGGGATGATTGCAAGGCCTTTGTGCACAAGCGTCGAATGGAAGCCAGCCAACTCGAGGGGTACGGAATCCCTTATCTTTTATCATCTTTTCATCTTCATCCAACGTTGCGCAGAAGCTAACCGTTCCACCCCCGTGTCATCAGAGATATAAGCAGCGTAGTAGCAATGGCGTCGTTGAATATCACCCCACCATTCCGACAGCCACCAGCACCAACACCAGCACCAGTACCAGCACCAGCACCAGCACAACCGCCGGCCGCGGCTCCTATCCAACCACAGCCGCCAATGCAGTCGCAAATGCAAGCACCCAGCCAGCCTCCCCAAGAACGATCGGAACCACTTGCAGCACCGCAACCAACCCGGAACCCACGCGGGATGATGCCCATGCCCATGCCCATGCCCATGAGTCCAGGGATGTGGTCCCCCGAAATGGGGATCCGATTTGGATCGGGGCCAGCGCCTCCTGGATCGGGGGGGACACCGGCACAGACCTGGGATCCGAGCCATGGGGTGAATTTCCAGCGACCATGATATTGGTTGGTATATTAGAATTGGAATTTATCATACATATTCTACTTTCTGGTGATTGATAAAGACGGATATACAATTAGAAATACATACATACATATCCATACATATCCATATCAACATGAATATAAACGTGAATAGATAGATATAGAAAGAGAAGAGAGAGAAGAGAGAGAAGAGAGAGAAGAGAGAAGAAAAAAAAATCAAACCCTCCTCATAACAGCTGCACTTTCCGCCGCTCCCTCCCTAGCAGCAATGTCCAAATCCTCCCGTAAAGAAAGGAACTGCAGTCGGTTGATCCATGTTTGCCAGTGATCCCGGGATACGGTGATCTGGCCATGGCCATGGCCATGATTGTGATTGTGATTGCGCTTCTGTTTCCCAGCTAGAGATGGGCCATTCTCGAACGGATTAGTAGGAGTAGGAGTAGCAGGATGAGTATAGAGAGAGGCAGAGGGGGTAAACCCCGAGAGAAAATCAAGGCCGGAATGCAACGTTGACCCGGCTGGCTTCTGAAACGATGGCGACGGCGACGAGGAAGACGGCGTGCTGTCGCTGCCCCTTCTTTCCCAGATCTCCTCGCCCATAATTATCAGCCAGAGCGACGCGGCCGTGAGATGGACGTTCAAAAGGGCGGTTTTTTCTCGTTCTCGTTCTCGTTCGGGTTCTCGTTCGGGGTCGGGGTCGGGGTCGGGGTCGGGGTCGGGGTCATCCTGGGTTGGATTGATATCTGGGATGTCGGTTTCGGTTTGTGTTATGCTTATTCGTTTTTCGGACTTGGGTGGGGGGGGAGATTGTTTTGGGGTTGCGCGCAGACTCGGATATGTATTTGGGAATGAGTACGAGCGGGAATGGGAATGGGAATGGGAATGGGAATGATCTCCAGAGCGAGCGACATGATTATGAGTATGGTGGTGAGAGTGAGAATGATGATGGGAAAACGGAGGATTCAAGGCCCCCCCTATCATCTCAAGGGCGATTTCTTCGCCCGCCCCCCGACCAAGTAGAAACTCCTTTGTGAGAAAAGCGATAAACGAAATGAGATTGTAATATGTTACTGCTTCTCTTCTCTCCCTTAACATTCCCGGCTCGGTGATGAGTGTGGAGCCACCAGAGCCAGAGACAGAAGAGCCCAGACTATTCAGCCTCTTCCGGTGGAAATGTAACGGGTTCAGGTGCGAAAGGGAAAGGCCATGCGAGTGCGGATTCGACTCGGATTGTGATCGGTATCGACGATACGAAGAGGAGAGTGTGTGCGGGTACACTGGTCCTGGGAATTCTTGCTGGATGTATTGTTTTACAATCTCGTAGTCGTCGCCGCCTTCGGCGGGAGTGTCCTCATATTGAAATTCTAGGTTGTCTAGATCCAGATCTATAAGGACGCCTTCTGCTGGATTGGTGATCTTCCTGGGGTCAGTACAGGAGCGAGAACTGGGTCGAGGACGAGGGAGACCCCGGGCGAAGGCGAGTAGCTTTTCCTGGCTGGCAGACGGGATATCAGGCGGAAGAGTCGGGTTGATATTTGTTGCGCGGGGAAGAGATTTGGATGTTTTGAGGATGGACTGAAGTATCTCAGATCTCTTTCTTTTGCCTGGGTATGTTGAATTAAGGGTTAGCTAGGTCATTGTCCTTCATTCATTCTTTTCTCTACAATGTATAGAGGGGGGGGGGATGTACCGGCTTGGAAAAGAGCTTCCTGGAGAGGAAGTTGGTCGTTCATATAAAGCGGGATTATGTCCATTTCTTGCGTCGTTCATTCGTTGATTTCCGCTGGCTTTTCCCTGTTCTTGGCCGGGGGATGCTCGTTTCGTATGGTCGTAGGCAACTTGGTGAAAGAATGTAATGTAAGTAGCAGGTCGGCTCATGCGATGCGACGCAACTTGCCGCCAGAAAAATAGTGATGACGTCAGGGTATATCGCTAGCCAGAACCACCCAACCAAACCTCGTCTAGAGTATATACACTTTATAGAATTAAATCAAACAAAAGACAGAGCAAATGCAGAAATGTGAGTTACGCCTTCTCATCCAACCCCTCCAAGAAAAAATCCAACTCGCTTGGCCCGCCCTGACTATGTTCGTTCTCAGCTAACTGCTCCAGTAAACTCAAGAACGGATCCTTTTCTGAGTCTGCGGCTGCCCCGGAACCGCTTCCAGAGCTAGCTCCGGGATTGCTTGCGCTCCCTGTGCTGGATTGTCCGCCCGGGGTTTCGACGGACGGAACCGCCTCGAATGGGAATGTAGCGTACGTAGCCGTGCCAACGTCGATGCCTATGCCAGTGTTGGTAGTGCCAGGACTGCCGAGGCGGACGCCTGGAGAGAACACGCCTCCTGTTGTGGTGGTAGAGTGTGGGTCGAGGAGTTCGGGGTCCGTTGAGATTTCGGGCCAGGTTGGGGATGGGTGGAAGGAGAGCGAGGAGGTTGAGACGCGGTGGGCGTGGGCATGAACATGACTGGGGCCGTTTTGGGTTGGGAGGGTTGGAGGATACAAGAGTTGAGGGTCGAGATCCATTCTACTCTTCAGTCAGCTTCCATTTTTTTTTTTTTCTTCTAGATGGGTATAGAATGGGATAGGAGAAATGTACGTTTCGTCTATGTCAATGAGACGCACGTGGCTTCCGTCAATGACAAGGCCAGGATATCGGTCGAGAAAGTCTTCAAGGTGGAAGACAGGTGCAAAGCGTACAGGTCGCACGGCAAGGGTGCGCACGAGGTCTGCATGGCAGACGGAGAGGGTTTGAAGCAAGTCACGCTGGTGTTGGACTCCCGACCAGGACTGGCGCAGCCAAACGAGTTGGTGCATTTCCCTGGCAAGAAAGTCCGGACTAGAAGCAAAAACCTCGCCGTCGTGACGGCCGTGGTAATGTACGCCGTGGATGTGGACGGTACCAGCAACGGTGAGGCAGTACGCAACAAGAGCGGGCCATTCGATTCGTGGCGCGTGGCGGGCGAGCTCGACGAGTTCGGCGATCGCGTTCGCATGGGAGAAGCAGAGGGTGGTGGCCTCGATCTGCCAGCTTTGATGCTGGCCGGAGCCGCGGAGTTCGGCAAGGTCAATAGGGAGAAACGGTCGATAGAGTAGGCAGTGGACAAGGTGGTAGATGAGTTTGCTGAGGAGGAGAAGCGTGCTCTCTGGATGGCCGAAAAGGGCTTCGATTGAGGCGAAGAGGTCGTGTGTACCAGCCGCCCACAGGTCCAGTTCCTGCCGAATTTTGGAGAGGTTGGAGAGGGCGTGCCAGGGGAAATGTGAGTCGCCTTTGACGCCGCCAGCGGCGAGGTAGCGATGCGTTACGCCGAGGATGCGGGTGATATCGACGAGAAGAGCGGCAGCACAGGAGCTAGGGCCTTTGCGACGGTCGGAGGAGTACGGGATATTAGGCCCTACGGGGTTGAATACATCGCCTGGATCAGAACCCGAGCTGCTGGACGCTGGCAGGCGCACGACAATGGAGTGGTCGGCAATCAGGCACGGGCGTTTGGACCCGCAGGTGAGGAAGCGATCCATCACGTAGACGGTCCAGAAGAGGCGGCGGCGCACTTCACGTTCGGGAGGTAGCGCGGGATTGGAGGTGGGAAGTTCGCGATACAGATCGAGCGCGAGGACCATGGACACCGCATTGGCTGTGTTTTGTTAGCGGCTTGACCAGAGGAAGGTTTGAGTTATAGAGAAAGCCAAAAGCACACCTAAAGTCATATAGGCCTTTTTCCCGCAGCCATACGCAAAAAACGTCAAAGAAAGAAGCAGGAGAGTCTGAAGATTCTCAATCGATGGATGGTCGATATCGACCATGCGACGAGCCTGTCGCGCATAGTCCAGACTCCTCCCAGGGGGAGGATTTGCCGTGGTATACCTTTTATTAAATTAGCCTCGGTAACCTCGTCAGAAAAAAAATAAAAAAAATAAATTAAATAAAACTCCGAAGAAATACCGTAAAGTCAAAGAATAAATGGCCATAGAAAGATACACCGGTAGCTGGCCATTCTGATGTTGCCGACGGGTGGATGTCTCATCGAGAATAAAAAAAGGCTTACCATGCAGACGCGCAAAATAGGCGTCGAGCATGGCATCGGGCATGCGACCGGGATTCAACGGCGGGGGTTGCGAATGAGTAAAAGGGAGGATTCCTGGTAGCACCGTCGGGGACTGGATTGGAAATGAAGGCGTGGAGGAAGAAACAGAAGGATGTTGCTGGTTCTGCTGCTGAGGAGGAGGAGGACGGTCAACAGAGGGTTTGACCGGGGAAGCAGGCGACAAAGGATGGAGGTTGTCATCCTGGAGACGTTTTTCAAGACCGTCAACACGTTTGAGGAGAGCTTCCAGGACGTCTGTTTTGGGGCCTCGTTTTTTGGGGATAGCGTCTAGAATGATGATGATGATGATGATTATTATTATTATAGCTCATTCGGAATGAATGATATTAGGGATGGCGTGGCATCCGCACCATAGATACACGGACACTGGAAGACTTTGCATGCTTCACAGCTGGGCCGGAGACGATTGCATTTGATCTGTGCTTGTCAGATTTTGGAACCGGGATGCAGAAGAAGGATAAGAACGGACTTTTCGTTTTCGACAAGATTTGCAATTCATCGATTCGCGGGGTTCTGCAGTAACCCTGCGAGGGGTTAAGCGGTCGATGCTGACCTGGGGACGGGACATTCGTTCGTGTTCTGTTTCGAGGGTTAATATCTCATGGATCAGAGGGTACAAATGAAGATGGCTGTAAGATTGAATAGAGATGGGAGATGAGAGATGAGAGATGAGAGATGAGAGATGAGAGATGAGAAAGAGAGAGAGATGGAGAAAAGATGGAGAAAAGATGGAGAAATGGGAAATGGGCATCAGTCACACTCCTCTCGAAAAACCGAGCTTGGATGCATCCTCACCACCACCACTAACCTGCTTGCAGTTAACTCCCGGACTAACCTCCGATGCGGGGATGGTCTGGGGAATCTATCGGTCTGGAAGGAATCTCGGGGGGATTCCTGCAGGATTGTCCTCCCGTGTCAAGGATATCTATCTACTTGTTTCCAGAAGAAATTATACAGATTGAAATTGATCTCGTGCTAGATGAGAGATGGACCCTAATACACCCTCCCCGACGCCATTCGGACAAAATCAAACGGTACATTCTGCCCAACCAGTAGCCGCAGCGTTTCCACGGTCGTCCATGCATTCACTTCCTCAATTCCATAAGCCGTCCACCCCGCTCGCTCCGCAACCCCAACCGGGTCTCCCGTGCGTTCCCCACGGGTGAGATCTAGGTACACCTTCCCCCGCGTTGACGGGGGCGACGCACGGCCGCTGCTGCGGTAGTGCCGGAGGAGTGGCTGCACCAGCTGTGACTTCTCCGGTGGGAGCGCAGACACAATCACAAATGGTTGCTCTACGAGTTTCACCGACTGGATCGACGTGAATGGCTCCAATCCCGCGGCCAGTGGACCGGTGCCCCGAAACCCTGCCGTGTAGATCGCCCCAACTCCTAGGCTGCGTAGGGCCAAGATACTAGCTGAGACTTCACTTTCGCGGCCCGCTAGGATAATTGCCGCCCGCCCACGATACGCTGACGGCACGTAGTCCCGCGTCAGCGTCGCCCTGATCCCCTTCCAGGTGGCGTTCTCGCCGACCAGTGGGGGCTGCGATCCCGCCGCGTCGCTCCGCACGATCGTGTCTACGAGACCAATCGCCCGCGCGGCATCACTAATAGCCGGCAGGCACGAGGTATTGCTGCTGATCGGAGGGTGTAGGGCCGCGCCGCCAAAACTGGGCTGCGTGATTACCCGTTCGATGGACCCCGCTGGGCCGCGGTCGATTGAGGTCAGCGTGTGCGGCAGACTGAGCTCGTTAAAGCACTTTTCCATAAACATGGACTGCGGGGTCGACCGGAAGGACCCGATCGCGTACAGATCCCGCTTGGGCAGCTGGCCCATGATGTGTAGCGCCTCATTAATCTCGGCGGCGGTTAACTGCCCAGGGGCCGCGATCATTGGCAATAGGGGGTGGGTAATCGGGGAAAACACCGTATTGAGGGCTCGCGATAGCTGCCCCAACTGGCCCATGTTCACTGCAGACAAGAGTGGGTACGGCCCGTGGGTTTGCTTGATCGTCGAGCGAAAGTACTCTAACTCATAGTTGGCGTCTACCGTCTCCACCATCGCAATCATCTTGACGATATCCGCGTACTTGGCGCTCTCCTCAAAGATCCGCGGCGCCTCCGGGGATGTCCATCGCCACGACCCCGAGAAGTCGTGAAACGCAGACAGGATCACACTATTGCCCTTGCCCTCTGCCAGGGTGCGCCGGATTTCCTCCGGCAGCCATAGCTCGACGTCAATGTATTCGACACCCCACTGAATGGCGCGCCGGAGATACCGGTAGAACAGACTCGGATCCTCCATGGGGAATTTCCCGTTCTCTTTCGTGCAGCGCGTCGTAAAGATAATCGGCAACTCTGTATGCTGTCGCAGTAGCATCAGCTGCTGTCCCACATATCGCAAACTCGGCACAGGGCTCGGCGGGGTTGGGGGAACGGGATCGACCAGCAAATCCACACGGATTTCAACCGCGTCAGATCCCACGGAGAGAATGTCCAGATTTGGCAGTGCCGCATGGACATCTGGAAATGTCGTCGAAATGAAATTGGTGCGGTTCTTGGTTTTCAAGTCCTCATGCGGCCGGGTTTGGCCCAGAATCAGCGACAGGAAGCGGGTGAGATCGCGCCGGAAGAACGGACTACGCAGGGAATAAAGAAACTCATAATCGCATGAGTCGGTGAGCGCTTCGTCGGGGAAAGAGCCATCATCCACGCAATGGGTATTGACCAGTATACAGGAGGCCTTGTCGCAGCCTTCCAGATCCCGGGCTAGGTCGGCTGCCTGGATTCCTATCACGACCGCATTACTCCCGCGCCCCAACGTTGAGAGTGACGACTCTGTTGTCCATGGCTTTCCCAGGATATCTGAAACCACCTGAACAATGGTGTCCTGTCCTGGGCCGTATATGGTGACGACTGTGCGTGCAGGCTCCAAGGGAAGGGCCTGGGAGGGAGGGAATGGGAGGGGAGAGGAAGTGGGGGTTCCCTTGAGAGCAGTAACAGAGGGTGTAGTAGTACTAGCAGAAGGGGGAGGAGGAGGAGTAGTAGTAGTAGTAGTAGTAGTAGTAGTAGTAGTCGTAGTAGACTCGGCTAGAAGGGTGGTAGCCACAGGTTGATGGAGGGCGGCGGCTTGCATCATCATCATCATCATCTCAAGGCATACTTCCCGCACACGAAGGGAGAAAAGAGCAGTTTAAATAAAAACACAAAGAGGTATATAAGATCAAAACTGATTTAATGCGGAGTGGATGGATAATTAAGGGAGAAATGCGCGGAGTCGCATTGATGATAGCCAACCCACGGCGGGAAAGCGATAGCTCTGGATCTCTGGAGGACAAGAACGCAGGCGCAATGCAGCAACCGACAGAGAGTACAAAGGAGTGAAATTAAGAATAGGATATCCGAGTGAGAAAGGAGAAGAAGAAGAATGGCAAGGAGCCAGGAAGTAAGCCAACAAGCCAAGCCAATAAGCCGACGAGATACGGGGTGTTAAGTAATGGGGGGAGTTCGAAATAGGAGACAAGAGACGCACACACACAGGGGATATAGAGAGAGAGAGAGAGAGGAAATAGAGAGGACACCGGGACTGAGTCGGAATTGAGATTCGTCAGAAAGCTGGATGAGGATATCGAACGAAACCCGAACCACCACTACCACCCAAGATTAGTCTGTCTGTCTGCTGCTGCTGCTGCTGCTGCTGCTGCTGCTGATGAGATGAAGGCAAATGAAGGCAAATGGAAGGAAACAAAATTGAACCATTCTTTTGTCTTTTCCCCCCTTCTCTCCACACACTCTCATTCCTTTGTCAGTTGGGAGAAGAAGAAGTTGCGACGAAGGGAGATTTTCTGGCCTTCGACGGCTAAATTTCCCCGGGCCTGCCAACGGAGTCAGTTTGTCCACCAATCAGAGGAAATAATCATACAGAAAGTCTGGGGGAGGATCTTGGGCGGAATTTGGGTTTTTTCTAGAAAAGATGGGAAACCATGGAGAGAGAGATCAAGGGGAAAGAGGAGAATGGCTTGCTGATGGATTACTCCTCGTTTCCTACCAAAAACTTCCATCAGAAGGATCAGAGGAATGATGCTGAACGAAGAGCTACACAATACAATCTGATACGAGGAATTATTCCCCTCGATACCCGCTCCCTTCCTGGCCTATCCGAATGGCATCCCAGTTGGATTCGTCCGATGCTACGGGATTGGATGCGGACAAATCCTGGCTACACGCACATCCCCGGTCGTCCCACAGAATAGACAAAGACAACTTCCCGGTTGCGTCTGCTGTTGCGACAAGATCTATTCGTACACTCTAGGAATAATCAGAACCAGATCCAACATCCTGAATTGCCATGCTGAAGGAAATAGCATCATGATAGTGTGGCAAGACTGTCCTCACACCGTAAAACAGAAAGGTAGAGAAGAAAAAAAACATTCACAACAGAAAGACGTGTATATGGCAATCAAAAAAAGGGTATTCATGGGAAGAAACAGCAAAATAACACCAAATGACAAACAATGATATTAGACGAGAACCATAGCCAGACTCGGCGGAACACCGCGCAGATCCCGTAAAACCGCCATCACAACGGTTATATGTGTGTGTCTATGATGTATGTATGTGCGTAGAGAAGTTGTACAAGGTTTCTTTCTTTTCTTTTTTTTTTCTCCTTCTGTGGCATCGGCGCGGTACATCAGCCGCGATGCAAATCCTGTGGTGATGGTGTCGATCACACGGAGCTTGATACTGCACCCTCTCCATTCAGATGGCTGCAAATCTTGTCCGGTCTTTTCGTCCTCGCCCTCCGGTGGTGAGAACTTGAGAAGACGGGCAAATGTCAACCAGGAAACAAGTAATACGCCGAGCCACCCCAGTTCTAATTTAAAAAAAAAAAAAAAAAATCATTTAGTTTGTTTTCAATCCGACGTGGCAAATGTCGCATCGAGGCGCAGGGAAAGACAGGACGACGAGTGTTTCGAATTTCCACAGGGACCACCACTTGCACCAGGCATGGGGAAACCGTTGTCTCTCCGTGACACAGTCCGTACAACGATCCGCTGCTGCAATTGGTCCAGGTGCGCACCAGATAGCGTGGAGGGGGATACACGGGATACGTGGCGAATGCACGACTGCATATCAAAGGATATCATTCGGGACGAAACACTCCACCAACCATCGTGCTCTGTCTTTACGGGGGGGAGATCGCAAGGCCATTCATGAGCTTAGGGAGGGGCTTCCGCCGCGCATTGTTGGCCGTCTTCGACACCCGAGGTGCTCCGTGAATCATGCGGGGCTCCTTCATCAGACTGGCGTCGAGCTTCGCTGGTGCTGTGGGTGGGTCAATGTGAGTCAGTGAATTTGAGACACAGTCTGGAGGGATTCACATACCTCGTGTGACAACGCGGGTGTAGTCCCCGGAAAGGGTTTGCTGGGGCCTGCCCGTGGCAAAGGAGGCGGCACTCGCGGTCCTCCACAGATGTTGGGAGGTATCAGACAGGAAGTTTGTGCTGCTCCGGCTGGAGAAAAGCGACGACCGGCCTCGGTTCCGTTTCGATAGCACAATCTCATCGAAGAGCGCCATTCTCGGGTCCTTGGCCTTAGGATTCGTCCGTTCCCTATCGCTGATAAATTCGTTGAAACCTGTTTGGACAATAAGCAACCAGTCTCGTCTCGAAGAAAAAAAATGCGACTAATAAAAGATTACATACCCTGAGTTTGTTGGAGAACACCAATGTATTCTGCGTGTTCACTGGGTAGGCTCTTGAAGAATGCATCCATGTTGAAGCTATAGGTGAGACCAGCTTTTTTCTTATCCCCAGTCGCCGGCTGGAGGAACTTCTTATATGTGTAAAACAAACTGGCAAAGCATCGGACGAATGCCGCCCGGATTTGCTCAGGGTGAAAGGCAGCCGGGCATACCAAACATATCTGGTGCGCGCATCTATTGTGGACCAGCGTTTTACACGACGTACACTTGTACATGTTCTCATCCGCCCGTTCGTCACAGATCGAGCAGACCGCCTTGTCGTCCCACGGCTGAAGCTGTAGGCAATGGCCCTCCACCCAACAGATGCCTTCAGTACTGTGGATGGGTTGGATGACAGCCTGAGGAACAATTGTGGAGGCAGCTACCGTGGATTGGGCATACACAGACGGGGCGTAGGTGGAACCGGCGTGGAAGTCCGTGTTCAAAGTGGTCACGGAGAGATTTGGCGCATGGCCCAGGAAAGGCGCGCTTGGGCGTCTCGGGACACCTTGACGCATTTCCATCCCGAAGGATGAGCTTCGTCGGGATGCCGCATCAAAGTGACCGGATCGCTTCTCACGAAGAGATGCTTGAAGAGCCATACCGGAGTCATTCCGCGAGGCGTGCGTCGTTGAGGGGGGGGGGAAATGACCCGATATGGGAGAGCTTTCCCGGGGGGATGGGGGGGAGCCAGTCTTGAAAGTCGAACCAGTTCCCGGGCGGTCCATGCCTTTCGAGGAATATCCCCTGGACGCCGCCTGCTCATTCCGGGCATGCAGGAACGCGTTGAAAATAAGAGGCGGGTTCGAATTTGGAAGAACAGAGGTCTGGCCAAAGGCACTCGAGTTGAGACTAACGTATTTGGCCAACTGCGTTGACGTGGCCTTCTGGTGAAAAATAGATGAATTCTCCGACATGAAAGCGTCGTATGGGAAGGTCTCAATAGCATAGGCCGGAGGACCTGTGGGTACTCCACATCGACTATGGTGCGGTGCAGCCAGTTGGAGCAGAGAGAAAAGCTTCCTCCGCTGATGACGCGGCAGCGGGGTTGGCTTAACCGTGCTTTCAATTAGGTCCTGGTCCAGATCCACTAGAACGAAGTCATCTGAAGGAAGCTCAACCTTCTCGTATCGACGTTCAATACCGACAATGTAAGGACACGGGGCTTCCAAGGCTTGGATCAACCGCGCAGGTAGAATGGGAATAAGCACGCCAGACCACGGGATTGGGAATAGAAGGTCCACCAGGGCCCTCGTAGCCAGGTATAGCATCGAGGTATGCGACGACAGGAAAATGATGCGCGATTCCGTTAGAGCATACTCGAAGAGGATGATAATGTTGGAGAGGGACAGAGTCCGGAACAAGGCATAGAGGTCGGTGTTTCGAGATCCTGGCAGCTCATTGGTGGCCTCCTTACGGGCGAAAAGACGTAGTTCACGGACGGCCAGCTCCACCTGTGTTTTAGAGGTATTCGGGCTGAACGCCTCGGTGCACAGATTCATTACATAGCGTTCCAACGGCTGCCAAGCCCCCATCCGAGGGGAACAGGGAGGGATACGCTGGATGCTGCCGTCGGTCATGGGCACAATGACGGCTTTCAGCCACTCCTTCCAGAAACTGGTCATGTTCTCCTCCTTTCCAAGAATACCGTAGGCCCGCGGGATCCAAAACCCGGTATCACCGTCCGTCAGCCCCTCGATCTTGGACGCGGCAGCGTGGCGCACCGGCCGCAGGAGGTCCGTCATCAGGCCGATCTTCTCTTCGACAGCGCTGATTTCGTCTTCTAATTGTTCTCTCGACTCGGATCCGGAGGGCACCGTGGGGAGCTGCGCCAGAAGCCTCGAAAGCTTGGCCCGCTCCTGGGCCAAACGCTCGCCCAAACTCGCTGCCAGCTCCCGCTCCTCGTCCGTCATGTTATCCTTGCGCCATTCCTCACACCGCCGCTCCAATTGCTCAGCGGCCTGGTGGTTCAACGGGATCCAGACAGTGACACAGATAGCGTGCAGGCGGGACCCGTTGTCGCTCGTCATGACAAACCCGTGCCACGTGGACCGGGGCCGCTGATCTGACGACACGATGTTGATATCGTTGGGGAAGGCAAACATCGGTACGTAGTCTGGAAAATTGGCACGCTGTTTCAATTCGTCGGGCATGCCCTTGGTCGGATAGCGGTCGAGGAGAACGGGTTCAAACCTCCGCTTCAAGGGGTGCATAGTAGGCGAGATCTCCAACGGTTGCGGGACTGGAATCACGGAATTGTAGTTACTGAGACGTCGCGAAGTTCGGATCGATGCTATAGAGGTCCCCGGTTAGTTAGTTGCGCAAGTCTTTGCCGTATGAATGCAAAAGATCCCACCTTGACGAGCAACTGACGGCTGGCGTTTCATGCTGTTCATATCTCTAAACGCCATATGCCGTCGCACACTACCGATACCAGATCGGAGCAAGCCTGGCTGAGGAGGCTCATCAGCAACAATCTTCTGCGTACGTACTCTAGATCTCGGACGCGATGCCGGCGTGATCGCCCCCGCACTGAGACTCAGATCCGACAGGAACGACTCTCGCTCCGACGCAAACTTCAGCAATGCCTTGTCGAAATCGAAATCCTCCATGAAGGAGGAGCCACGCGGGGATTGGTTGTTGGTGTTGCCGCCGCCCTTGATTGTCATACTACTCCTGTTGCTGTTGGAGCCGTTATTGGGATTGGAATTGGGATTGGAATTGGAATCGGAGTCTCCCGAGCGGATCGACAGCCGTTGGTGGGAATTGCGAGTGGTCATAACAGACGTAGGGCGTGATAATAGTCCATCCAGGCGAGGATCGTGAGCTTCTTCAGCGGCAGCATCTTCCTCAATGGTGTCTGAGACAGCGGGGCCAGGAGCGGTAGCACTGTTAGAACGGTATTCATCCCCCAGTCTGCGAAAGGTATCCAAGATCTCCGAGCCGTCGACACCAGCGATCCAGAAATAATCAGCAAGCGGAGTGGCAGAGGCCTCGGTGGAGGCAGAGGAGGAGGAGGAGGAGGAGGTGGAAAAGGGCATCTTGTCGAAATTATCGTGGGGTGAGTATCTGCGGGGTGTTGTAAATCATCAATCGTCACGGAAAATCGTGGGCTTCGTCACAACATGGGAAATTGAAACCAATGACGGGGGATGATCCTAGCCTCCCACAGACATCCAAGGGGGGGGGGGGAGAGGTTGGAAGGAGGGGGGAGGGTGTTCGACAGAGGTTCAGCGATCAGGGGCTCCGAAATAAATGGACGAGGAAAGGTTGCGGGCACGAGAAAACATAAGTGTGGGATTGCGACAGGAGTCGCGAGGCCGGCGAGGGGTTAGAGGACAACGACTGACTAAGAGAAGATGGCCAAGATAGGAAGACAGGAGAAAAGAAAAGAATTATAATAATAATCAAGTGAAAGAATAGATAAAGCCAAAGAAAAGAGGAAGGGAAGGGAAGGGAGTGTAGTCGAAGGAGGAGGATTGGACAATGAGAAAAGGAGAAGAAGAAGAAGACAAGAAGAGGGGAGAAAAAGAGAGAGAGAGAGAGGGGGCTAAACTAGGAAAAAAGGAGTCTCTCAATAGTTCTTTGGTATCTTCTTGATATAATCTTCTTTTCTAGATTTAATTATTTAATTTAATCAATAATTCTGAATTGATTAACATCTCTCTTTTCTTTTCTTTTCTTTTCCTTTCCTTTCTTGTCTTTTTTGGCTGCTGCTTGCGTGGAAGAGGCCAGAAGGCGAAACGGCTGCCAAAAAGCCCCAGCCAGCCATCCCCGAAATCCTGATGTCTCACTTGCACGAGAGCAAAGACCTCTTTTTCTATTCTTATGCTTGTTGTTTTGGTTTCTTTTTTTTTTTTTTAATACAAAAAAAAAAAAGAAGAAGAAGAAGAAGAGAGGAGATAAGGCGAACAACTCGACAATCTCGTCCGGAAAACGCAAAGGAAACGATATCCAGGTATGTAAGGGGAAAAAAAAAAAAAACAAAAAACCAATAAAAATAAATAAAAATAAATAAAAATAAATAAAAATAAATAAAAATAAATAAAAATAAATAAAAATAATAAAAATAAATAAACAAGAAACAAACAAGAAAGATTAAGATATTAATGCATTAGAGAACTATCTAGTGATTCCCAAGGCCTGGACAAGTTGCCAAACTACTGCAAGTATGCATCCTTAGCTGCAGCCATGCCAACCTCCTCTTAAACCAGCCTTGCCTTATAGTTCTTGCATCCTCGTACGGAGTACAAGAGGGATATAATCAGACTGTACAAAGTACTCTGTAGCTTGTCCTGTAACTACCTATCAGCTATCAGAGTCGTGCATGTATTTTTTAGCCAGTGTTCAAGATGGGATAACCATAGGGTGTTCTTTCTCAATCCCATATTATCCTATACTATACTATACTATACTATACTATACTATACTATACTATACTATGAAATGAATGCAAAGTAGATGTTAACTCATACCTATAGATACTTGACTTATATTCAAGTTGACAGTCCGCGAGGGGTAAAATCAGTCGAGTCAAGTCATATCAACCCCACAATATAGTAAATATACACTCGAGAATAGAATAGATCAAGAAACGTATCATCAATCTTAACTAAAATATGTTATTATCTGAAAATCTTCCCCCTTGTACTCTGTACACCACTAGATAGTTAACTAGTCAAACAAGCAGTTGACCGTTTCATGCTGTGCTACTCTACCTAAGTTACCTAGGTACCTAAGGTATGCTCGCAGATGTTTTAATTGGTCTGATGATCTTACCGGTAGTATATTATCTACTAGTAGTAGGGCTAGGCTAGGTATCCTACATTTACAAAGTAGTTTAGATTGTTGTAGTCAAAGCTTCTACGAGCTTCAGTTTCTAATTATAAAATCTTTATTAGTTAACTAATAGGGACCTTAAGAGGGTGACATACACCCTTCCCTAGTTACGAAACAGTGTAACCGCTCCGCAGGGGACACACCAGACCATCGCATCGCATCGTTGAAACACAACTAGTCCCGAGCTGATCCACCCTCGGAGACTTGTTCGCAGCTGGCATGGCTGACTGGTCGCCGGGCTTGCGGTGGTGCTTCGATCTGCAGGGGATGATGGTGACTATCCGCCTGCTCTAGCCGTTTGTGGGCCCAAGAAGGGGGTCGTTCGAGGTCTTTCCCTAATTGGTTAAAAGGAGGTTCTGCTACACAGCGCAATAAGTTGCACTACATAAATGACCAACTACTTCATGCTCGTCTTCGCGTCATCAAATTCCCTGTGGTCAGGAATCCTTTATCTCCCATCGCGCCCCTCCACTCGATTGACAACTGGCCTAGAACCGCACGGCCATCTCGTCGCAAGTCCTTCTGCAATGCTTCAAGCCCTTCTTGCCGCCCTTCTTCTTGCTCCACCAGAAATGCAACCTGTAGTACATCCCGAGGATTTAATATCGGCGGCGGGGTATCTGAGTGATCAGGCCGCTCGAGGTCCCAGTTTAATGATATAGCTCTGAACGGAGGCTTGGGGTTCAGTCGTGTTTGCTGGAAACATATTAGAAAAGTTCCCCTTAGAAATCAAGGCCCGAATATACGAGGTCGAGGCTGCTCACCTTGACTACCACCGCCCCGTCTCCTACATTCTCCAACTGGGCTTCAAGAGCAAACCGAAGGAGGCGAGTTTTGCCATATGGCCCCAGAGATTTGTTCTCAACCTCCAATGGGGGCAACTCGGAAGACTTTGTCCGAACGCTAAGGCAAGGCTGGGCAACAAATTGGTACAGCTTGCGAAAGGTCCTGACTCGTCCACTGGCTGCTTGCGAATCTGACCCGATCAATGTCTCGGTATAACTGACGCTCACCGCCAGAATATGATTGCCTTCCTCCTTCAAGTCAAATCGGACAATATTTTGTAGGGAATTGCCTTTCTGCAGTCCGTCCTTAAGAACTGTGTCGTCGGCTGGTTCAAGATCGAGGGATGAGACTTGCGACGGAGTTTGCATCTCGGCGACTATCCGCACGGACGTAATAACGCGCGATGTATCATCTGGGAGTTCATTATTTGCACTTAAAGTGCAAGCGAAGGTTTCCCCAACATATGCAGATCCAAAGGTAGGAGGAAGCGTGAGCTTATCTCAAGGTCAGTATGACGAATGGACGCTAGAGCGGTGGGCGTACATTCGGAGTGAGAATAAATCGGTCATCAATATTGTCGGCGGGATAGCTTAGCGAGGCGGCATTTGAGATTTTTGTATCTGCTGTAGGGAGAGGATATTGATACGAGAGAGAAGGCCGAGAAAGACTAGAACAGTCAGGAGAATTCACATTGCTTAAGCAAGGTGGCTTACCGCAATACTGCAACAGATTAGTCGGTGATGTGATAGGCGGTTTAAACATGCATACCTTTTAGAGACACTGAATGGGGCTCTTTCGGGCCATCGGCACCTGAATGGGCACGAGGACGAGCCATGGGGAGAAATCACGGAGCTACGGCGAGTCGAGTATGAGTTCTTCAAGTTCAACGGTGCTGCTGTTGACGTTGACGTTGATATCGGTGGGAATGGGGGACAACAGGCAAACACAGCAAACACAGCAAAGGCAGCAAACCTCCACATCTTCACATGAATCCACATCTCTGAATGGGGACCGATTTTCTATACTGGGATAAATACTTCAATCTTAACATACAAATAAAGGATTTTCAATATCTATGATCAAAATTTAGGATTACTAACAGCTATACCTGACCCTACGTAAAGGTCTATCTACATATCAATGCGTAGAGTACAAGTCCCACCCAACTGTCTAACTAGTTTCTGTATCAGAAGCCCAGCAGGGACCGTATTAAGGAGATGTATGTAGACAGGAAATATCACTGGTCTCAAGTCCCTTCATTTACTTAATTCACCATCTTCAACACATATCTGATCATGTTGTTCTGTCCCAGGGTTCCTTGATCTCATATGTATTATTATGTCAGCCCCCAGATGGTTAACTATGACCTGTAGCTTCAAGTCTCTCAAACGTTGTTAGCTCCTACACTGCTCACATTTCTTTCCCCTAATCCCATCTTTTCCATCTTTTCTCCTTCCTCCACAGCCCAAGAGAGGACAATAGGTGCTGCCAGGGATAGTTCGTCTCCGCGCCAAATTCTCGATCCCGCTCTCCGCCGATGTATACTTCAACACCCTCTTTGAAGAGAAAGCGCCCCGCAGAGGAGGACCTCGATTCGTCCCTTCTCACTCCGATGAAAAGTACCCGTCGTAAGGCGATCAGCTCCAGGATGGGACAAGACCCAGGAAATACCATCGATCCAACCAGCGACGCAGTGCCAAATCCAACACAGAAGGCAAGAAACTCCAGGAGCACGAAGACCACCACCACCACCACCACATCAAGCAGTCCCGCCGCTCCTGAGCGTCGCCGTAGGATGTTTCGAAGCTCCCCTCCCAAGAGTTTTCAACCACGCTTCAAGCGGGCTATCACCCAGCGGTACCATTTACATCCACTGACCCCACCCCTCTCTTTAAAACGTGACCCCTTCTGCTAACGTATACTTTCTTCACAAGCATGTTCGTGGTTGGACAGACTGTTGCGGGAACGGACCAGGCGCCGGAGCTGCAATTTGACATTGTCGGAACGACTGGGAACCTTTACAAGACAATAATCGGGAAAGAGCCGGCCTGCAACTGTCCTGACGCTTTGAAAGGCCATCAATGCAAACATATCTATTACGGTACGTACGCCTTTGAGGAACTTTCCAGAACCGTTTTACTTCATATCCTAAGCATCCTGGTTTTTTTTTTTTTTTTTTTTTTTTTGGGGGGGGGTATTCTTAAGCTTATATTTACCGTCCTTTTTATCTAACCCTTATGGTCAATCAAGTCCTCGCAAAAGTCCTCAAAGCTCCAGCCCATTTGCAGTACCAGCTAGCATTTCTATCGTCTGTGAGTTCTGGAAGCTGGCGATCAACGCCAGTATGGCACGCACGCTTACACTATATCCCAGGAGCTGCGCGAGATATACCACAACTCTCCACTGCGCCATGTACAGAGCAAATCCGAGGAAGCTGACACTGACGGTCGGCGAAAGCCCGTGGAAGGCGACTGCGCTATCTGCTTTATGGAATTCAAGCCGGAGCGAGAAGAAATCGTCTGGTGTCGAGCCGCCTGCGGCAACAACATCCACAAAGCCTGCTTCCAAAGGTGGGCCGTTAGCCAGCACGCACAGGGTGTTCGCTGCGTCTACTGGTGCGTCTTCTCTTCCCCTTGTTCCATCTAATCTCGTCAGGGTGGGGTGGCGTTCCTCCCAAGACTAACCACATGGTTTCTCTTCTAGTCGCGCTCCCTGGCAAACTCAGGACGCTGACGGTAAAGTCGACATCGACCTGGGACAACTCCTCAGCCAAGCGGAACGTGGAGAAGAAGGTTACATCAACGTGGCAAGCCAAATGGGTCTATCCGGTGAACGTGGTACGAGATCGTCCCTGTAGATATCCCCGACTCCTGTCTCCTGTCTCCCAACGTGGATGCGCTAACAATGGATCCTCGTAGATTATTCAACCTACTATCATCCGTGGGTGCACCAGCGCTCATACTATTCTGGGCAGCGTAACGACTCTGAATCTTACTATTAAGGGCGTTGGGTGAATAACCAACCGCCAACTAGAATGCTAGCCGGGTAGGACGGAGTGAACGAAGGAAGACAAGGAGGCCCGGCCGTTGGGAAAATTCGACGGGGTCCTGTATATGTATTTTCGGTGCTAGGTAGTTTCCTTTCCGCATCACCTAATATAACATAACCTACTTTCGGCAGACTTTTTTTTCTATATTCACTTCGTAGAACATAAAAGTAGTTCTAACCTGCCTCTAGCACTCCGTCAGGGTTCTATACCTGTCCGTACAGCCGTGTCAAAAAGTGCTTCACAGCTCTAAAAATATGCGCTGGGGACTTCTAGCTCCTGTCTCAGGAAGCGATTCCGTCCCGAGGACAGCTTCCCAAATCATAGTTTAGCCACGCCAGTCGTGGCCAAACTACCCAGGAACGCAAAAGGTAAGCTGAATACCATCGCGTAGCTGTCCTGTATAATAGACCATCTAGTCTATCAAACAGAAAAATTAGATGAAAAAGGGAGAAGGTATCCTTTTTGGCCGCCTTTCTCCTCTCTTCATCCAATATCCTCGGTGATGCGATGTCCTCTCCGAACAACGGCTGAACTGACGGCATCTTCACCTGTCATCCAAGAGGGCATACTTTCTGGATCGACGATGCCTAGTTCTGCGAGTCTTCGGATACCGCTAATAACATCGGAGCCGGAGAACGTAAGCGATAGTGCAGGCTGGGCCGATTGAGCGTTGTAGTCGTCGGGTTCCTCCTCGTCATCAGAGAGATTGGGCGGATCGAGCATGCGAATATCAAGACGGTCTAGTGGAGCAGAGGATAGTGCAAGCCCCGACGTGCCGAAGCGGGTCTGGACAGCAAGTTTGCGTTTCTTGGATGTGTGTTCGACCACGTTCGCGTCGAGTTTGCGACGTGTAGGTTTGGTTGACGATAGTGGGGTTTGAATTTTGGTATTCTCCTGGGTTTCGGGACTAGTATCCTTGTTTTCTTTTCCCGGTTCAAATTCCTGTTTATAGTATTCTTCTGGGCGCACGGTATGAGAGCTTCGTGGGTCCAGTGGGCTTCCCTCGAGTACTGCGTCGGCGAAAATACTGAATGCGCCGTTGGCCTTGTTGGAGCGTCCCGGTCCACGCAGGGATAGGAGAGCTTGGAGGCTTTTCGCTGTTAAGGAGGTTGGTTTAATGGAATATCTTTGATGTTGGAGTGAGAGAGCCTTGGGAATGGCGTCCCGTACAATGCGTTGGAGGCTGCGCGCGTCTGTTGCGACGGAAGCACTGCTTGCTTTAGATCCTATGGCAGACGCAAGAGAAGTGTAGATGTACGGGCAGCTATCTGGGAATGCAACGTACATGACTCGCGATGAGTCAGTGAGGGTTTCCGGGGCTTGACGCGGGTTTTGGTAAGGCGAATTCGTAACGAAAATGCGGAGGAACGTCAGAGGTAGGGAGGTCGAACGGGCGAGGTAGAAATGTGCTTTCACTAAAGGGGAGATTTGTTCCTGGAGGTTGTTGAGGAAGGTAGCGGCGTGGATGCGCGGAATACAGGCTGAGATATCTGCAATCGAGGAGTCTTGGTTGCTGCCGGAGACACCAATACGCGTGAGCTCCAACGCGGTCCATCGCAAACTAGACGGGTGGTCATCCAAGTAACGCAGGTCGATCATTGCAAGCTGTCGAAGTGTGATACCATGCCTCCAGTCTCCATCTAGAATGCGATCAATTACTTCACGCTTCCCACCCTTCCTCACTTGTAGCTCTTGGTAGGCATTGCGAACGTCATTGAGTGAACTCTCCGCTGGGTAAGGCCGAAGGCCCTCGTCTTCGTGGTTTTTGTCCTCGTCGTCTTCTAAGAATGGTGCAAACAGTTTCACATTGCGATCATCGAGCCATTGAAAGATGAGATCTAGTAGTGACTGGCGGGGAAGCTTTCCAAGAGTCTTGACAAGGGAAGGTGTGGTAGAGGGGATGCGCAAACTGCTAGGAAGACTAGCTGTTGTGGGAGCGCGCACTTTTTTGGCACGCGGCATGGCTCTTTAAGCTCTCAGGTAAAGATTACCCGTGTTTAGTTTGAAGGCAAGGAACCAGATATACAGACATCGACATCGACCGCGTTGAAACGTGGAGCTGGTTCGACGGCTTTTGTTGTGGATGCCTGCGAGAGCGCCAAGAATCAACAACGGAGATGGTCACGTGGTAGCGGTCGGCGGTTTGGTGCCTTAGGAGTCAATAAAGAAACCAGGACACTGCAGAGCATAAGGTGTAGGGGGTAATGTTCAAAGATTAGCCATTGCTTCAAAAAAGGAGTAACCCGCCAAATGGGCAAAGGGAGGATTGGGGGATGAGAGCCAGCGCCTTGACCCATTAGTTGACACGAATCACAAAGTGCACAGAATTATGGCAGTGCTGGTGGACATTTAGCAGAGTTACCATTTCTACATCCCCATGATTTGGAAGAGGGCAGGGGGAGATAGAATGTAGAGGTTGAGAGAATAAAAAAAATAGACGACAACTGCAGGATTCGAACCTGCGCTCACGAATGAACGGGATTACTTTCATGGTTAACCATGAAACGTCCAGACTTGCGTAGTCGAGTGCTATATAGCAGTCCCGCGCCTTAACCACTCGGCCAAATTGTCTAGTATATATTATATTCCGGCTGTTTTTCAACTGAAGTACCCAGGCTCCAGCACCGACTAACGAAAAAGGACCAAAAAAGCAAAACACGACAACTGCAGGATTCGAACCTGCGCTCACGAATGAACGGGATGACTTCCATGGTTGGCCATGAAACGTTCTGACTGCATAGCAGTCCCGCGCCTTAACCACTCGGCCAAGTTGTCATATAATTTGCTGCTCGGCTGCCTCTTGGAAGAAACACGTAGCTCAAGTGTTGATGTCCGGAATAAAAATAATACGACAACTGCAGGATTCGAACCTGCGCTCACGAATGAACGGGATAGCTTTCATGGTAAACCATGAAACGTTCTGACCTTAAGTCGACTGCATAGCAGTCCCGCGCCTTAACCACTCGGCCAAATTGTCATTTTATAATGCACTCTGTCAACTTATTGAATACATGACTCAACCTGCGCAATACAAGTACTATGTGATGAGGCACACCTCCTACGACCACCACCATGGAGCTAGGGGGGACATCGGGATGGGCTTCACCAGAATATGCAGAGGCTTCTCGTGGCATTATTAGGCATCTTTTGAAGCACCTTCTGAACTTCTAGGTAACCCAGCAGCGCCCCGCGCGACAGGCAGCATACGATTTTATTCGAGGTCTTAATGTCTTATTGTTGATTTGAAAAGGAGTGGGAGGGGCTGACGTTAGAATGAAAGGTTGATTGTCGGGGATCTATGAGCTCCCTGTTTTGGTGGGTATGGGATTGGTTCTGGTAGAAACTGAGAGCTTTGGTTCGCATTGAAGTTTTTGTAGTGTTTTTATATTTGTTATAGGTGGTATCCTTTTTCTAGTTTGATGTATTTTCACCGGTCGGTTAATAGTTCTAGTCAGCGGTACCTGTGTTGAGTAAGAGTATATAATCCGTAGTACTCTATATATGTTGGGCCTAATAGTACCACACTCCCACTGAATGAGAGATACGGAGAAGAAAGGAAAACCAGGCTAACCAGACATGGATATATATAACCTGTTGGTAGACTTCTTACATATCCACGATATTGATTCTGAATGTAGTATCCTCGTCATTCAACCGAAGTCGGTCGGGGACATTGGACCGAAGCGTCAACCTGATCTCGGATCCTTCCCGATCCGTCGACTAGAACCGACAATTAATGTCACATCCGACCGAAGCTGACGTTCAGGTCCTTCAATATCGTAGTCAAGGTAGACTCTTAAGTTTACCTGGAGTGCTGCTGCATGCGCGATTTAAAAGGTGGCCAAACATATCAACGCATGCTAAACCTTGCCTCAAGGAAGCTCTCTGGCTGGCTGCAGCCCCTCATTTGGATTTACATATGCTTCTGCATGAAAGCAGAGCCCCCCTGGCGCCTATACCCTACGATAGCCCATGGCATGCGCCATCGTCGATGATGAGGTCGATGAGGAAAATGCACCACCAATGACATGACATGGAACCTATTAGACCGTGCGGGGTGCTGCCACTTGGAAACATTTCCTTGTGTATTAATGTCGAGACAGTAATTGACTAGAGCGGTCAAATCATGCAGCTTGGCCTCGCGCTGGCTAAGTAGGGGGGAGGGGAGCCAAGGACTGATCTCGAGATGTTCTCAAATAATAGAGGGTGGATAGTGAATATATAAAGTATATTCTGGATCCCAAGATCACAAGTTCGGTGGTTTGGCCGAGTGGTTAAGGCGCGGGACTGCTATATAGTGCTCGACTAAGTAGTCTGGACGTTTCATGGTTAACCATGAAAGTAATCCCGTTCATTCGTGAGCGCAGGTTCGAATCCTGCAGCCATCGTTATTTTTTTTTATTTTTATTTTTTATATTTCAAAAATATCTTGCCCCTCTCCTCTGCCTGGCTCCAGATGGATTACCAAAAAAAAGCATAGCACGGGCCAACAGGCAACGAACAATTCCTTGTCGATTAATAATGATAGGATTTCCATTAATAATTAAACAAACTACCCTCCCACTCTGGTTCCGGGCAAAACCGAGGAGTTGTACGGAGGACGGAGTAAATGTGTTACACTTTTCCGTGCATTTGGGATTATTCAGCCTACAGCCCCCCACTTCAATTCCTCGCAAAATCCGATCATCCGGAAACTAACGTGGGATTGTTCCACACTCTTCGAATCATCCCGGGCCCCTCCTCTCTCAACTTCTCTCTCTCCTCGTCCTCGCCTTCCACACCATCCGAATCCTCAATTTTCGACACAATATCGTCCTCGATTCGACTCGACACGGCGACTAATCGACCCCTGGTAGTTTTGGTCTAAACCCCTCCCGTTCTCTGCTACGAACCACTTTACCGGACAAAAGACTTGAGCAATAAGGAAGGGAAAAGGAAGCATCGACAAATATTTGGCTGGATTTACTGCGAGAGAGGCCAAACGCCTCAATTATACATCACCATGTCCGAATTCAACGGCCGCAGCGCCCCGAATTTCTCCGAATACCTCCAGGACTTGAATGCAATTCCATCGCAATACGACCTCGCCAACCAGCAGCAACAGGAAACCTTCAATATTGATTCTGAATTATCCCTGTTTACAAACACCGAGTTCTTTGACTTCGACAAGCTCGGGGATTTGAAAATTCCGTCGTTTGAGCCCGTGGAGGAAACCGAGCAGAATGCCTCTCGGAATTCTGATATGGAATTTCTGGACCTCCTAGGTGGTAAGTGATAGGTTTTCTTTCTACATCATTGATTTGATTTCTGCAAATTGTTCTGGGTTCGGCTGGATAATGGGCCTGTTCCATTTTCACTTGAATTTGGCATTCTGCCCCATTTCATCGCTTGAGATCTTTATTTCCCCATTCCCTTATTTATGTGTCTTTCTTTTATCAATTTCTACCTAAGGTACGAGGCGTTGCATCTACTATCCCCCGCACACGCCATCTAACCAGGCCACCATTGGTGGTGCGTTAGATTAGCTTCAGGGTTTGCAGCAAGTGTGCCTCTGGGAGTTGATAGCGTGCGTGATATGTATCGCGTCATTCCACGTGAACTAAACAGAAGATGCGCTGGGCTGTGCGTGCGCTTCATGTTGCCCTTGGCCTTTTGAATTGGATTTTGCATTGCCCCTCCTTCTTTTCCCGGCGCGCAGTCCACCTCGAGCCTCTGGAGCTGTCCCAAATGTCTTCACATCATGTGTCTGCTTTTTACTAACTCCGACCAGAGGGATTTGGCAACGTAAACGACTTTCAGTCCCCCGATGTGAACTCGATGAACAATTCCACCATGTCTACGCAAAACAACCAGTTATCAGTCATGCCATCCATGCCGAACAGACTCGCTGATAATCATGTCTCACCGAACTCGTCCTCCTCAACTACCTCTCCAGCATCCATCACGTCGGCCTCCCAGCCTCCCGCCCCTGCTCCTGCTTCTACCGCCGTTACGGGGTCCCTTGCTACAGGACCGAAGCGCAAGAACACGCAGAAGACACCTATCATGAGTGTGGAGGAGGCTGCGCGAGTCGCCGCGGAAGAGGATAAACGTCGTCGCAATACTGCTGCTAGCGCCAGATTCCGAGTGAAGAAGAAGCTCCGGGAACAAGCGCTGGAGAATACTGTTAAGGAGACCTCCGAAAAGAATGCTGCCCTTGAGGCGCGTGTGACCGCGCTGGAGCTCGAGAACCAGTGGCTGAAGAACCTGATCACAGAGAAGAACGGCAAGTCAGCCGAGGAAGGAAAGAAGGCCGAGACCAACATCACAGACATGTTTAAGAGGTTCCTCGCAGCACAGAGGGCTAACGCTGAGAGGAGTAGCGGCGAGTCCAAGATCGGAGTTGGAACTGCATGATGCGTCTAAGAGAAGAAAAAAAAAAAGGAAAAAAAAAAAAGAGAGAGTGTGTGAAGGATAATGGTTGCTGTTTTGGCTTTCCGCGTAAATTTAGCCTTGAGATCACTGTCCATATTATTGTCTTTAATTTTTCGAGGTGACGAAGGCGTCTCACAGCACAAGTTTGGTGGGAGGCATGAGTGATGATTACCATGAATGCAGATAGCAGACTCGGCAGTCTGTACGTTCAAACATACAACCTAGAGCAATCCGTCTCAATTTACCATTTTTCACTGTGCAAGTAAGTATCTTCAGATATAGTATGTATGTGTATATTATTACTTGGTCCGTGATGGCTAAAATCATGCGGGGAACACTAACCGCCAATCCCACTTCCATCCATCCTTGTTAACCCACCACCACCAAGCCACCTGCTGGTCAACCGCCAGACCAAGAAAAAAGAACAAACAATGCACCAAGAGCCAACTTTGCCATTGTCCCCCGACCCCCCCAGCTACCGATCCCTCCCAATCCTCCTCACCTACCTCTCCATCTGCGGCACCCTAGCAGCCCAGAAATGCATCGCCATCTACCACGGCTACCGCCACCAGCAGCAGCAGCAGCAGCAGCAGCAACGAGGAAATAGCCAGCGCCAATGGCCCTCCCGCAAACGCAAATTCGCTGTCTTCTGCCTCCTGGCTCTCCTGAGTCTCGGCACAACCTGGTATCACATGTTCTGCTTTTTCGGACACTCGTACCGATCCTGGGCTGGTGGTGATGATGCAGCAGCAGCAGCGTTGACGCGGGGTTATTATTCCCTGCCGCGGAGGTGGGAGCTCTGGTTACGGGATCGGAAGCTCTTCCGGGAAGCTTGGGAGAGTGTTTCTGAGAGTCCGGAGAGGGTCTGGTGGAGTGGGCAGATCTTTTTGTTTACGGTGGGGTGGAGTTTGGTTTTGGGGGTTGTGGGTGAGTATTTTTTTTCTTTCCGAGAAAGAGAGAGAGAGAGAGAGAGAGAGAGAGAGAGACTGATCTGAGATGTATCAGGACGGAAATATCGTATCCCGCATGTATGGAGTTTCATGCTCATCGGCCAGATTGTGGCTATATCTTTTGCTCAGAACTTGTTTACTCTCACCGTGCTTGTGTCGGAATCCTCGGGGAAGCGCGATTCGAGTCGAAATGCGGGCAACAGCGACAGCGACAGCGACAAGGACGAGCACGAGGAAGAAACTATCTGGACCCCCCCTGGTCTCCTAGAACTCACCCCGATTGTACTCTCGCTCGCCAGCGCGGCGGTCGTCCCCTCCGTGGCGCACACGCCACTTTTCATGCCGGTATTGCTTGTGCCGCATTTCCTGCTGTTCGTCCCGACTTTGCTTTCGCGGTCGGGTCTGGCGGGACTTGGGTCCTACCGCGGCGTGGGACGGTATAGGAGGCTCTTTTGGTGGATTGGCGCTGCGGCGGTCGGGATCCAGGCGCGGTCAACTTTCTTGCTTCTTTCGGAGGAGCAGCGGGGGGTGGTTCCGGTTGTGAAGCGGTTGCTTGCGACGATGGGTGAGCATCCGGCTGTGAGTAGTGTGGGATGGGATGTGGTGTTTTGTTCTGTAGGGTTGGTGGTTAGTATTTTACTTGGGCCGTATGATTTGTAAACGTTGTCTGGACATAACTATACCTATACCTGCATATATACATACATACATACATATATATATATTCACACTATCCCTACTATCTCATCTAGTTTGAATACAGGTTAAAATAGAGAGAGAGAGAGAGAGAGAGAGAGTCATCGACGAGCCACAACAATAACCCCCCGCACTATCCCCTTCCTCGCCCACCAGTCAAAGACAACCCTCGCCGCCTTAAACTTCCCAATCGACATTCCGTAAAGATTCATCTCCGCCTCCCTGGACTTCAAGAACGCCGCGATTCCCGAAAACACATCCGCCGATATATCCCTCATCACAATCTGACTCGACTCGTACCCAACCCGAACAAGAAGCGCCTCGTACTCGTCCCGCGTGAGGAAATTCGCCCACGGCGTGCCAGACACCCAGCAGACAAGACGGAGCAGAAGAATCTCCCAGAACGAGACGGAGTCCGCGAGAACGAGATCAAAGGCCATGAAAGACGCGTGCAGAGTGGAGCATGCGTAGCGGAGTAAGGGCGTCCGCGAGGGACGGAAGTGGTACAGGGTGTCGAGGGCGAGGAGCCATTTCTCCTCCTCCTCCTCCTCTCCTTCTTGTTCGGGATGGGATTGGGACTGGGTCCGGGAAAGAGCGGAGTGGATTTCTCTACCCCAGGAAGAAGGGCTCGCCGCGTCAGCGCAGAAGATATCCGCCCTTGCGTCCGTGGGTTGGGAGGAGGAGGCGAGGCGGCGGTGTTGGGTAATACGACGAGTAGCCAGCTCCGCTTGGGTTGGAACGAGGGTTAGGCCGACGTATGAGCTGAATAAGAAGGGGTTCTCCGAGCCATTGTCGGGTTGGATGCGCCGTAGATTGAGTAAATGGATGGATTGGTCGCCGCAACCGATCCCCACGTCGAGGAGGAGGTGGAAGTGGCGCGTGGGTGGTGGGTGTGCGAGGGGGCTGGCGGTGGAATCGAGGAGAGACGCGGTGATCAGGACTTCATTTAGCAGGGCTGCGCATGCGGAGGGGAAATCTGTTTCATTCTAGCAAGAGTTAGAGCTGTCTGGTTCATCCGTTGCATTCTGTGGTTGTAGGTAGGTAGGGAGGGAGGAAGGGAGGGGTCTCTGCTTTTTTGCTACCTTCCAATACCCGAGGTTCATCCACATAGACGGTGGCGGAATGGGGATATTGAGGATGGCATGGTCCAGGCCATAGATTGATGATGATTTGGATTCCTTTTGGACTCTAGGAAAAAATGATGCAAGCCAGGTGAAGGGATTCATGATGATGTTCATTCAGGGTCCAACGGAGCTTGACGGAAGTTAAATTGCTAGTCAGTGGCGTTTTCCGTATGTACTACTAAAGGGGGATACAGCTCGGCATACCGAACACGAATAAAACATTTACTACTTCTAAGTTCTAACAACCTCTAATATACTAGTAATGGGCATATATATATATATATACTTGGGGTTGGGGTTTAGAGTCCAACCTCATAAACATGTCGTCATTTTATTAGCGTAAATAGTTCTATGGTCCATGTAGTATCACTAGTATAGACATCACCAAGGAATAGATACATCCAATTCCCGCGCAACTCGCATCGCAGACACTACACACCCCTCGAGTAGTACCATTCCATCCCAACACCACCCACCGGCAAGGTAAACCCCCCCATCGCCGTTGCGCCAGGCACGGGTAGGTGACGACACAGCAGGGTCTGTCTCCCAGAATAGCTCTTTCAGCAGTCGCCGGCTGCGTGGACTGCGTAGTACCCGCGTGAAGGATGCGGACCTCAGGATCTTGGCTGGGTCAATGGGTGTAACAGGGTTTGTGGTAACTAGTATTGGGAACGATTGGGAGTGAACCGCTTCTGTAATAGTCTCCGTAGAGCGGAGGAAAATATCTTGCGAAGTAGGCGCGCTATTTATGGAAGACTTTGTGTTGTATCTCCTGGTCAGGATGTTACCAAAGTCGGTGTGCGCGACGGTGCAGACTGTAGTGGTGGGTACGTGCTGCAAGGTGTCCCGTGAGGGCTCGAAGATCTGCGCGGCGATGTCTGGAGATACCGCGAGAACGATAAGATCAAAGCGCTCAGTGGACTCCGTTCCCTTCTCGAGTGTCCGCGACGTCAGCAGGACACCGTCTACGGTGGAGGTGACCTTTGTGATTTGGGTGCCAAGGTGCACGTCGATTCCGCGGAGGAGGGCATCCTGTGCCTTGCGAACACCACCGGAGACGACGAAATGTGGCTGGCGGTGTGTGCGCAGTTTATAGGTAAGGATATCGGAGGCCGGAAATCGTAGTAATTCATGATGTGAACAGGTACACACGCTGGAGATCATGGGGAGAAGGTAGCTAGTAACGTAGGCACGAGGGAGGCGAATGCGGCGAAGGTAATCGTCGAGGGACTCATCTTCCGGTGTTTGTAGGGGCTGGACGAAGAAACAGCACACAGTGAACCAGACATAGCAAAAGAGAACGTAGAGGACCTGAAGAAGCCAGGGGACAATGTCTTTGTGGGGAATTGGCGGAATGCCGTGAAAGTTTGAAGCGTGGCTCAGGGACGGTTCGGGTGGCGCTGTGTTTGGGACCGTGCCTGAGAGACAGGAAAAATGGAAGAGAAAAGGCTGAGACTGATAGCACACGCCCAGATAGTCGTACATCCGCACCAGGTTTTGATAGAATCCGCCAGCAAAGGCGCGCATAGGTATATCAACCCAAGCCCTGGATTTCGGTACTCGGACAGATTCCGCCGCCAACGAAACTTGTGTGCCCTGGGAAGTTAGCAATATGGAAGACGGGATAATTTGGCGTGCTAATTTTCCAGAGCCACAAATTCACAACTCTCGAGGAACTCACCTGGTCCATCAATCGCACGCGAAACCGCTGCTGGGAGTCATTATGCAGTAAATAAGCTGTCACAAGCCCGGCCATCCCAGTACCCACCACAGCAACATCGCGCCGCTTTGTTTGCATTATTTAAACAACCAGAGATGGTTGAGGGAGGCTTCAAGAATGAATTCGGAGAGACAAGTATGATTAAGAAATAATTATAAAAAAAAAAGGGGGGGGGATAAAGTGCGACGAGAGGGAACGCTGATTGTAAAGTACTCTGGACCCTGCCGAGGAAGCCAGAACCGTTGAGCGGCTTGGGCGGTTACCGACTAGATCAATATTATCCACGGGGAAAAAAGAATCTCTTGCATTGCATAGAATTGAAGCAAATTAACTGGAACTAGGGAAAGCAAGAAAGTCCAACATGTATATTAGGATATCACTTCATCGCCAGTCCCACTCCATCCAGGTATAAAAGAGACTCCGCGCCCATTAAACGCCTTCGTAAAGAAACCAATCTATCCAACCTCCCCCCAGGTTCCCCCTTTCCCACATTAGTCGTAGCTGCTGCAGTAGCTGAAGAATAAGAAAGGAGCGAAGAGGAAAAAAAAAAGAAACAGAAGAAGAAAAATATACAGTTCAATCCAGTAAGTCATCGAATATCGTTCATAATGTCGTCCCATCCTAGTCCTCGATCTTCTCTACATCACTTTCCTCCCCTGTTATTATCTCCCCCCATCCTGAGCTTCGACGACTGATGCGTCCAGGCCCAATTGATTGCCCACCAGCACCAGAGATGCTCGCGGCATTGCTATCCTGCCGCACATGCGAGTGTACTCCGCTCCGGATGCTAGCACCGTCACCTGTCGCTGCGCTTTGTTTGTTTGCTTGGAGGCTTCCCCGCTCACCACCAGGAACCGGCCCAGCTGAAGAATAGACGCTGACTCGTTCCACGCTGGCGAGGCCCACAAGGCTGGGTCGGTTGAGGACACCCTGTGCGCTCAGGGCCGGCGTATTGGAGGGTTCTCCCACAGTAGCACTAAGCACGCTTAACGGTAGACTCTCCCGGCTCCCGCCAAACACCGACGAAGGGGCAAGGGCACGAATAGAAGCGTTGGTATCCAGCGAATTTCGTCGACGCCGTTTCGACGAGCTGGCGAGGGTTAGAATGGAGGCATTATCGGTGAGAATGTTGTTGGCTGTCGCAGTGCTGTATGTGACCGAGTGGCCATGGGGGGCAAGGTGGGCTGGTACCGCAGTGGCGGGCGAGGGAGGAAACTGGTGCGAAAATTGTACTTGCTGCGCACCCGGGTTGCCTATCGAATGTCCATGATGGTGACCGTAATGTGCGTGGTTGTGTGCGTTGTAGATCTGACTCGATGGTGCTGCTGATTGGACCGTGGTTAACGTGGTGGTCAGAGACCGTACAGAGGGCGCAGGAGACGAGAACGTGCTCCCTTCTCCGCCTCCACGAGAGCTGATACCTCCACCAACGGTCGCCATGGTCCCGGCTTTGGAGTATGCAGCTTCCGATATTGTGGTGTCGCCGTTTGTAGAGATCGTCGGAGCCGTCGACTTGGCGCTGGTGGCTAGTATCTGGTTGTCGTACCCGGAGTAGGAGACGGACGGTTCACTCTGCGAACGGGACCGGGATTGGGGTCCGTGGCCATCACTCATATCGGAAGAGATTTGATCGCTGCTATACTGGTGTGTGGTGTAATTCGTCCCGGATAAAGGATAGGGGTTATTCTTCACGCCTCGGCTTTTGCTCTTGTGCATGGCATGTCGTTTGTTGGACCAACGGATAGTTCCTGAGTCGTTCGAGCTTTTCAGGTTGGCTAGTCGCTTCATCCAGCTAGAGAAAGGCCGACGACGTCCATGGCGATCTATTGACCAGGGTTGTATCAGCTGAAGTTCCAACAAAGAGGGGTTTACACGTACCGTGTGCTTGGGCTGGGCCTTCAGTTGTGGCCATGTTGGCTGTTGAACAATATTGACTGAGAGATACGCAGGGAATTTTCGGCAGATATGGACCAGGAATTTTGCCCGTTGTCTAAGTGGTGTTTTATTGAGGAGACTTTAGGTATCGCAGATCCGATAAGAAGCGGCGGCGGTAGGGAGACGTTGTGGGATTCAAAGGAGGTTTTCTAGTCAAAGCAGAGGAGAAGTGATGGGCAGATGGATTCAGAGAGCCATGGAAAAGAAACAGCTAGAAACACAGCTGCTCAGTCTGGATCAGAACAACTTAAGTCAGTGAAAGAATGCTTGTTACATCTTCTTGTGTTCTACGGCTTCAGGAGATTCTGCATACCCGCACGTGATACAGCCGCCTCATCTTTGGGCCTAAACCTCCATTCCAACCTCCTGTGAGTCTTGTCATCAAACATCCACCGACTCCTATGTGACGGAGGAAAAACTCCGATGAATGTAAGTACCCGGGAGGACAGTGGTCCATCTTGGCTGGTTTGTACGTCCTGAAGCCACCTTGAGCTGTCGGATTCGTGCTGTTGGACACTTCCTTACAGATTGTTGTTGTGCTGGCACGATCAGGAGCTTGGGGCGCTTGGCTTCTGCAGTGATTAATTATAGCCGCTCTTTTGCCTTGATTTAATTGGCCTGCAGGCTGTATGACGACAAATAAGACGTTTTGATGCGATTACGGAGTTCGAGGTCCGGCGGTCATCTACAGAATATCACGGGGAGGATTTGACGACTGATTATCAGTTTCTGGTCTACGGGCTAGTAAGGGACACCATCCCTTGCAATCCGTCTTGAGTGAGGCTTTTCACCCTCAACTTAACTCTGATGGAGTCTGATTATTAGGACCGAGTAAGTTCCGCGAGACCCCTCACGGTTCTCCTCCCATCGACGGTTATTCCAGGAAAATACTCCGAGTTCGGGCTTTACGCAGAGGTTTGAATATTGCGGAGTCAACTCCAGGTCTTTCCTTAAGAGACGTTCGATTTTCCGCAAAGAAATGGTGTACTTGAGACAATGGTTCATACAATACAACCTCCTTAGATTCTGATCTGTTTAATGCCTGATAACCAGTAGGGCATCGTCATCGTCTCTCGAGACGTTCCTCTATACGATTATAACGCTCCTAATTTGTAAATAGCCTTGTTCATCTCAATCTTTCTGTAGAAAAGTAAGTGATGCAATCTATTATCACGTGATCAAACCGGACCGACATCATTGCTCGCGACTTCCCCAGTCTCTCTTCATCTGCTTTGTTTTCGCCATGGGAGCAACCTCTACCCCCAGCTCCCTCATGACACGACTATTGGGGCCTTGAGATTGCCGTTCTCCCTTCTTATGCTTTCCCAGAGTTCGCCAATCCATGTCGTCAAGGTGGCGAGCCAACCAGCCTGGAGGCAGGCTGCGGAATATCATGCAGATGTGGACTGGAACTAAAACCCCTCAATATCCCGTTTTAAAGATCGAAAATGAAAAGTCATAGAATCCAGCCACTCCCTCCCCAAGTGGCTGCACAGATAAAATCATCCACTTCTATCACCAACCTCAACGGAGTGATTGTGGAATTAGTCAAGAATTCCTTGGATGCAAACGCCTGTACCATCTTCGTCACTGTTGACTACCGACGCGGAGGGTGTGTTGTAGAGGATGACGGGGATGGAATTCTGCGAGCGGAATTTGAGCCCGATGGAGGGCTAGGCGGAGCTCATCGTATGTTCCCGATCCATTGGATCCGTTGCATGTGCTTACTACTACCAGACACTTCAAAGCTTCATGCGGACACCCCTATTTATGGTAAAAGAGGCCTTTTTTTAGCTTCCCTATCGTCTCTTGCGGTATTGACTATAACATCGCATCATGCTAGTCAGCCGTGTACAAATACCGTGATATTCCACCACTCAACGCCCATTGCCCGGCTCACTCCAGCTCCGGTACATCAAGAGCTGAGATTTAGTGACCATGGAACAAGGGTTACTGTGAATGACCTTTTTGGAAATATGCCAGTCCGTGTGAAATATCGGGCACTCAGTATGCAAAAACCGGACGAATTAGCCCGCCAGTGGGACGACTTGCGACATTTGTTAATCTCCTTTATGATCCCAAATGACCGTCTCCTAAAGCTGGTGATCTCAGACATTGATAATGAACGAAGGCTGACAATCCGTCCTCGGAAAAAAGGCCCACAAGCGGGCAATGAGTTGGACCTTGTTCGTCTTGGCTCAATTCTCTCACAGGCAGGACTAGCCGATTTCCAAAGTAATAATGGCTGGTATTTCGTATCGGCATGCGTCCCACAGGTTTCAATCCAGGCTGCTCTGTCCCTCGTGCCGAGCCCCTCCAAAAAGATCCAGTTTATTTCCTTGGGAATTGATCCCATTTTCCCACGGAACCATGCCAATATGTTGTTTAGCGAAGTCAACCGCTTATTTGATTTGTCTGACTTTGGGACTGCTGGCTGCTCATCTTTCGGGACTGACAATGCGCCTTTGAGTCTCCAAATTGACAGACACGGCCTCCATACTAAGCCCATCCCTAAGACGGTTAATAAGTGGCCTATGTTTTATATACGTATTGACGCAAACGGCGCCCCAATCAGTAGCGATGACCAGGACATACCGGAATCAGATAAATCCCTTCAACGTATTATAGATGTTGTTACAGTCATGATCAATGAGTTCTTGAAGGAGCACAATATGCGCCCACGCGGTGGAAAGAGGAAACGAAAATGTCCCACCGATGAGGGCGATCGTCATCCCAGCAAATCTGAGACTGATAAGGCAGCGCGTGTAGAAGAAACCCTCGGAAAACAGCTGAGGCTCCCTTTATTTTCACGGCCAAAGATCAGTCCTCACTTTGGGAACTGGTCTCGAATTAAGGGCGCCAGCAGTCGTTCCAGCCGTTTCCTTCTCCCCGCTACGCAAATACCCGGCTTGTTCCAGGCTTCACCCGATGGACCAAATAATGTCCCTTCCAAACCGACCTCAGAAGCTAATGGAATTTTTGATTCCACCGTTGGCGATTCGAATTCTGGGGTGTTTCAAGCGCCAGACGCTGTCGAGTCCCAGGGTAGCAAGACGGATAAGTCAGAAACAGACATAGTAATTCCTTGGATCGACCCGTACTCTGGGGTCAGTTACTTGGTCAACTCTCGGACTGGCCAGTCCATCAATGTTCAATCACCGGTGGCCGTTGCCCTTACTTCGCGACCCCGGTCAACTGGGTCTTTTGGTGTTACGCGAGTTTTGGATAGCCTCAAACGGCCAGCATCCGTTCCTCTCAGTCGGCCACCGAGTAATTGGGTCGAAAATCTTTTGGATGGTTGGGAGAATCCCACTTTCGCCCGTTGTGAGCAGCCTATAAATGCCCTCGAATTCAATGCAGGACATGACGGCAGCCTAGATGCCCAAGCACACTACAACTCTGAAAAGCCATGCGGATTGGAAAGTTTTGGAGTATCGAAGTTTCGTGGAAAACTGCGGAAGCAGGATCTAGATACCGCCGAGATAATTGGACAGGTTGATCGAAAGTTCATTTTGGCGAGGGTGACAACATCCAGGGGTTCTGATGGTGATACACCAACTCTGGTCCTCATCGACCAGCATGCAGCGGATGAACGATGTCGGGTCGAAAGGCTATTTGAAGAGTTGTTTCAGATAAGCGGTGACTTGTTATGCGTACAGACTATTCAGGTGGACCCGATTGTATTCGACATTCCCGCTACGGAGGCCTTAATATTCAAGGAGCGTCTGGATTTCTTCAAGTCCTGGGGTATTGAGTATGCCGTGCAGTCAAGCTTGTCAAGCAGGAATGCTACCGTGTCAGTCTTACGGCTTCCTACATTGATTGCAGAGCGCTGCAGAGTCGAGGCAGATTTGGCTATGAACGTTATTCGGGGGGAAATTTGGAGGCAGGAAGGGCGCAATAGCACACGGCCGCAGACACCTCCCGGGCCGGGACAATCCCAAAAACACGACAGTTGGGTTGGACGATTAGCTGGTTGCCCTCGGGGAATTCTAGACTTGCTAAACTCTCGGGCCTGTCGGACGGCGATTATGTTCAACGATGTGCTGAGCATTGAAGAATGTCAGAATTTGGTGAGACAGTTATCTCGCTGTGTTTTCCCTTTTCAATGTGCCCATGGCCGACCCTCAATGGTACCCGTTCTAGATTTGCCTGGCGCTCTAGACGCAGGCCAGCGAGATGAGTATATCAACATAAACAAGCAGGGAGTGGGATATACTGAGGCATTCCAACGATGGCAACTCTAGACTTCGCTGCTTTACTTGCTGGTAAAGACTATGTATGTATGTATGTATGTATGAACTACTGAACTGGATTCCTGCGGAAATCAAGTCACTTTTCCATTTCCGCCTTAGGCCCAACTTGGCGCCGCTTTTTGCTCCCAGAGCAGCCCGGAGCGTGGGGTGAGCAGCAAAGTGCGTGTCCTGAGCAATCCATGAGCGACCTTGCAAGTCACTATAAGAGCTGCTATTCACCCCAAGTGCCTCCGAATCCAGGATAAGTTTACAATCATCTTAGGACGTGATGGCTGTACCCCTTCACCAGCATCACTCATCTTTGGAAGGTGTCATTTTTCCTACACCAGAAGAGCACGACGAAGCCACCAACCTTTTCAACCGCCTCATCGAGCATTTCGAGCCTTTGCAGGCATCTAGCAATGATTACAAACCAATAACACTTCTACGCCTCACGAAAGGAGGAGTCTCTGCTGAAGATGAGTTTCTGGAACTCTTTTTCACTTTCATTGAATGCGATCGACTTGGAGTCACGGAACCCAGACTAGCTGAGACCTTAGCAACCTTACACAACTTTGAGGGATGGACTTCCGAAGAACAACATGGTCTTAGTCAAAGTTTGGTTGAGTTTTCTAGTTTTTTGATGGATAATTTCTTCTTACCCCGTACGTACGTTGTTGTCATGTACACCTGAACCGTGAGACGCTTACTCTTTTCTCAGTTAAATCACTAGCCGCAAAGACTCCTCAGCCTACGCCGGCATTTCTTTCTCGTCCCGATTTGTCCGAATCAGCTATCGGTACCCCAAAGCGCGTCAGCAATTTGCGAAAATGTTGCCTTACGCGTGACCGGCATCGATGTGTCGTAACCCGAAAATTCGACCTACGTGAGGCTGAAGCGCGATACAGGATTGACGGAGCGAATGTCAAGGATGATAATGGGAATTCTTTGCTAGAGGAAACTGGAAATACAACCTTTTTGGAAGTGGCGCATATCATTCCCCATTCTCTCATATCTCATGGCGACATTTCAGGAGAGGCAAAACTAGTACGTCATTGCCCATACCTATATATATATAGCCTTTTGCTCAACAAGTCTTCTAGACCGAGCGAAAACAAATAGCCCACAAGATCCTCAAGATGTTCAATCCCGGCGCTGTCTACCTCATCAGCGGGATTGACATTGACCGACCGATAAATGCGCTTACCTTGACTCAAGAACTTCACCAGTTGTTCGGCAATTTTGAAATCGCTTTCGAGCCAGTCCAAGATCAGCCACATACGTACAAGATCGATTATGTAAACACAACCCGCATGTTTCGACCCGACAATCTTCTTCCTGTTACCCGCACGCTGTTCATCACCCCCGACAGAAGTATGGAGCCCCCTTCTCCTCAACTCTTAGAATTACATCGTGCCATCGGGCGCATTCTTCATCTTAGTGCTGCGGGTGAATACATCGATAAATTAATTCGGGACATGGAAGATATAGAGGGGGGGGGGGGAGTCTGTTCGAACGGGTCTACTCGCATTGATGATTACGTTCGCTATATAGACTTACAACTGAATTTCACCAGATGATTGTTTGCTAGATATTGGCCAGATATTTGATAGGAATCATTTGATTTTCCCCATGGGATGTTCACATGCTACGTACGTACGTACGGAGTACTTACTGCTTTATGATTCGGAGAGCTGTTTGCATACAATATAAAATGTAACATGGTCTTAACCTGTATCTTTTACCACTACTGCTGTCTACATTGAACCATTCTTAACTTCACTATCAACAAGCATATCACTCACCATAGCTTCCAAGACATGAATGACCATTCGCTACCAACCAAGCAAGACCTCTCAAATAACATATTAAAAAAAAAAGAGTTGTACTGCTTAGCAGTAACTAGATTATAGTACTTTTTTTTTTTTTTTTTTTTTTTATAACAAAGTCTTGTCAGCAGTACATAAACTTCACTATCCTGACATGTGCAGTCTAGAACAGGCAGTTTTCTATTATAGTATGTATATATATATATACATTGCGGCACCCTGTAGGCTGGCCGCTGTCTACTGCAATTTCAGTAATACTACTAGTATCACTACAGTACGTAGTATAAGGCTATAAGCATGAGCCATGAAGGAACTGTTAAGAACTGTTAAGACTACTAGCTTACTAGCTCCGACCCTCTTAACTAGTACCACTCTGGCACTCACGACTCACGAGATAGTCTAGTAGGTAGATAGGTACTGCCTCCAGGCTCCTAGAGTACGGACTACGGAGTAGAGTACGGAGTATACTGTGGAGCAGGAGCAGGAGCAGGAGTGATTAGTTTCGTTTAGTGGATGGAGTAAGAGCAACTAACTATTATTGACACTAATATTAAGTACGTCTACGTTGCTTCTAGAGTGCTGCCTAGATAACTATATATATATATATAGTACAGACTACAGAGTAACTAGTTTGTTAGTGGTAGTAGTAGTAGTAGTAGTAAACATACTCCGTATAGTTACTCCAATATCCAATATTTGTCGATCCCATCGTCTATTTTTCTCCTTGCTTTTTGCGTTTCATTGCGACTTTGTAGTCCGTATCCGTACGCGTGGTTGTGGGTCGATCGAGTCTACTGCTGACCGGAAAATGACGGTAATCCATTCGGATTGATTAGCTATATACAATACAATAATACAATCCATGCAAATGCAAACGCTGTGCACTCGCTCCGATTCCTCCCAAAACTTCCTGGTATCGATCCAATAATCCCAACCCAGCCTGTGCAAAATCCTGCCAAAAAAAAGCCTGCAACGCGATCCCGGAAACACAGTATACCATAGCATCATGATCCCCTTCCCATTCCCTGTGTAAAGCCGAGCCGTGAGGCTTATATATATATATCCCTGTATATGTTGCCGTTGCTTTTAGACCGAGCCACCCTTTTTTCCGCCAATTGCTGGTCAACATAATAACATAGTAGAAGCAAAATCAAGTCCAGTGAGCAAAAAAAAAAAAAAAAAAAAAGATAAAACATGACGCCGCCGGTAGCTAGAAAAGGTATCCACAAAGAAGGCAAAAATGTGAGGAGAAAAAAAAAAATATCCAAGAAGAGATGGTGGCAGGTAAACCTGGGTTTTGATAAAGACAAAAGGGGGGGATAGATAGCGCCGTTAAGACATGAAAAGAAAGCAACGTCATCAGTCGTGATAAAATAGTGTGAAAGATTGGACGGTTCAGCTCAACCGTTGGTTGCGACCGACTTGGGCTTCGAGGTATTCGTCCAGGATAAGAAATCAAATTTATCTTTCGCGTTCTCGAGGATCGACGAGGAGCTCGACTCCGTCGTTTGTAGGGGGGCGCGTGGCTGGGGCGCTTCTCGAGGCTCCAGCACCAGCGACCGGCGGTAGAAGGTTTGCAGACTCTTCTCGCCGTTAGAGCGCACTCGCACCAACTCGTTCTGCATCCACGCTTGCAGTTCCGGTACCTCGGTAAGGCGGTATGGGATCTGAAAACGTTGGAGCTCGCTGATGATGCGCGCAGTTTTGACGTGTTTGTCAAAGTTGATGACGGCCATCTCGCCGTCATCCGTAGGGAGGCTGCGGAGGGCTTGGTTGCCATGGTCGACAAAGGTGAGGTCGGTGAGGTAGGTGCCGACAAACGGCAGGCAGGGCGGGACATGACCCTGCAGACGCTGACGCAGCACAGCATAGTTTCGCGATACATCGACAATGTTCCGGAGCGTCTCGAGCGTGGCCTTAGTCTTGTGTGAGACAATCTCCCAGGTGCGCTTGAGCCGGGAGATCATCGACGAGTTCAGAGAGCAGATAATTGCCATCAGAGAGTCGTAGTTGTTCAACTCCAGACATTTGTTGGCAATCTTGACCCAATGCTTTATAATAGCAGCCCGCTTTTTGGGCTCTTCCAGCTGCAGTATCGAGTCCGCAACCAAGTGTGCTAGATCTGTGGAAAGAGTGGACATCGCACGTACGTTGACTGCCAGTGAGCCGCTCTTCTTCATCCATTCCGTCGCCAACAGCTCCTCAGGAAGAATGGTGCAGAAGATCCGAGACTCTTTAATAGTGAATTGCCGTGCCAGTTCCATTGGATCAAAATCGAGAATGGTGATGCTAGCCTCCCCGTTCTTCCACTGCTTGAGAAGGTTGAGCTCTTTCTTGCCCAGCATGGGGGCAGGAAGCGGAGTATCGGGGTGAATATACTGGGCCGTCGCCGTGTTCGTCTTGCCCATCGAGGACACAAGACGAGGTACTACTGGCCCATGTAGCTGAGAAACCTTCTCAGCCAACTCCAGTAAGCGTCGGGCCGCCGTAGGCAGATTTTGCATCAAACTGGTGCTCGAAAAATCAACGATGAATTCCAAAGCTGTCATATCACAGTCATGGCGCCAGTGAGATTCCAGCCAGCCCTTGAATACGTTATACACGCGCAGGCGGACCGGGCCAGCGGCGTGTCGGGTATCCCCAATGTAGTTGAACCGGTCAACCAATGCCTCCGCAAACTCCATCGGAGTAGCAAAGAGACGGAATGTAAGATAGAAAGTCGAGACAAACATGGCGTCTGGAGTCGACTGATGCGCTGTGAGCTTCTCAACCAAGGCCCGTAGACTGCCACCCATCACCTGACCATCCTTGAAGATCAATTCATGGGCATAAGTCTTTTCCAACAGATTGGCCTCCGTCTCCTCACTCTCCTCAGCCAAAGTTGAGTGGCTCACACTACCTTTGAGAGACGGAACCTGGGAGTGACTGCAAATGTCAGGGGAGGTAGCCCGGGTAGAGGTCTGAGACACTCCACTCATTTCCGAGTCACGGAGATGGCTATTGTAAGTGAAGCTGCTTCCGTTGCTCGTTATGCCGCGGCCAAATGACTCACTGACCTCGGACTTGGGTTGACTGTTGCGATGGAAGGAATCTGCAGGAGCAATAACATCCAGTGGGGAGGAATGGAAGGACGGCTTCTCGAAGCTGGAAGACAACATGGAGGATCGGAAAGAGGATTGCTCGGTAGCAGCGGTAGCAGGAGTAATGGCACCGCCCCGCGATTGGAAGGAAGAGGGAGTAGCATCATCGGTGAGGCCTGGGGTGGAGGGAGAGGAGTGGGTGTTGGACTGAGGGATTTTGAGAGGAGGTGGGGGCAGCCGAAGGTCCTGGGGTCGAGTTTGCTCGCCCGCCACATCGGGTGTCCGCTGTGGCTGTGGGGTAGCCTTCTCATCGGGTAAAGTGCTATTCAGAGTAATGACAGGATCCTGGGGGAGGGCCTCGAGCTCAAAGTCCCCGCACTGCTCCAGCACAAGGCGTGCTTTGGCCATGCAATTCCCAGCTGCCCGCACGCAATCAGTAGCTGCATCCACGAGACGCTTGCCTTCATCGGGCATAAAAACTAGCTCATCATCCGGCGACTGAGCCGGTCGAAAGGCATCACGGGCAGCAAAGACGAGTTCGGACAGGCGTTCATACATGGTGTCGCGGGCTTGCTCGAGAAGATCACATCCTTGTGGATCATGCTCACAAACCGCTTCAATAACCGTCAGCAGGCCGCGACACGATCGTACAGCTTGCTCCGTGGTCACAACCAGTTCCGCTGAGGAGCGGGATTGCAGATGGAGGCCAATAAAAGAGCCGAGGACTCCGAGGAACTCATCGTATGTGGCAGTAAGGCGTTCAGAGGCGAGGTTTGGGTTTCGAGCCGCGGCGGCGGCAGGGCCGGTGTAAGATACTCGGTGAGAAACAGAGATGCGTTTGGTTGTCATCGACATAGGGCGGGGCTGCTGCTGCTGCTGCTGCTGCTGCTGCGCGTCAAACGTTTCTATCCGGGTTGATGCCCGACTCATATCCATTCGACTACGGTTCAAGAGCCTGGACTCATTCCGCTCTGTGCCAACTTCGGAGGGAGTTCCATCGGACATCGGAAAGGTCTCAGACCCCGGGGTCGGTGGGATATCATTGTGAGCAGATTGCTGTTGCTGCTCGAGTTCGGCAATGGTCCTGCTCAGACCAACTTCCTCGTTCCAGACATCGAGGAAGCGAACGCCGCGAGTTACGATGCTAAAGCCTTTAAGCAGCATCTCATCGACCATGTACTCGACTTCATCTTCCATGGCCTGTCCGCTGGCGATCTCCTGGAATTTTTTCGTCGTCCTTACTAGCGAGGAGAGGTCAGCCAAGAGAGCCTTGCGATGGCGTCGTAGACCATCCTGGCTCTTCACCAAAGGAGAGTCACGTGTCAGACACTCGGATTTATCCTGCGTATCTTATTAGTCTTTGGGTTGCTTTGTTTGATAGAGTACCGTCGAAACGAACCAAAAGAAATCGGACTCCAGCAATCAACCCTCTTACAAGGTCCTGGTTGCCAAAGTCTACCAAGGGGGTTCCGCAACCCCCACGAATAATATCCCAAAAGTCAGTCAATGCCTTTAGGAGATGGCGCATAGGGAGCTGGTCGTACGCCTCGCAATAGTTCGTGGGTAGCCAGCCCCGAGCGCCTGTGTCCAGAAGAGTGCCATCGGCCCAGCCATTGGTGTGAACAGAATGCACCAAGATGATATCGCCTTGATCCAGCGGTAGAGTTACTGTAGAGGGAGAAACATCTCCCGCAGGGTGGAAAGGATAGAAAGCACGGAGATAGTTGTGAAACACCGGCCTAGGTGGTTCCGAACGATCCATAATGCCGTCGTGGGCGGTGCTGCGTGGCGTCAATGGGGGAGTAATCTGACGCTCGTTCTGAGGCGAATGGAAGCGATTCGAGGCGGTGTTCAGGTTAGAATTTATTTTTTCGATCTTCAAAGGCGCAATATGGGGCTTCATTTGATCCATGTCTTGTTCTAAGTATATAATTATAGAAGCAAAAGCGGTCGATAAATCAACCTCGTCGGACGCAGAGGTCACCGACGACCAGTGTTTAGGACAGAGACAGCCCAGTAAGCATCCTTATCCAGGTCAAAATACTCAGGAACACACTTGAAAGGCGAACTTGTTGGGTTGAGCGAGCTGTATAGATAGAAGAAGTGGAATAAAGAGTGGTTGAAGATAGTACCCAGTGACAGTGGAACCGGCAGCACTGTGAAGAATGAGATGTCAATCATGATGTTGTTTCCCTTCCACCCATGGGGGAGGAGGCAAATGTTTTGCAGGGTTCCTCGGTGCGCATCACTGGGGGAATGCCGGATTCTAGGGCGGGTGGAAAGAAAGGAATGCTGGCTCACGTACCTATAGAACCGAAATTCCAAAGAGGAATGAGCAAGAAGGAGAACGAGCGTAGCTGGAGTTATTCCAGAGCTTTTCTTTTGACCAAACACGTTCCTGATGCCGGATCAAAACGAGGTCCTGGGCCAGTGTCGACGGGCACGAGCACGGGGAATTGTTGATGGGTGAAAGAGGGATGCTGAATTACGTCGATTCGGATGAATGGAGTCTAATTGCAATCCTGCCTCCTCCCAAAGGGTCGTGGTGGTAACTTTTTGGTCAAGCAAGGACCGCACGATGGTCCTAGTTCCCAAGCTTTCGAGGACCCAACCAAGCAAAACAAATAGCAGCTCTTCTGACCAGATTTCGAAGCGGGTCGATTCGAATGCAGAGAGCAAATAACGAAGGAAGGAGGAGCACAGGGCCGTTGCTGGGACGAAGGGGAAAATTAGTGTTGGTGAAATAATAGTAGATACAAGAAGCTCGCAGCAAGACAAGCAAGGGCCGCGCGGGAGTCGCAAGACACACACACAAAAAAAAAAAATAGCGGCAGAGGAAGGAATGCAGAGTTAAGCAATTGCAGAATGAATTGCTACCAGCAGCAATGAAGGAATGACTGAAGAAACAGGACTGGTCCACTTGGGCCGTATGAAGGGAAAGGAAGGAAAGGGGAGAAAGGGAGATGATCCATAGGACTCGAAGGAGGCAAAGAATAATATAACTAGAATAACGGGACTAGACGAACGAACTAAAAGACGGGAGAGGAGACAATGTGATGATATGAGGGGAAATGAACTAGATACTAACTAACCGTCGTCAATAATAAATCAGTGTCTAGACGGGAGTTCTCGAGGCTAAGTTAGCACGCCGAGTCTAGTCGTTCTGTTATCCACTTCCACTTTGTATGCTGAATCCGAACCAGAGGAGAATGAGGAAAGAAGGGAGAAGATAAGAAAGAATAATAGAATAGAATCAAATGAAGAGATCCCCTCTTCTACTCTCCATGATCTGTCAAGTCCGTACAATCAAATACTCTCTCTTAGGAGAGCAAGTTTGAAAAAAAAAAGAACAGCTAACCTTTTTGTTGACGATCTGCCATCACATCAGCCACTGTGATTTTCCTTTTTCTTTTCCTTTTCCTATTTTTCTTTTTTTCTCTTTTTTAATATATATATTTTTTTAATATTTTTGGCTTTTTCCTAAATAACAAAGAAAAGGGACGAGAGAAAAAAAAAAAGAAATATTATTTATGGAGAACCACTCGTTCTCCATATTGGGTAATTGGGAGCAGTTTCCAATCTCCTATACTGTACACAATCCTCCCACTCTACTCCGTATACTACCTAGGTATGGATAGTACTTTGTACAAACCTGCTATAAGGACTCTCTGTTCATATGATCCAGATTGAAAATCCGGAAATCAACCAATACAAGAAGAGAGAAGAGGAAATGTGAACAAGCTGCAGCTCTAAACAGGGGTTATGTTTTAGTGTAGAAAATCAATATAATAATAATAATTTCTAGTATTCTCTATTAATTAATTAATCATGAATTCCAGATTATTATTTCTATATTAATATTTCTATATTAATCTTCTGTATTATTCCAAGTTTCCTGGTAAGCTAATTCTCATGTCTTCCATATCTTAACATTCCTTATTATTAACACCCACCAGTCTAACTCTACACTGGAATATATTCATTTTTTTCTTTGCTTTTCTTTTTTTTTTTTCAAAGATCGACGACGCAGCAACCGTACCTTGGTGGATAATAATAATAGACATGATAGACACCATTTTCTGACCTGTCGCCTGTCTTAACTCTCGATCTCGACCTGCTCCTAGTCGGTGCGACTCCGCAGCACAGAAACTAGACCCTCGATGTCTTGTCCTTGTCGACTTTAGTCCGGATTTAGTCCCAATGCACTGACTCACCACGTACTTTTCTTTGCTGGTTCTTTCATTTAATGGAAACCTGCCAGTCGGGTTGTCTTCCTGTTGGGATTTCTAGACGTCATATTCCTGTGTCGGCAAGTGGACACTCATTTGTCCTTGAGTATCCATTATCTGTCTGCCTTGGGTATGTGAAGGGGGAATAATGCTCAATTTTTAGATCGGGTGTCCTAATTTGGTGTATATAGGTATATATATATATATACTCCGGAGGGTCTGGTCTAGATTCTTTCAGGCATACACAAAGTACTCTCTGTAGCCTTGGGCTGAACTTAACAAACACAATTACGGAGATACCGGGGTATCCTGTACATTCTAGTAGGCTAGCAGATGCAGCATAACTGGCATAACCTGGACCCTTTGATTATCTTCGGTTGGAGATGTCGTTAGTATCATCATATAGCTAGTATATATAATACATATCTCTGTGTAACTTCAGCTTCGCGACCACATTCACACCAGATCAAGTCAACCAGATCTCACCAGCTCATGCCATATCAACTAAACCTCTCCTGTATATACCGATATAGTTACTCCGTACTTGGAGTACTAATCTACGACGCAAGGAATGAATGTCCATGCCCTGGCAACGCCCTGCTACATGCAGAAGGGTATCCGACCACTGCCATCATGCCATGATACAGGAATGGTATGCCAGACCCGTCCTCCGTGTGCATAGTGGACTGATATCATCACTCCGTCTCCCGCTGCCCCGTGGAGCCTCTTCCCCCACCCGGGTCACTGGAACTCCCGATCTCGAGGTTCTGGGACGAGCATAAACACCTACTTATCTGGACAAATTACATCTCCGACAGAAGCAGCCCTAAGTAAGAGCTACAACGGACCCGATTGGCTAGGCGGTGCATTCGGGGAGATCCATATCAACCGCCATCTTATTTGATGATCCCATCCACACCCGCCGGCTCCCTCTCGAGTTAATTGCTGGATTTACCATAAAGAGAGAAAGATCTGCCCGTGTTTTGGACTCCTGGCCCAAATACGGTGCCGCAAAGAGCTGCCCTCAAATAGAGTTTGCCTCTCCAATCTGCCTAAACTGGACTTGTGAATTCCGAAAAGCTGGCTGTGCTGCGGAAAACACTTTTGTCAGTCATTGATAATCAACATCCACCATCCCAAGGTTATTAGAATACGGACATAAACTTATCGATCAGGCAGATGTCACTGCAACCCCGACGTCATTCTTCGGGTTGTTCTCAGTACTTCATCCGTGCTTCTCGTACGAGAGGCCTACGAAGGACCAAAGATGAAGTAGTGAAAGGAATGCAGCGAGGAATAACTCAAGCGGTTTGAGTTGGATCGGAGTTCACGTAATGCCATTTCGAGCAAGCGCGGCAACCAATGGAGTTTTTCTAGATCCACTGGGGCTCCGAGTTTTCTCCAGGAAGGTAGATGATTGCCAATTTGGAGGTTACCAAGAACTTCCCTTTCTTAACCAGTAGTAGTTTGCCTACTAGTGGTGTGAAAGAAAGCAAAATCCGACCGACAGAGGCGGGAGGGAGACAAAGGGACGGTTGACTTAATTTCGTCGCGCTCTCGTCTTGTGGGACCAACTAAGGCGGGATTCCGGGGAGGCGAACTCGACCATCGACGGCATCCCAGGTGATCAATAGAGGTAGGTATGCCGCAAAAGGGGCATCGAAAGGCCCAAATCGTGGGGTCCGCGGGCATAAGGCGCGTTGCCACCAGGTGAAATTTCAGAATGCGAGCTGTCACGGTGTCAACCAACGTCAAAGAAAGGGAAATATGACAGATCATCCACGTTGGCGCTGCTCTATCGAAGCGATCGGGGTAATAACAGGCGGGACGAGGGCTGTCGTATCTTTGATGCGAAAGAAGCTTGTCCAGCGTCCATCCAACAAAAAGAGGGTTGAACGTTACCTGCCGCCAAATCGAGAGCAGGGATTGAACTAGGATGAAGGAGGTAATTTAATGAGGATTTAGGCTGCTAATAACCTATCTAATCGGGCGTACAAAACTCCTCTTCCTATTTGAGGGATATATGAAGTTATTCTCTTTGTAACTCGTTGAGGACCACCGCACGTGCTCAAAGTTGCCTGCAGGTGTCAACTGCTGGGGACATTAGCACTAAAACTACTACAACTACTACAACTACTACTACTACTACTACTACTAGCTTACCTTCTACGCGTCTTTCGACTTAGCTCTGGAATTGGATGCTAAGAAGCTTGTACTTTTGTCACCCTTGACTTTTGATTCATCGAAACAAAGACACGGTCCGTCCTAAATTAATTAACCCGTCCTCCCGAGTACTGTTATCGGATTATCAAGCTAATACAAGAATCAAGTGAGGCAGAACATTCCACGTCCTATGCCGTAGTTGGCGACGGCTTTCCACCCCACTAAGTCTGCCGTCTACTATGGTTCTTGAGGCATGGGATGATGGACGGAACTGACATTCAACTTCTGGAGGAATCCGGATGTTCGATGGTCATCCTCGTGCGCCAGGGAAGATGTCAGCCCATAGGGACCCCATCCCGTGTATCGGCCCCACCGACAGGGGGGATTTATTAAAAATTAATTAAGTGATGGTATTTTGGGCACGCATCTTTACTCTCCCCTGTCTTAGAACGGAGTAGCTAACGGTTTATCAGGGGTAGGTAGGCTCCAGGCATATTCAGGCACATTCAGGCATTAAGGCATTGCTGTTCTTTTTTTTTTTTTTTGAGAGGTCTAATCATGTGGTGGTTTACCTGCTTTCCGGTGTCTTTTGTCCACACTGGTCTATCAAATATCTTTAGGTCATGAGGTTCAGGGAGCGGTTGTGCGATTTTCGTTGTCGTCATACTTTGCACATCACTGGAATCGAAATAGGAAGAACCAGGGACTCTTGAGATCTGACTCCATCATGAGAAATCCACCGCCGGCGTGTTTCATCCCTCATCCACCGGGTCCACAAAAGGAAGAAAATGAGTTTCTCCCTGAACCTTTTATTCGTACAGAACCATCCTCCGTCGATGCGATTCTGATCAAATCTTGATAGTCTCAGGAACCGTGGCGTCCAGGTATGTGGTTCATCCATATTGTCGGTAGTCGGTAGTTGGTACTAGGCTGTAGTATAGGTGAGGATTGAGCAAACCCCGACCGCATTCGGCATTGAACTTGATGTTTCCTTCTAGGCAATGGGGCAACCCCATTACAGGGAACAGGGCTTTGCTTGCAAGGGTCTCAGCCGTACATGAATCAATTCTGCTGTCAAACAAAAAAAGGTGGTCTCCGAAGTGACAGCTCCATCATGAACTCACGGTCACGGTCCCAAGTCAAACAGCATCCCGTCTTTCGTCCACTTTTCGTCAAGTCGGCAGATCGAATCCCCAACAGACAGGATGTGGATTCTGGTGGAGCCTCTGCGAGAGGTGCCTAGGTAGGAATGAGCCAGTAGTGCATCCGTGAAGCCCAAAATATAATCCATTAGCCAGACTTGCGTGGTTTAGTCCGGAGTAAACACATTCGCCATCCGGCTGAAGAACCGTCAAAGCCGTAGTAGCTCGTTGCCTCCAAAATTTTTGGCCCCTCAACTGTGCTGCGTCAATATCTTGCATACAGAGTATGCAATTGTGCACTGGCTTCTTTTCCTCTCTACGACTAGTAGAGATGGCGAAATAGCGCGACAATTTTTGTCCAGTCACTGAGACAAGACTAACAAGCAATCACGGCGTCCTCCCCGGGGTCTGTTCCCATTGGCCCTAAATCGTCCAATCCTGAGATTCTGCAAGCCTACTCCTTCGGGCTGACCTTCTGGTCTTCCGTCCAACGGGGGTGCCCAGAGAACGAATCCTCCAGGCCATGGGGCCCGGCCAGATCTTACTCGTTCTTGTTTCCCCCCTCCTTTCAACATTCGAGGCGGCCTGGCCTGACTTTGGAGGAACGAGGCAGGATCAGATTCCTGGATAGGAGATTGTCCCGAGCGATCAACGACGCGTTGTGATGCGGATCTTATTGTTATCCAGCCAAGGGTTGCACGTTCCTCATCCCATCCCTTCAGCCAGAATGGTCCGGGGAAGATAGTACTTATCTCCTTGTGCTTTGACCACAAGAAAACTATTTTTATTGGGCAAATATATTTCCATCACACTATCACACTCATTACTTCGTGCATCTCTTGAGTGTTTCGACGATTCATCAATCAAGTGGTCTGTCCTGGCGAGCACGCGTGATAATTGGGAAATGGGAAGTTTCTGTTAAGCTTAAGCGCCCTACCGTGGCCCTCCCTGTCACTCGTGCCGGCACCGAACCTTTTTTCTACTCTAAATTCCCCCAGTGCTCGAATCATCGTTCACGATAGCAGGATTTCATTCCACAGCAGTCACACCGCATATCATTGCGGACAGGAAAAATAAGCCCTATCAAGCTGACTCCATGATCGCGGCTTTCCCCTGATACCTAGTTGTATACCAGACAGGAGAGGAGTTAGAAAGAGGAAGCAAGTTCTACGTCCAACACACCATGTTTGATCTCGTGATTACGATCCATTTCGATGCAGACGCACGGCGCAGACGCAGGCGCATGCAGGCCGAAAGAACAGACATTCTCCGCACCCTCGCGCTGCGGCCGACGGCTTGAAAATGTGCAACTGATTTCGAGATCTCGCAATATGCTCTCAATTCCTCAGTGCTTGCTTGCCACGGGACTCCGCAATGATCTGGAGGCTCGCCGGAATACGACATGGACCCATAACATCTATTCTACACCTTTATCCGGAAACTTGGCACCGAAGCAAAAAATCGAAAAAGGAAAGCAATAGCGCCCCCGTCACCCCCGTCACCCCCGACACCGGAGGCTATTTTTCCTCCATCAGCTCCTCAACATTGATATCGTTCTTCCACTCTGCAAGTGTCACAGACAAACATTATCCCCATCAGCCAATAGCATAACTTTCGCATACTTACTCCAGAAGCAGCGCTGCAGCAGTAGGCACAAAGGTACTTACTTCACCCACCTACATCATGGCACAGATTACTGCCGACAGGGAATAATTTTTCCTGCTTATCAATCTCCTACCTAAATCGGCTTAGAAAAAAAAACAAAAACAAATATATACTGCATATCAAGAAGCAAACTACATCTGTAAAAAAAGAAAGGTGCTGGAACTGGGGGGGAAGAACACATCCTGCAGAAATCTGTCTTATATTTTCTTTCCCTTGACCTTGACCTTGTCTTCCCCTACAGCTGAAATCGAACGTTACTAGTCCCTCCAATCAAAAGACCGATCTGCATATTCCTGTTGACATTTCCACCGTCGCAACGCGGGTAATCCCGTTCAACCAGTAAGCATCCAGGAGAACAGACTATACTTGCTAGTGAACTACCTAGAGACCAGCCTGGCCTACCAGGTGAGTTTTCTTTATTTTCTGTTATTTTTTTTTTTTTTTTTTCACGTGTAATGTGATCCAACATGCAGCCAGCGGAAGCGAGCTGCTATACTTGCGTTTTCTTGCTTCGTAGAGTAATTGCCCCGAGCCCATGCTTTAGGTACGGAGTACTGGAATTTAGCTTCCTGTGCGCTGCGGTACTAGGAGGCTGGCTGGAGCCCTATGCTGAGCAAGGATTAGAACCTAGGTAGGTAGGCGAGGCGAGGCGAGGCGTATACTCTGTACCTAGGTAGGGTGGAGGGTGATAATGACTGGCTAACCAGGGGTTATTTCAATTTTGATCCTGCTTGTGCTTTCTTTCTGGTATACGATGTACCTACATTAACTATGTCTAATGATAACCTCTCTGCATGTCTTAAGTTTGCTTATAGACATACGATACAATATAGATAGATAGTTTGAATCAATCCATCCCTATGTATTTCTAAACTAGAATTTTAACCATACAGTTATTATTATCCCTGTTCTCCTCAAGATCACTACATACATCCAAACCCTCCATTCCATTCCATTCCAGCTCCCACATTCCAACACCTACCTACCTACCTACCTACATACACAAATTGCACAGAATCGCGTCAACCCCTCCGCTCCGCTCCTTAGTAGAAACAACCCTATATATATATATATATATATATTATATACGTATTACCTGGATATCTCTTAACTTTACAAAGTATATATCCCTCTCATAATTCCATCCTTTCTCCTAATCACCAACCCACATACCTACATCCATATCATATCTACTACATCTACGTCTACGTTGCGTTTTACATCGACTATATATATAGTATATATATATATATCTATTACTCTTCGATCCAAAATGAAGCTCTCTCTTCTCCTCACCACTCTTACTCTCTCCTCTCTCGCCCTGGCGGCTCCAATCCCAACCCAGTCCCCACGAGCCTTCAATCCGCTGGCGATTGCGAATACGTTAGTTCCGGGGTCGGGCGTGCCCGAGGCATTTCAGAAACTGCAGGGGGGGTTGAACTTCTAGGGTAGGTAGGTTGGTGTGTGCATGCGAAAAAAAAAAAAAAAAAAAAAAAAAGGCTGATTGTTTGGATAATAATGTAATGTAGTGGTAGGATGGGGGAGGGATGTTGGTTATGTGTTGTTGTTGTTGTTTAAAAAATAAAAAAAAAAAAAATTTTTATTCACTTGTACATTTAATCAGAATTCAAAGATTATTTATTGAAACATCCCCTCCATGTCTAGATCGAGAAACTCGGGGTTCATGTCTGCTGCGTTTAGCACATCGTCGATACTCGGGTCGAGTCCTTCGTCGGAGGTATCGAGTCCCATACCCTCCATCCCTGCCATCCCTGCCATCCCTTGTCCGCTGTCCATGCCGACCGCCGCCGCCGCATTGTCCATGATTTGGTTGATGTTGGCTGTGGCATGTTGGGCTCCTGTGCCGTCTGCCCCCGACGTGTGGAGACCCATTGGTGCCGGGGTGTCCACGCCTAGCTGCATGTTCTGAATGATATTGCTCATATCTAGGTTCGTGACCTGGGCCGGTGGGGTCATCAATGAATTCACCCGGCGGTAGAGTCGCACGATCACCTCCGCGCGCAAGGGGTCCTTCTCGGACATTTTCGGGACATTCTCGTGCTGTAAGTTGAGTGCGTCTCGGAGAGTGAGGATCGGGGTCCGGGGGACTGGCTCCTTGGTAGGATCCACTGGGTGGTGATTGTTTTGTTCCACAGCGAATGATTCCGCAAGTGGCGCACACACAATAGTTGCGGCTACATCCAGTGCGAGGTCGCCACTACCTGCCTCGCTTTGCAGCTTCAATTCTTCCAGCAGCGAGTTGAATACACGAGGCGCTCCCAACATCCGAATACCGGCAACCACTTGGCGGTGGGTGTAGGAAAGGGGTGCCATGCTCACATCGGGACTAGTGCTCCAGAGGACAAGTGATTGAAAGGTACTTCGAATGCTACCTAGTAAGCCGCCCGGGGAGTGCGTGGTCCAGCTTTCAAGCTCTGACCTACGGCAGCTGCCGGTTCTCTGGAAAGAAAGACATGGTTCAAGGGCGTCTAGAATAGGCTTGATATCCATCCGGGACGGATGACGAGCCCGAACATCTTTGAGCTGTTCCTCAAGAGAGCGTGCGGTGATATTCAGCACAGTCAAGTGAATTTCCCTTGCTTCACCTGATATTGAACTAGGATTCACCAGCGATTGCAATGTTTTCAATGGGATTGTAGGGTCTTGTTCACTCTCCCAGATGTGGTTGCCCAGCCAAGTCAATGCAAAAACAAGCGATGGAAGTAGGAAAGGCTCAAGTAGATCTACAACTGTCAGTGATGGAAATGCGTCATACATAAACACGACTTACATTCAAAGCCTCCTTTGAGGGTATCGAATTCGAGCTTCCCGGCCTCGCATGCTCCAAGACTTTGGTTAAAGAGTGTGGAAACAAGCATGTAAAATTCCTGCGGACTGCAGGCGGACATGGTTTCTTCACTGATTCCTTCAGCAATAAAAAGAGCCGCTATCCATTCTCCCAGGTTTTTGTTTTGTTTTTCATTAAGTTCGTCCAGCTTCTGGCAGCACGAGCCACGTTCTATTAGCCTCAGAACGAAAGAGTTCTCGCTCGTGATACCTAGATCAAATGGCCGTAGGTCATATCGGTATTTGAAGGTTAACACCAGTAGCAAAATGCTTCCAAATTCATCATACACCGGCTGACTCTCGCCTTGGTCCTCGTCCCAGTGCCACGAATCAAGCAAAGCGCAGAGTGGTTGAAGCACTTGTTTTGGACTTCGGAACAGTAAAATTACATCCAGAGATTGAGGTCGGCGCGAGAGAGAGTTGCAAATGTTCTTTAGTGTCATTGTCTCTCTTTGGTTGCAAAGGTTATGCATGACCTTTCGTTGTCAGTACTAGGATAAGAGAACAAGTTGGAGGGGAAAAAAAAAAAAAAAAACCTACCTCTGTGATGGCACCAACAATTGCGCTTGCGTTGCCTTCTGTGGACTCTATATCACTGATTAATTGCTCTGCACGTTCAGGATTGGAAGTTATTTGCGACACAAGGTCATCTTTGATATATGGCCCGCCAACAGGAAGGGTCTGCATGGGGTTTTCTCCCAGGAGCCTCTCAATGCTAGATTCGGGAATCAACTTGTGTGACGCACACGAGAACAAAAACTCTTGTCGCACATCAGACAACACCGTGTTGCCCTGCATGGAAAACATTTGCGAGAACGATGGGAAAGCGTTTGGGTCAAGACGGCTCAGAGCATGGCTGATACACACCTCCATTGGTAATGACACCATGGAGACTGTCAACATGGCAGCGAAGAAGGTAGGCAGCTTATTGACGAGGAACGAACGGAACAAGAACATTGTTCGGCCGGATTCGTTGCGGTACATCGCATTAGATAGAACATCAAATGATGCCGTTATAACCTCCTCGATAAGGACCTCATAATGTCCCTGAGTAGATTAGTAATTTCCGGAAGCAGGTTTCGATGCAACTTACTCCATAGCGATTGGTAAGATAGCTTAGCAGGATGCTATCATCAACCAATGGACGGCCGAAAAGCTAAAATGTCAGAACGCCCCAAATCCAAGGAATGAGACAAGACATACCATCGAGTTTATATATACGTAGAGACCGGCTCTGGAGCTTATGACAGGCCCATCTATCACAGATGCCTCAAATTGAAGGGCATTCACATGGACATTATCCATCATAGACACTTCCAAGGACTTGGACTGTGGTTGCCCGTACAGACTGAACTCTTTTTGCAAGCTATCCAGTCTATTTCGGAGGGGGAGCGATACTTCAACACAGAGAGGAAGATACGCTGAAAGGGCCTGCCCAAGTTGGATCTTCAGGGCTAAAATGTCAATTATCGTTAGCAAGATATATTGAAAAAAAAAAAAAAAAAAAACAACAACAACAAATGGAATTACCTTCGTGAGAGTCCGCAGAAAGAACTTCCAATCCCTTGGCAGTCCCAGACAAAGCAGCAAGCAAGATGCCCAGAGACTCAAACAGGAGAACAGCATCCGTAGAGCTCATCAGCCCACCTGTTTGCTGACTTGGGTCTATATGATTGTTGTGCCAGGAAACAACTGCTTGGATCCAGTCTACAGCCGCGGAAAAGGTATGGATAGCCTCTGTTAACGTCTTCGTTGCGCTTCCCGTGGAGACGGAAAGCATTGCATCCTGGATAACTCTGATATCGGTCATGAGAGTGTAGCATTTTGAATTCTTCTTCAACTGGTTCGCATCTGCCCCAGGCGATTGTGGCTTGTCATGGATGGATGAGAATTTTAACAGGGAAGTCAAGGCGGTTGAGATCTGGACCTTTCCCATCTTGCACAGGCAGTCGACATACAGGGGAACGAGTGGATCCCACTTGATCCTAGTGAACAGACGCGTTTCCAACAAGGTATCAATAAGAGCCCATTCGGTGATGGGAAACCGTTGCGATAACAATTTGGTCAAATCCCGAAACTCTCCAGCATCAACCCGATCAATTAGACATCGGTGGAGGAAGATCCCCCATTGTTCAGCGGATCCCATGTTGCAGCAAATTCGGCCGTTTACCCCTGGCCACGGGGGGCATGTCATATATATAACAGAGATTGCTCAAGTTTTATAACCGATTTCGTGATTTCGAATCCAATGTTGGGCATTTCGCCCTGTTGGCCATTGAATGTCGATCATTCACAGTCTTTGCGGATTGTTTGGTGACAAACAGCGGATATCACGTGATCTTACACAACAATATCACATGACCACGATTTTCCCAACCAATCAGCAGACGAGAATTTCTTCGATGGGACTGCTTACTACGGCCTGAGGCATTCAACGAATCTATGAATCTAGTTTTCAAGTCTCTCGACTTCTTCTATCGGTACGTATTCGAATGGGAGTGAACCAGAGTCCGCACTGGACGAGAAGTTCTTCAAAGCCATGGACGCCTTGCATGTAAGTCCACCAGTAGATTTCCAAGAGCACGGATAGCGAAGCAATGAGGAAGAGGTTCGGTGAATGAACCTTTGATATATAGAGCTTTGTCGAGCCCAAAGTGAATTTCGTGACCTCATTACTAGACGATATGAGTTTGGTAAAGATAAGATTAATTATATATGTAATAAAGTCATCCTTAAATAGGGCAGTCTTCCAAGATACTTAACTTCTTAGGTACGGTTAAGTTGATGTCTAGAGCACACAAGGTGTTGTCAGCCAGTCACTGTGGCGACCGCGCGGGCGAGGCGGCTAGGGAAATTACTATTTTCAGGATAAATAGGGAATATATGACTTGGATTCTGGATCTATTCATGTACTTGACTTTAATTAGTTTATTGGAGTTGCACCGCACTTGATGAATGGATTTATTTCGCGAATCTATCTGGCAAACGCAGCATGCTGACTCAGAGGATTGATGATTTTCAGTTCGAGGGAATAGTTAGTTAGTTAGGTGGAGATGTGTCTGATATCAGCACTTTCAAAGAAATGGGCAACCCTTCCTGTCGCGGGTTATTTTATGTGGTCAAAGGAGAACCGTGTTCTCTACCAATCATCTGGATAATTTAATCAAAAAAAAAAACTATTCTTCTCATTCTATGAGCCTCGTGGGTTTGACAAGGATAAATTTAAGATGGGCAAGGCAGGTTCGCGAGCGAGCCAAGCGAGATCTTACAGCGGCGGCCATCTAAAACTTTTGCTGATTACATGGATATTGTGCTTGTACAAATGCAGAGTACATAAAGAGAGTTAAATGCCTCATTCGTGTTTGCATTCGCTCAACTTGGTATCCTTGACAGACCCGAACTGAAGTACAACTCCTGTATATATATACTATAGAGTATACATAGAATGATATCCACACAACCGTCAACGTATGGGCTACAGCCGACGGAGCAATCGTTCGTCTTTCTCAATCGACGAAGTTACGAAGTCTGGATCGAAACTCCAGACTCGGGTGGGGTGTTGCAGGACGCGCCAGTTCAACGGTGTACCACTCACTCGTACTTATCAGGTACTGTACGGATACTGTACAGGACAGAAACAAACTGCTGTCTGTTCGCCTTATCTCAAGACGAGTGTTGGCGTAAAATAGTTACCGTCATCCGATGACTCATACAGATCCCAAGACAGTTAACTAAATTCATAAATACTACTTTACTGTACTCCGGACCTAGGTACGGTACTACGTACTTGGTAGTTCGAGATCTAGGTTGTGTTGTGTGTTATCTGGCTGGCCGCTGGCACTCTGCCGATCGCCTCCACCCCGATTTAGACTAGAGAGATCGGACTGCGAGTGGGTTCATAGTACTAGTCTGTACAGAGTGTATGTATGGTATGGTATGATACTGACATCGCAGGGCTCTCCTGTCTTTGTCTTTTAAGTACTCCGTACCTGTACAGTTGAGTAGAGATAGACAGACAGATGTAACAAGATATGTCCGAAGTGCGAACGGCTCCCAAGCAGGCTGTCAAACTCAATTCCCCGAAACGACGACCAACGAGATTCCAGAGTTGACGTCTACTAGGAGTCTGAGATTTCTCAAACGAACTGAGTACTAGTTCCAAGTTGCCACCCATTGCAGACTCAGAGTATGGATTACGATGACCCATACGCACTCCACCTTGGGAACATGTTCCTCGGTAAGCAGGCCGACTGACTACGCAATCAATAATGAGTAACTAAATTATATGTACTTTTTTTTCTCAAATAGAGAAACATGTATACATACATATAGACATTCCTACAGTTAGGTAGGTAGTACTTGTATTTCCCAGACTGATGACAAGGATAATATTGATCATATCCCTACGAGATTAATTTATTCTCTCTCTATACATAGTTCTAGGTATCTCCTAGCAAGAACCCTGGATATAACAATGACCAATCTATCAATATACTAACTAGTTAATATAGTTAACAATAGCACAACATATAATAAACTTATAAAGCACATCTACCCATAGTTAGTTAATAACAACCTCCTAACTCAGTAATCATGCCAAAAGTAGTAAATGCAACATCACTCAACATACAAATATAGAATATAGGCTACAATTAGGGTTTCACTTGGTATATTCAAACCTTGATAATAATAATAGTAGGGTAGTAGTAGTAGGATAAAAGGTAGACGGCCGACTAAGAAAGACAAGCATCATGATACCACGACCTAGGTAGTCTACATACAGTCCTTGCCTACTTACTTGTTCATCCCGAGTACTCCGTACGCAACCTTACGGAGACGGCTGAAGTTTGACCAATCTTTATTCCTGGTAAATATATATATATATATATATATATATTTCAACTTTAAACTGTGTGTTGTACGGAGTACATAGTTAGTATATTCTTCACTAGAGTACTTTATTTTATCTAGTAGAAGAACAGGAGAGAGAGAGAGAGAGACTAAATTGGAATTATAGATTATAGCAAGCAAACTCCGTTGACGGATTCCGTAAACGTAGACATATTCAGGCTCTAGTTAATGACCTGTCTAGCTCCTTAACATAAAAAAGAAAGAAAGAAGAAGAAGAAGAAGAAAAGGGGCTCGGGTTTGTCGGGCATCGGGCAGTTTCAGAGTTGAGTACGGAGTACTCAGTACAAGTGTTGGAAGATTTAGGATGGTTTCATAATCAGTCACAAGTGCTGTTACCTACCTAAGGGGAGGATTTTATCTAGGTACCTGGTACTCTATGGATCTGATTGTTGATGTCTGTTGTGAGTACCTAATCTTTGTGTTGTTTCACTTGGTTTGGTAACAGGTACTCCATATCCATACTAGTACGTCCTACTACTATGAAGCACTAGGCAGATTATATCTCTAGGATTCTACGATGTGGTCCGTAGGCTAATGGGTCCGTGATTCAGCCGCGCCATTGATATCGAATTCTCCAGAAAAACTTAGTTCAGGCGCACGAGGGTATCAGAACAGGGATGCCGTATTTTATATGTATTTACATATGTTGTACATATCTATATATACTTCATATTATAATTCAAGTGCTTTCTATCCGCAGTTGAAGCCCGAATAACGCCTTGAACCCAACCATATCGATCAACGTAAAAACCAATGGGGAATTCTCCACTGCTCTCCCATGGAGTCACCCTTAACCAAGGCACTGTCCAAGTCGGCGGGGTTCCAGCGTCCGGCTACAAGTTGCACCAAGACAAACCAGTGGGGTCCCTGATTGCACCAATGGTCCGGACGAATGGACTTGGCCGTCCACAGGATGTTGGCTCTCCTGGTTGAACATCCAACGTATCTGCCCTAGTTACCCAATGCTCATGCTCAATCACTGAAGAACCCTAGCCATACGTGACGCTTGGATCTAATTGAATCTATCGACAGGCTGGCCAAAGACCGCACGCTCTCGCACGAAGTGTGACCTTAATATACCCATCGAGTATCTATTAATGTTAAAAACGAGAAAAGATCTACATATTTGATAGCTTTACCCCTTCCCTCATAATTAGAGAAGGGGTGGGGGGTTTAATGCATTTCCGTCTCATCGTCATCCCCCATGCCCTTGTGAATCGCAATGCCTCGGGTGTTTCCTCGCGCAGTATCAGACAGCCTGAAAACAAAGGTGGGCCCGTACAGTTTACCACGCTTGAACAGAGTAAATGATAATTCATATGATCGTTGCCTCGTGGAGAGAAAATGCCGCTTTATGGATGAGTCCACTGAACTCCGTAATACCACACCCGTGAAATTTCCATATCAGACGGGGAATATGAAAAAAAAAAAAAAAAAAAAAAAAAAAAAAAAAAAAAACCCTAAGGCAGTCAAGTCGGGCAATTAGAAACAAACTGAGGAAAAAAAAAAACACCCGGGATCAGCCCCGGGCACTCCGTGGTCGTGATGATGACTGCGAGGATGAATCTTGTAAAGCGTCGGGAGCTCGCGGCCCAACCATCCAGTCTTCCATTGCCAGCCACTCGCTCCAGCTTCTTTCAGCAGCTTCAATTTCGGAATCCAATGGTCCTTGTAACGGGCGTAGGAATGGAATAGTCTCTAATGGGGTGATGTCGTAGTCTTTCTTCACAGAAGCCCAGCCACCACTTTTCGCAGCGAATAGATAGTTACGGCGTTCCTGTTCGTGGAGGGGCCCGATTCCGGACTGCCACTCGTCGCCAAAAAACCCCTGAAGCACTCCAGGGAAATCCATTCCGGTGGCCACCAGACGGCGAATGTAGGGAACCAGCGACACGGATGGGGGAAGATTCGTCGTTGACGAGGGACCAGACGGCGCCTCATCACCAGCGCCAGCAGTTGAAGACTGGTTGGAGGAAGAGTTCGCAACGGGATAGGGTTGTCGTTGGAATGGAAGTCGGATATTCAGAAAGGTGGACAGCGCTTGAACCGGGCTACTGTGCTGCGCATGATCTAGGAAGTAACGCTGACAATTTTGATAGCGGGGATACCATTCGAAGATGTCGAAGCTGTCACCCCCCGCACCTTGGGACGCCTCAGAGAAACCAATCATCGCAGTTGACTCTGGACGGGAGGATGGTCGTCGTGACCCAGGTGAACGGGTTGATTGAGATACGGGATGTCTATATCGAACCACATTCTTAGTGACTATTTCAATCCATTGGAGGGGGGTTTTCCTTGTTTGATGCTTGCTCGAAGCAAATCGTGAAAACGCGGAACGTCTGCGGGGAAGGGACGGAGTTAAAAAAAAAAAAAAAAAAAAAAAAAAAAAAAAAAAGAAGACAGGATTTAGGCAGTCCAGTTTATAGGGTGTTATATGCAATTGAGCCTGTAGGGGGAATTAAGGAAGGAAATAGAAGAGGGGGAATTACTTGTTCGAAAACACAGTCCTACCTCGACGGATCAGAAGAGAAACCCGACTTCGAGGAGACAGAGAAGGGGAGGGAGAGGAGCGGAACAGACTTCTTATAGCAGAGCCGAGTCCTCTACCGGGGTGAGAATCGTGTAGGGACATCTGCTAGGTAAAGCCCATCTATAGGGGGAAACAACCACAACTCATGACAAGGAAAAAGGCTGAGGTGGGAGAGAAAATGACGGCAGCGGGAAGATGATATGGGCCAGCGTTTAGATAAATGGGACCCATTTGAAGGTATGAAACAGGGTGCATGGGACATACATTGAATTCTGAAAGGAATGTAAGAAGCACAAAACAGAGAAGAGAGAGAAGAGAGAGAAGAGAGAGAAGAGAGAGAGAGGAGGTATTTTTTTTCCCACGGAAAAAAGAGAGAGGAGGATGGCGGAGTGGAAGAAAAAAAGGTAGGCTGCGGAGCTGGACTGGAGTCGACTTGTATATTTGGGAGCGACTAAAGCAAGATCGGGTCTAGGTACCCAATGATGTAATTTTTGGGGGGTGGGAATTGAAAAGTAGGAGGAGGAGAAGGTCAAGAACAATAAATATAATAGGTAGTATAAATACTTTGGGGAGACCAATAATCTTAACCTGGCAACATCAATAAATCCATAGTTACCTTAATCGAATTGATTTAGGTAGTTTCGCTACTAGTCCGGGTAGGTTTTCGGGGAGAAGCAGTAGAGGAACCTTGTATGGAGTAGGTAATTGTGTAATATTCAGATAAAAAATAAATCATTCATATACCATAATACGGACTGGAGTGAAATTTTCAATTTGTGTTTTCTCTTGCAGTTTGAATTATTCAAGTTCTTCAGGATAGATATCGCTGCAGGCGGTCTTGATGGTAGTCAAGTCAATTTTCTTAGCCTCTGGAGTTTATCATTTTGGTTCCCCAAGCAGTGAACAATGAGCAGTGAGCACCTTTCTGCCGATAGGTAGGGATATCTTTTGACATTCTACATGTGGCTTTGTTGAGTCTATCTAGACAGGAAACGAACAATTCGATCAGATCCAGTATTGTTCCCATGGTTGAGCCATGCAGTGCGGTTCCAAACTCTGCAGCCTCGATTTGCCGCTATGGCGGGTATGTAACTCTACCGACGCTTTGGTTGTAGTTCTGTATTAATCGAATTCAGGTTTCATGAGTATGGACCTCAACAAGCCCTGCTGGAGAGGTGCTGAAGCGGAATCATGATTGGTTTCTAGGAGATTCGATTATTCTATTTCTAAGCCCATATGGAAACCTAATTGAAAAGACAAAGGAGAGATGCGGTGTGAGTGGCGTTTCCTAGAAGTAACTAACCACCTGGGCACCTTTCAGTAGACATTCAGCGGTCAAGCACTACCATGTCAATACTATCCCCCCCCCTTTTGCTACCATGACTGAATCATAATAGAGCGCAGAAACCCAAACAATGACGTATTATTCAGCCTGGAATGCCATTGGACTCCCAACGCCACAGGTGAGATATTTGGTACTAATGCAAGTTCAGGATTTGGCGGGGTACAGCTTAGGGGTACCATTTCCCCTTTTCTATCCCCTTTTCTGATCAATATTAGGGGCAATGACAAGAAGGCTTCTTTATTCAGCCGAATGCTTCCAGGAACAAAGTTTGAATGGAAGGGATGTGCTTGCTAGTCAACAGTTAGGGCCTTAATTTAGCAGGTGGGAACAGCTGCAACCTGCATGTCCGCTGGAGTATATATTCAGATTCAACAGTAGCCAATGGATAGTAATTTATGTACTGTACACTGTCTAGTACTGTATGGTATAGTACTGGTAATATCCGGAAGAGTTATTTACCATCATCCTTCAGCTGTAAAACACACACACACACACACACACACACACACACACATAAAACAACTTGGAATCAAATCAACCTTGAAACTTCCCAATAATTCTGATCATGATACTCGAATTCGTGGAATATCCACCTTTCGTTTCAGTCCCTTCATCGTATCTCTATGATATTCCAATTCTTTCTTTCTTTTCTTTTTTTTTTTTTTTTTTTTCGAACGTAGCTTAGTTGGGGAAGGGGCTGGGATCAGGAAAGGTGAAATTTGCCACCCATGATCCGGAGTTTTGACATCAGCTTGAGAGTCCGCTGTAATATCAAGCTGGGTACGAAGGATTGCCGCTGTACCCGTGATTCAGATAATGCCCTGACTGGTTGAGAGTGATTGTCCAGGAACTCGACTATTTACCTAGCTCGTATCACCGCTACAATTGAAAGGGATATTCAGCCTGATGGTAAAAGGAGAGTCGTCTACTTATGACTCGCAAATGGGTAAAATATCTACGCCATATCCTAGGTAGTATCGAATAGAGCAGGGGGGGAGATGAGCGGTGTGACAAGACAAGACAAGACAGGAAACGACTGCTCTCCCTCGTAACTTCTTTGGACGTCTTTTTCTTAAACACTAGCTGTCTGGAATGCAGATGATATGCGTCTCATTTCGAGGGCCTGTCTTTTGACGTCCGTCTAGGGCTCTTCAAACTTAGGAATCGATGCTACCCTATTTGTTTTGTTTTTGTTTTTTGTTTTTTTTTTGGGGTTAGAAGCTATGGATTGTATGCATAATCAGTACGCTGAAGAGATATCGTACATTCGCTTTTGGAGCTGAAAGAGCCATGCATTGGTGCAAAGTTTACACTCGTGATGCTTTTAGATGTACTACAGGGTTGAATCTGAGCAGTCCAATGGTCGTCAATTTAACAAACCCTGCGAGATCGCCGTTGTCTATACAAATGTGCTTGGAGAGCTGAAGGACTTCGAGGACCAGGGGGGCGAGAACGAGGGATCAAGTTTGAATTATGAGCTACCGATTTCCCTTCTCTTTTCTTTTTCTGCTTGATTCAACGAGAACCAATCCATCACTAAAAGTTCAATGTGCCGCCCTCTCTCCTACCAGCTCGTGATGGGGGGGGGGGGTGATTCCAGGAATTGATTCGCATAGAGAGCCACAGGGCCGCATATTCCCTCCATTTATTCAATCAATTGTCGCTCCAATTGGCCCAGGTCAGCTGCTGAAAGAAGCATATGCAGTGCTACAGAGCTGGACGTGCATTTCGTGCCATCGTGAGCGCCCTGTTCTGCTTTGAGGAAGTGGGATCTTTCTGTCAAGCGGCTCTGAATCTGAAGGATTTGAAGGCTCGCGCTGCTGGGGAACTGTACTAGGGGCTGAGAGGAAATGATTCCTCCAAGCTATATCAAGGCACAGAATGCATCCTACAGCATAGACCAACATTCCCAATGCAAGGAATCTCGCATTGAATTTTTTTTTTTTTTTCTCATGGCGCAGAGAGGCCTCTCCAAGACGATATTAATATCAAGATTACTACCTGTCCGCACATTCATTCGCCTCATTAAAGTCAGACAGATACCAGCGCAAGGTTTACTCTTTAGCTCGGATTTTTGCATTTAGCAATTATCACTCAGCTCACCCCGCAATACGATCGCTAGAAAAAAAAAATTATGAATACCTACGGAGTAGAGGTATCTTCTATGCCTCAGCAGCAAGGCAACCTAAGAAAGACAAGGATATTTATAGAGTTCATATTATCAGCCTTTTATCTCGCTTCAAAACTTTAATGCTCTTCATTCTTTCCTGGATATAGCCAGTTACAGTACAACAAACAAGCGCCGACGCCACAGGATCGGCACGGCTGACACTGCCACACTGCGCGATGTTCGAACCCATTGGAAACTGGATCTACTTTCCAGCCACTAGTGGCACTAGTCAGTGTCGCTACCTAGCCACAGGTTCCTACGCAAATCATCCAATCAGGCTGCCTCACGCGCTTCGGGGGTCGAGTAATGAGGGTCCCGAGGTATCTAACCCTTGCGTGGTTTGAAAATTACACGGCCCTAGGGATCGGCTGGGTTTTTTCACGCGATCCTGAATTATTGAGGCTGTAAGGGGAGTCACCGGGGTTGACGGCACAACTACCGAGCCCTTGGCAGATACTCCGGCCGAAACTTCTAAGCAGGATCAATCAGGTCTTAGACGAGAACCAATGATACCTCGGATTGAAACACTGCCTATGATCAGCAAGACCTCTCCAGTGCTGTCTTTGTTAGTGTTAAGTCGGGAGGATTGTCCCCAATGAGCCACTTATTCCAATAGTTTGTTTTGAGTGCCGGTACCGCATTGACTCACCGTGCGGCTAAAGTTGTTGGAAACCCTTTCTGCCAGAGACCAGTATGAAGGCAGCGAGATACGCTGATAGCCAACAAGGCGGGAAGGATATAACCCGCAACCCCTCTCTTCTTCAAGCCGTGACCTTTTAATTTGTTTCGACTACTCAACAGATATGATCTGTTAAATCGTCAGGATTCCGGGTATGTATGAATTTGATCCCGTGTCCTTTCTCTCTCGAACATGTTATGTTGTCCATCACTCGAGACGAAACGAACAAAACAATCAATAATTGCACGCGCTGCATTAGCCATCATTTTACTCATGCCATTGAAAGTTTAGCCTGCTTGGAGGGTCCCGGAATAAGCGCTACGGCCGAAAGCCTCTTCTCCTGGCACACTAAAATGCTTCCTATCTTGGACAAGAGCGCCTAGTGTCACGTATGGGGATTTTGTACAACATGGCTCTCCTTCAATGGGACCTTCAAGGGGTGACGTCGTCAGTTGAGAGAATGTTGTTCCGCAGGTTGCTCCAGGGTTCAATAATGTCTGTCGGATCAACAGCGACGCGACTGTGGTTGACCTTACTTGCCAAAAGCATATTCCAGGAGGTACTAGATAGTTATGCAGTGGCAGACGCCCATGCAGTGATCGACAGCGGATGATACGTGGTTTTCTGGGTTGAGTGCCTAGGTTAGGCTCCGGGGAAAATCTGATAGGCCCCAGGTACTGGGTACTGGGTAATTTGTTGGGTTTTGTACTCTTTCCGAGCCAACGCCGCGATATGATGCCGCATCGCCCGCCAAAATCTCTAGGTAACTATGTATATCTTAGTTATGGTTCACCTTCTACTCCTCCTTCTATACTTGCTCGGTTGCGCCTATTATCTTGACTTCAGACCCCCTTTCTTAATAATTTTTTTAATAATTGAATTTCCTCATTTTTATATAAAAAAACAATATATTTACTTATCTGAACAAACTGGGCCTTTCAGGATCATGTAGTTCAGTATTGCAGGTTGCGTCGCAGAACGAGCATCCGTCCAGCACAGGGCCTTAATATTCCCTCTCGCACGGTACTAAGATAGGGAAGTTTAGTGTTGATAAATCTTGGTAGTAGGGAGTGGGTAGTCGGTTCTCCTGGACTGCTGCAGGCGGAAGAAGAGTCTTGTAGCTTCTCCCAGAGTCTGTCGGACTTGTACATACCGAACCAATAACGCACATAAACCCAAGCTGATCGATTCTCTTGATTCCCGGTCCGCGACGGAGAACACTAACGAGATAATACGCAATGGATGCTGGGAGAAATCCGAAGAGCATGGCAACATCGACGCGACCGCTAGCAACGACGATGTCGGCAACCTCACCGGGTACCGAGCCGGCTTCCCTGTGATCCTCCAATAGGGGTTCCTACTCCAGATCACTGAGTCAGTTGTTATAGAAGGATCCGAGTGGGGTATATAGATCTGATAAGAATCCAAGGTTAAGTCAGCATTTGGACAATTGTTTTGGAAGAAGAAATGTAGAAGAAATGTGCACGTGAGCCTGCATCACCTGCTTGGCATCTCACCTCACCTCACCTTAGGTTCATTTCTTCATCTACATCCATACTCTTCCTTCATCCACTCTTATCAAACCTCGTCCCAGGTTTTCATCAATTCCCGTCCACATTCCCCGTTCTTTCGTTGAGTCCCTGGATCAAATCCTGTGGTTTGATCTGATATGTACCACGAGAATGTCCTTCCGAAAGCGGGTGGCTTTTTGCCGGGAGATAACAAGAGCAATCCGTGACCTCAACCGATCGAATAACACTCCCGAACTTCGGCCAAGTTAGTGCCTCTATTGCTTAGCTCTCTTCGAAAAGGCCCGCCGCTCACCCTTGACCAGTCTCTGAATCCCTCCCCTACCGAATTTTGCGCCAGTTTTACGGAGTTGATACCTCCGTCCGACTCCGGCTGTATATCGCCGCCCTCCACTATTCTCCTCCATCCATGGTGGTACATAAATCTGGTCGTGTGCCCTCTTGTTTGACCTCGCCTTTTTTTTTTCTCTTCTGCTTTCCCCTCTCTGTCTATTCCAATCCATCCAACTCTTCCTCCCTCTTCCCAGCGTTCTGTTTTCGAAATCTTACCCATCTTCTGGCTTCATCTGCCAGTCTTTTTTTTAATTCGCCACATCCTTATCTGATAAGCTTTCGGAGGGGGAAAGTTTTCCATCAAAATGTCTAACCTTCCTGTTGAGCCCGAGTTCGAGCAGGCCTACCAAGGTACACAGTGTTTCTATCGATATATCTATATATAGATATAGTTACATCCCGCTTGTTTTATATACACATGGCTAACAGCACGTAGAGCTTGCTTCCACTCTTGAGAACTCCACTCTCTTCCAGGCCCACCCTGAGTACCGCACCGCTCTCAAGGTCGTCTCCATCCCTGAGCGTATCATCCAGTTCCGCGTCGTCTGGGAGAATGACCAGGGGGAGCTTCAGGTCAACCGCGGTTTCCGTGTGCAGTTCAACTCTGCCCTAGGCCCATACAAGGGCGGTCTCCGCTTCCACCCCTCTGTCAATCTCTCCATTCTGAAGTTCCTTGGCTTCGAACAGATCTTCAAGAATGCTCTTACTGGCCGTACGTGTTTCCTGCCTGAACCAGTCAGGCCCTATTAACTAACGAGAATAGTGAACATGGGTGGTGGTAAGGGTGGTTCCGACTTCGACCCCAAGGGCAAGTCTGACCAGGAAATCCGCCGTTTCTGCGTTTCGTTCATGACTGAGCTGTGCAAGCACATCGGTGCCGATACCGACGTCCCCGCCGGTGATATTGGTGTCACCGGCCGCGAAATCGGCTTCCTCTTCGGCCAGTACCGCAAGATCCGCAACCAGTGGGAGGGTGTTCTCACTGGAAAGGGTCTTACCTGGGGTGGTAGCTTGATCCGTCCCGAAGCCACTGGCTACGGTGTTGTTTACGTATGTTCCCCCACTACAGTCCCACTATATATATATCTTACATACCTAACACAAAACACAGTACGTGGAGCACATGATCTCCCACGTCACAGGCGGCAAGGAATCCTTTGCTGGCAAGCGCGTCGCCATCTCTGGTTCCGGTAATGTTGCCCAGTACGCCGCTCTCAAGGTCATCGAGCTTGGTGGCTCCGTTGTCTCTCTCTCCGATAGTCGGGGCTGTCTCGTCGTCAAGGCCCAGGACGGCACCTTCACCCCCGAAGAAATCAACTCCATTGCCGACCTCAAGGTTGCCCGCAAGCAGCTCTCCGAGCTCGCCTCTACCGAGGCCTTCTCCTCCAAGTTCACCTACATCCCCGGTGCCCGCCCCTGGACCCACGTCGGCGCCGTCGACGTCGCCCTCCCCTGCGCCACCCAGAACGAAGTCTCCGGCGACGAAGCCACCGCTCTCATCTCCCAGGGCGCCAAGTTCATCGCCGAGGGCTCCAACATGGGCTGCACCCAGGACGCCATCGATACCTTCGAGGCCCACCGCACCGCGAACCCCGGCGCGGCCGCCATCTGGTACGCCCCCGGCAAGGCTGCCAACGCCGGTGGTGTTGCGGTCTCCGGTCTCGAGATGGCCCAGAACTCTGCCCGCATCACCTGGACCCGCGAGGAGGTGGACGCCCGCCTCAAGGGCATCATGGCCGACTGCTTCAACAACGGTCTCTCGACTGCTCTCAAGTACGCTACTACTCCTGCTGCGGGCGTGCTTCCTTCTCTGGTTACCGGAAGCAACATTGCCGGTTTCACCAAGGTTGCCGAGGCCATGAAGGACCAGGGCGATTGGTGGTGAACAGTTCCACTTCCTTTTTTTTTTTTTTTTTTTTTCTTCTTCTTGACCTCTTTTTGGGGGGCTTTTCCTAGCCACCCACCAGTTTCTAACCTTTTTTGACTATGATTATGATCCTCTATTATGCATTTGATTAGATATCGAGCGTGTGGATATAGACGCTGGCTTCGTTTCTATTTTAGACATGCCTTTTTTTTTTTTTTTTTTTTTTTTATGTATATATATATATATATATACATACATATATACACCATACCATCCAATTACTTTCAATACACTTCTCTATATGTATATACTTACTTCTCTCTCGGATTTAGTAAACTGTAATCACTAGATATACATACATATTCTGTAGAAACGTAATTTATCGGGTCGTGATATCATTCATTATTATTATGTATCCTGTATCCTATGCTATCCATATCTCAACCAATAATATAGATCGCCAAGCAACTAACCACCCACCCAACTTTTTCCATCCGGAGTACCGTAATCCAATTCGGATTAGATCCATCCATATACATATATATGCATATGCAATGAATGCAAGAAATTAACGAAAAAAAAAAAAAAAAAAAAAACAGGCAAAAGAAAATAAACAGTAAAACCAATAGAATGAAGAGTAATACATGCAGGACTCCGGCGGTATAGACCAGAAATGAGAAATGCAGGGGTATCATAGATAATAATAATATTGTCATACTCGGATGCTAAGAAAGATTTGGGGAAAAAAAAAAGAAGGGGGGGGGGTATAAGTGCCGCATAGAGTATATATAGTATAGTATAGTATAGTATATAGTAGATGGACTGAAAGGATGAGAATAAGAAAAACGTATCGGGCATGATAAGAGTGTAATAAAGGGGGAAAAAGGAGAATCATTTCCAAGGTTCCTATGGTTGCGGTCGTTGAAACTGTACCTCCGGAACAACAGGTAATGACATACCAATCTGATCCTGGGAACTCTCTGAGCAGGAATGCGGCTGGGAATCGTATGGCGAGGAAAGATCCAAGTCCACGGTCGGGAGCGGGTCCGGGTCTAAGAGCACGCTTCTGCGGCGCGAAAACACCCCGCCCTGGGATGGATTTGCCTTCTCGCGTCGGAGCACTGTGGGTTTGGGGCGGCTGCTGCGCCGGCGGCGGGGGTGTCGGAGGTGTTCGTTTGGGACGGGGTCCACTTGTTTCTTTGCGGCGGGGACAAGGTTCAGGTATATAGGGAAGAGAGCGCCTGCGGCAAAGAGGGCAACGAGGACGCTGAAGGAGATTGGGACGCTGTTGCGGGCGCGTTGGACGGCGTACTGAGCGAAGGGGAAGTAAGCGCCGCCGGTGATGGCCATTGTCAGGAGCGAGCCGGCGGTTTTGGTGTGGCGGCCAGTGCCGCGGAGGGAGATGGCGAAGATGATGCTAAAGGCACCACTTTCGAAGAGGAAGACCATCATGGCCATTGCGACGGCGGAGGGACCCGTGGTCGTCATGCAGAGGGCGGAGAACACGATCATGCCAATGTAGGAGAGGAGAAGGATCCAGCGGGGTTTGAGGAACCATTGGAGAAAAGCGGCGAGGAACCGACCAACGGCGAAAACAGAGCGAGCGATGCTGAAATAGGTGAAATCGTCGAGGGAGGTTCTGCACTTCAGTTAGCGTGCGTGTTTTCTCGACCAAGGAAGAGAGGGGAAGACGAACTGGGGATATCCGGCCGAAATCAGGGAGGGAAAGCTCAAAGAAAACACTTCCTGACCGGCTACATAGAAGAACTGGGAGTATATTCCTAACGCCAATGTCACCCAAACGACCGGAATGCCCAACACCATGGCCCGGTTATCTTCTCGTCGGCGGTTCGCCAGCTCCTCCAAATCCTCGTCGGATGCTTCTGGAATGGGTAGATAATAGAACACCACTGCGAGGAGCACATCAAAGAGGGCAATGCCGAGGTAGGTCCACTGCACATCCACCAGGGATGATACGTCCGTCACTCGACGGAATAGGACCCGCTTAGCGAGCAGTGGAGAAACCACCGTGCCCACGGCCTGCACGCCTTGGGAGATATTCAATCGAATCTCCGAGTTCTCCAGCGGTCCACAAAGGGCGATGAACGGGTTCGCGGCGGTCTCGAGGATCGCAAGTCCACAGCCAACAATAAAATTCGAGACCAAAAAAGCCGAGTAGGAGGTCAACACGGCAGATGGCCAGAAGATCAACGACCCGCATGCGTAGACACATAACCCTGTGATAAAGGTAGCTTTGAAGCCCCAGTGTTTCAGCACTATGCGACCGACCAGTGGTGGAGCGACCAGGTAGCCTCCAAAGTAGACTGCATGTAAGCCGATAGAGCGCCAGGTGTCGAGGCGTACAATCTGCTGAAACTGCTCGTTAAGGACATCCAATAAACCATAGGCGAATCCCCAGAGGAAGAAGAGAACTGTGGTGATAGCATTGGGTGCGATGGACTCCTTGTTGCTTAATTTGAGCATATTCGCGGGTTTCTTCATATTGACGAAGTCGAAGAACGTCATACTTCGCGGATCAGAGGTGCTGGTGAGAGTGGTGGTATTGGCCTCGGTATCGGCCTGTGTAGCTTCAAGAGCCGATGTGACGTCCAGGAGGTCATTGGAAGTCACAGCAGTCTCGGGACGAGCGGGGAAGGAAGGCAGCTGTGGCGGGTCAGAGGGAGTATTTTGGGAGCTCCCATCAGTATCCCGTATCATTTTTGGCAATATCCTCGCAACCAGGGGTTTGAGACTAGGGACACAGGCGCACATCATGGAGACATTAACCTCGACCACGGACCACATGAACGACAGCGACGCATACCCTAGGGGGGGGGGGGGGGGGGGGGGAAGTCAATTGATGTGCGATTGATGGGATAGACAACACACATACAGGCAAAATCATTCCCCTCGTAGTTTTGGAGGTGAATCTGACGGAGAGCAATCTCCCGCGACGTAGCAGCATCTTGCAGGTATGCAATGCGAATGACGTCCACAACAGCGACGAAGAAACCAAAGCTAAAGGTAACCACCAAAATAATCTTCTGCTTACGGGGGAGACGCATGCGAGTGAGAATGGGATTGGGGAGGAATAAGATGGCGAGGTCAGTTATAATATTGACGGGAGAGGAGGAGAGGTATAGCGTCAAAATATCGGTACAATGCGCATTAACGGGGACGGAAGTCGCGAAGGCGGCAGCGACAGGCCGGCATTGAAAGATATTGATAAAGGTGAGGGCTAGGCCGGCAACATTGACGACCACGAGGGTTGCATAATTAGCATAGCGAAAGACCTTTTCGCCCTGAGTGAGGGTGAGGTAGAAAACCAGGATGGAGGACTTGACGGCCATCAAGGCGGGATTCTGTGACAAAAGGCAGAAAAAAAAAAATAAGCGGGATGCCGAGGCGCGGAGAAGCCAATGGCGAACCAATCCAATGATTTTGGAGAGAGAGAGAGAGAGAGAGAGAGAGGGGAGGCAAGGTGGATAGAACTTACGTAGAGCACGGTAAAGGCATAATTAGCGCGACTGAGACTGGCTCGGTCATGAACGGGGATATCAGCGTCATGGAGTCCCAGACCCTTCCCAGTTGCGTAAAAGAGAGCAAAGGAGAAGCCAAAATCAATGAGCTACAGGAGATGAATGAGATAATGGTGAGTGTGATGGGAGGGAGTGGAGTGGGAGTGGAGGCCAGGAATTATGCAAGCATACCCAGGCGAGGAGCATCAGATAGTCATGCAGAGCAAGCCTTCGGACGATCCATATTCGCGAGACGAAGCGAAGAGCAACAAAGATAGAGGCGAGGACGAAGAATGTGATGGAGACAACGAGGACCTCTGGTCTACGGTCCTGCATGATGGCGATGGATCACTTGGGGAAGTGGGGGAAGATGGAGAATGCCATGGTGTGATTGGAGAGAGAGAGAGAGAGAGAGAGAAAGAAAAGAGATATAAAGGAGGAAATGAGATCACAATAAACAAAAAGAAACAAAAGAAGAGGGTTCAGATGAAGAGAAGGAAGAGAAAATGAGGATGGAATTGATGAAAGAGAAGAAGAGGAGGAGAAAATCCGAAGCGAGGGGAAAAACAAGATATTTTTTTTTTCCTTTGGTGGGTCAAGGGATTAATTAATCACTCAACTTTATAAGAAGGAATTGACAATCTATAATTCTAGAAAAGAGAATAATAGTAATAACAGTTGTAGTATCTAGGAACAAGTGCTGCTGTGTAAATCATACCCCATATTCCAGTCAACTAGTTACATCTTGAGTCTTTTTTTAATAATCTGGGGAAGTAATTAATTAATATATCCACTTTTCTTTATATTAACTAACTAAAATAATCTAATTCTATGTCTTTGTTTCTGTCTCCGAATATCAGGTTACAGTAAAAAAAGAAGACAAAGAAATAAACCGAGTCCAGTCCCAGTCCCAGTAACTAATCGTAGTGGTGAAGAGCAAATCTGGATAACCGTGCGGAGAATTTCACGCCCTTTTGGATGCGATTTCGGCATTCACGAGGGATGCATTGCTGGATGCGATTCATCCAGGGAGGATTCGGACGGTCGAGGAGTTGAGAGGGCGCAGAATGGGCAGCGGCGGTTTCTTCTCAAGGATAGATCAGGATTGAAAACATCTGAACCCAGGCTTACCTTTCTTCAAGGCACTTTACAAAGAAAGCTACAATAAACACTGCATTTTCATAGCGTCATAAGTCCTAGCGGATGCCAGATCCTGTTCTTGTTCTTTCTTGCTTTTCGTTCCTGAACGGGTTAAACGGGTTGGTTGGTTGTTTTAGTTTTACATCAACCGAAATTTCTATAAACACAAATCATAAAGGGATCAACTGAATGATCGACATCATTCAAGATCAGAAAGGAGAAAAAGATATCACATCGAAACGAATGTAAGAAAGTAATGGACAGCAGAAAAACCAAAACCAAAATCAAAAATAAATCAGTTAATATACCATTCCACACCATGAAGTCGGCCCAGGCTAAACGCAGCCAACTCACCAAAGAAGTGACGGGACAGATCAATGGAAGTGTCGTCGCAGCCCATGCACTTGTCCACGACAGTACCAGTGACAGTAATGCCACCGTATTTGACGGTAACGGTCTTTCCGCAGTCGCTGTCAGTCATGATACCGACAGGGAGCGCAAGAACGTTTTCGGTTTCACCGTCGTTGGTGGTGCCGCAGCTGCTAGGAGCGCTAGCAGAGGTGGCAGTGTCGTAGTAAGTGACCTGGCCTGTGCAGGGGCTGCCCTCGGAGCAAGAACCGGAATATCCGCTGCTGCTGGTGGTGCCAGTAGACTCAGCCTGAGAAGTGGTGGTGGAAGTAGAGGTAGCAACAGTAGTAGTGGTAGTGGTAGTGGTGGTGGGCTGAGGGGCAACAGTTGTAGTAGTAGTAGACAAGGTAGTAGCCACCTCAGTGGGCACCAGCACCTCAGGGGCCTCCGTCTGAGTAGTAGTAGCAGCAGTAGTAGTAGTTGTGGATGTGGTGGTGGTACTGGTAGTAGTAGTAGTAGTAGTGCTAGTAGTGGTAGGTTGAGTGGTGGTGGTGGTGGTGCTAGTGGTAGTGCTTGCAACCTCAGGCTCAACCTGAGAAGGAGCAGTAGCAGTAGTCACGCTCTCCTCGATGATGGTGCTGGGAGGAGCGGTCTCGCCAGGGTAAATGGTGGTGGTAATGTCAACGGTGGTCCAAACAACAGTGGTCACAGTCTCCCACACAACAGTATCATCGCGCTTGTGGTTGTGCTGGTGGGCATGGCCGTGCTTGGGCGCAGCAGCGCTCATAGCCGCAAAGAGAGTGGCAGCAAGTGCAAGGGACTTGGAAAGGGGTGCCATGATGATGGTTTGAGAGAGTGGTAATTGCTGATTCCTGATCTTCTTGTGGTATATAATTGCGACGAAGGGACAAAGAAACTGACGAGGGTCAGTAGCAGCAGTAGTAACAGCAGCAGTAACAGCAAGGAATGAAGGGTGAAGTGATGACTGCACAGCAGATCGTGGACAAGACACCGATAGAGTGATTTAAGGAGTGAAAAAAAGGATAGAGAAAGAGAGTGACAGATGCTTGTCAGCAAGAGGACAAACGAGGCGAGGGAGAGAAGGATGTAGTTGAGAGGAAAAGAGAGAGAATTGAGGGGATGGAAAGACAGGAGACAAGCGGTATTTAATGCAGGTCTGGGCGGCGTATTAATTACGTGGGCCAATACGAGTGAACAAAGAGAAAATGTGGCCCAATGGGTGAATCTGGGCCCAAGACCCACAGGATACAAACCACAAAGCGGGCGCTTTTCAATACGATGACGCCGAGATCTTGCACATACTTTTTCAGGGTCGGGCCGATTACCATCGATCAGTCGACAGAACTACATGTAGTTAACTGTTATACACTGCATCTTATATACTTAGGATGACACTCAACATCATGATGCATTCTCAGATACCTACAGGTTCGAGATGATATTGAATCACCAAGTCGGAGGACCCGGAATCTCACTTCACAAAGCACCAAATCTGACTGGTTCGCCTCCCAGTCTGGACTCTGGATTTTATTCGACGGCCCCCCAAGGGTGGTAAGTTTGTTAGCGCAACTGCTCTAAAAACCACTGGGAATCACTAACGCCAGGGGGATCAGCATTCAGCGTTCGGCATTCGCCCAGAACGAACAGAAAACTCGGTGCCTGAAGCCACAGCCTTTAGCTGCAGTGGTGGTGATTCGACACCTCCTCTGACGTGGGCCGTGGACTCGACAGTGGACACTGGAGGGCCTGGACACTGGACAGTCTCGGACTCTTGAGACCTCTCAGGGAATTTCGCCTCCCGCCCACTTTTTGCATCTTGTGATGGTTCTGGCCTTCCTTGGCCGATTGGTTGAACCGCGAGGTTTCAGACACACACCGTCCGTCCGAGTCAGCAGCGGGGGCGGTTGTAGCTTTTCCGTCCGGTAGTAGACTCGTCGGAGTGGGTATTATCGTGTTGTAGCCAAGCCACTGATACTTTAGGTTGGAGTCTGGCAATTTCAGTAGGGCAGAAAGATCGTTCTCCAGACTAGAGTCGATTTAGATTGAGATGCGAATTCCAGGATTCAGGTACCGTAGTCCGTACGCTCGGAGAGAATACTACTAGTAAGAGAAAAATTCTCCTCCTCCCTCCGTTACAGACTTGGTTGGACGCGCTCAGCCGTCACCCCCTTCTGCTGCTCTGCATGAAAACTGTGCTGTATCCACTCACAGTCCTCTGGTACGCACATTGGAATCAGATTCGGAATCCGAGAATCGCCTGCAGGATTACAATTTCCCCCACTTGAAGACTTTTCACCAATAACCCTTTCGAATCCCACTCCAATAAATTTTTACCACCAGGCAAAAGAAAAAGAAAACGAGAGAGAAAGTTTCAGTAAAGAAATGTGTACCATAAATGCCTAATCCGAGTAATCTACCTAACTATGTAAACTTTGTAAAAAAAAAAAAAAAAAAAAAAAAAAAAATCAAGTAGCCATTATCCATCCGACATAAGAACGAACCAGCCAGGGTCTTCCTATGCAACTGCATACATATAGTATAACTAGTGCCTGGCTTGTAGTAATAAACAATTTGCATCAAAAGGTCATAGTGCAAAACAAACAGGAAATAATCATAAAAAAGAAGAAAAAAGTATCCATCGACTCATGATATACATAGAAAAAACGTACCAAAGATTAGATAACACACGCCATCCCGCAGGAACATCGATATAAGGGCAAGGGGGGATGGATGTGGATTAGCCCTGGCACATGAGGCAGGCCTCCTTGTTCTCAATGCTGCAAGCAAGGACCTTCTGCGAGTAAATATCATTCTCGCGGTCCTCGCTGTCCTTTTTCTCATCCTCGTCCTTGACTTCACCGTTGGCTTGACCAACGGAGTTGTCGGTCGCAAGGGTGCGTGGGCTAGCATACTCCCCACCATCCTTGCCGTTCTCCCCGTGTTCATTCACCTCCTCCGTAGAAGTACGGGGAATCGCGGAGTAAGTGGTGGCTGCAGCCCCCGTGGCACGCTTCTTATACAAAGCGTTGACCCGTGCGACGTTGGTGTCAGCAACCTTCAATTGCTCCTGGTCGACAGTGAATTGAATAGGGGCAGTTGCAGCCATGGTACGCAGGTAGTACATGCCGGTCTTTAAACCCATCTTCCAGCCAGCGAAGTGCATGCTAGTAAGCTTGCCCATGGTGGGCTCCTTCAGATGGATATTGAGCGACTGGGACTGGTCAATGAAGGCACCACGGTCAGCAGCCATCTCCAGGATCCGGCGCTGGGAAATCTCCCACACGGTCTTGTATAGAGCCTTGATGTCCGAGGGAATATTCGGGATGTTCTGAACGGAACCACTGTCGGCAATGATACGGTTCTTCATGTTGTCGGACCAGAGGCCAAGGTCGACTAGATCCTTCAGCAACCAGGGGTTGACAACTTGGAACTCGCCCGCAAGGACACGGCGAGAGTAGATGTTCGAGGTGTAAGGCTCGAAGCACTCGTTAAAGCCAAGGATTTGACTGGTGCTGGCGGTGGGCATAGGAGCAACCAGAAGACTGTTGCGCACACCAGTCTGGGCAATCTTCGCCTTTAACGCGGACCAATCCCACAGATCGGTAGGGGTGCGATCCCACATGTCATACTGGAGAATACCCTGGGAAACTGGGGAACCTTCGTAGGTTTCATAGGTGCCATATTCCTTGGCCAAGTCAGACGAAGCAGTCAAAGCACCGTGGTAGATGGTTTCGAAAATTTGGGTATTGAGCTGCTTAGCCTCAGCAGAATCGAAAGGCAGACGCAAGGCAAGGAATGCATCGGCCAGACCGTTAACACCGAGGGCAATTGGACGGTGACGCATGTTGCTCTTCTTAGCCTCGGGAACAGGGTAGTAGTTGATATCAATGATCTTGTTCAAGTTGCGAACCAAGACCTGCACGACTTCATGCAATCTACCGAAGTCATACTCGCCACGGGCAGCATCAACAAAGGTAGGAAGCGCAAGCGAAGCCAGGTTGCAGACAGCAACCTCATCAGGAGCACTGTATTCAATAATCTCAGTGCAAAGGTTGGAGCTGCGGATAGTTCCCAGATTCTTCTGGTTACTCTTCTTGTTACAAGCATCCTTATACAGCATGAAGGGGTTTCCAGTTTCAGTCTGGGCCTCCAGAATAGCATACCAAAGCTTCTGGGCCTTAATAGTGCGGCGACCACGGCCTTCCTTCTCGTACCTACTTCTGGTTAGCATTGGAATGCACAAAATGCACGCAGGGAAAGTACTTTTCGTAAAGAGCATCGAACTCGTCGCCGTAGACATCAGCCAAGCCAGGGGCCTCGCTAGGGCAGAAGAGGGTCCAGTCACCGTTGGCCTCAACCCGCTTCATGAACAGATCAGGAGTCCAGAGAGCGTAGAACAAATCACGAGCTCTGACTTCTTCCTTTCCGTGGTTCTTACGGAGGTCCAAGAACTCAAAGACATCGGAGTGCCAAGGCTCCAGATAAATGGCAAATGCACCTGGACGCTTGTTTCCACCCTGGTCAACGTATCTAGCAGTGTTATTGAACACGCGCAGCATGGGAACAATTCCATTGGATGAGCCATTGGTACCGCCAATGTAAGAACCTGTGGCACGAATGCGATGGACGTTGAGACCAATACCACCGGCAGTCTTGGAAATCATAGCACACGTCTTCAGTGTGTCGTAGATGCCCTCAATGCTGTCCTCCTTCATGTCAACCAAGAAGCAGGATGCCAGCTGAGGCTGGGGGGTACCAGCATTGAACAGAGTGGGGGAAGCATGTGTGAAGTACTTCTGGGACATGAGGTTGTAGGTTTCAAGGGCCTTCTCAATGTCATTGCCGTGAATTCCAACGGCAACACGCATCAGGAGGTGTTGGGGACGCTCGGCAACCTTGCCATTGAGACGCAATAGGTAAGAACGCTCAAGGGTTTTGAAACCAAAGTAGTTGTAGTTAAAGTCCCGGTCGTACACAATAGCGGAGTTGAGCTCATCCGCATGTTTCATGACGATTTCATATGTTTCTTTTGAGATCATAGGAGCAGACTTCTTGTTCTTGGGGTTGACATAGTGGTAGAGATCTGAGATAACCAGAGAGAACTGCTTCCTTGTCTGCTTGTGGAGGTTGGAAACTGCTATACGAGCGGCCAGGATAGCATAGTCTGGATGTGTGACGGTCATATACGCCGCAGTCTCGGCAGCCTGTGAAGAGAAAAGTGTCAGCGTCGGTCTCTTTCCTTTTCTTTTCTTTTCTTTTTTTTTTTTTGCCTTGGTGAAAACTTTTGGGCAACGTACCAAGTTATCGAGCTCAACGGTAGTGACACCCTGGTAGACACCAGAGATGACCTTCTGGGTGATAGCAGCAGCATCAACGTGTTCAGGGTCAAGTCCGTAACACAGCCTCGACACACGAGCCGTGATCTTGTCGAATTGTACGCGTTCTTTGCGTCCATCTGTGTGATTAATAATGCATTAGTAGGGCTTCTACAGTGAGTGACAACGGCTCTGAGGGTGCAGGAATCTGAATAACGAAACATATAGACTCAGGCGGAGCAAAGACTCAGGCGGAGCAAAGACAAAAGCCAGAAGTATTCAACTTGATTCAACATACCTCTCTTGTAGACAAACATCTTGAAGGGTAACGGGAGAGACCCGAGGAGTTAAGAGGAACGAAAAGGCTGTGAAAGAGGGGGGATATCGATAAGAGGTATTAAAATTAGGACACGTAGACTCGAGAATGTTTAAGGACGAAGAGAAAAGAGGAGATCGGGTGTGAAAGTGAAGGGATATCCCCTGGATAGGTGCTGAGGGGAGGATGAGAAGGAGAGAGAGACTGGAGGGGCACGAAAGCTGGTAGATATTTGATGTCGCCCCAGCAAAACGCGTTGCCGGTGGATATCAACGCGAATTTTCGTGTTCGGGCTAAATGGGCTCCCCTTGCAAACCCTGCCGGTACGGAGGACGGAAACGCGCCAAGTAGAAATATCACGTGACAATATTGTCGCGCTCTGTTGCGTCCGTCACGAGGACAAGTCGACGTTTATAATGTTTATATTGAATTTAATGCCTATAACTACGTCGCCATTACGGTGGAGACTTTGACATCGTCTTTCACATTTAGAATCAGTGGGCTACAAGTGCGGAATTATAAACCTGGAGCTTTGTTTATAGCGTGCTCATAGATCGCAAGGTTGTATTCCAGTATGCAAGTCCTAATCGATTAATGGAACATGAATTGAAAAAAAAAAAAAGATATGCCTCAAATATATTCTGGAAAAGCTTGTCCAGGTATCAAATATAATACACAGCAATCAAAGTGTCTTTAAAGTGTGGCTGCGAAGCCGAGGAAAACCACGGCAGCAAAGGCAGCAGCAGAGACCTGTTTGTCGGACGAAGCACTCGAGTGGGTTTGGCTAGCAGTTGGAGTGGTTGAGACAATGCCCGAGGCAGAAGTCGAGCTAGAGGCGGAAGCAGTGGTGGTGGTAAAGCCGGTAGAGGTGCTAGAGCCAGAATCGGTAGTCGAGGTGCTGTTGCTGGACGCGGAGGTGGAAGTGGACTTGATGGCTGTAGGGAGAAGGTTAATTCATAAACTGCTTTCCTATATGAGCCAGAGAGACAAACCAATCTTGTAGCCACCGGTGGAACAAGTGCTCTGGAAGTACTCTAAAGCATCTTGAGCATCGGAGCCGCACAAATCATGGATGCGGGACTGAACAGCATCGCCGTTCGTGACACAGACGGCCTTGAGGTTGGCTGGATCGGATTGGGCGCTGTTCGACATCGTTAGCTAAGAGTGCTTACGGATCCATCTCGATATCAGCATGTAAATATGGCGAGGCGTACCCCACAGCGGAAAGCAGACAGGAAGGAGTGCCAGTCGCAACGACAAGATTGCTAAGGGCGAAAAGAGCGACGAGCAGGGAGGACTTGGTGAAGAACATTTTGGCGTTGAATAGTCGAAGGATAAATAACACGCAATCCGATCAACGGGTTAAGGGGAATCAATCAAACGACGGCGGTAGGATTCGGGGGTTGAAATGAGTGTGGTGTAGGTAGGTAGTGAAAGAGTGACTGGATATGGTGGGGGGTAAAGACTGTAAGAGATGATGAAAATGAGAGAGAGAGAAAGGTCTGCAAAAGAGAGTGACAGACAACAATAAGAGGCAAGAAAGAGATAGATGATGAAGTCAAGATCTTGACTGAAGTTGGGGGACGAACGAGGCGGGAATTGAAGGGGGGACGAGACCCTCATCACAGGGCGGTTTCACCCAATGGGGGCACTACTGGCCCTGCCGATCGCTCTCTCTTTCTCCCGGTAATTTATTAGTTATTTTATTTAATCTGACTTCCCTGAGCCCGTTTGTTTTCCACACTTACCGTCTACTACTACTAATTTATTTTATTTGGTGGATCCTCTGCACACTCTGATGGAAAATAACAGGGACCCTTGAGGGTGTACGGAGTACCTACCTAAGGTATCCGTAATGCACAATTAATTATCCCATTGTTCGATTTTGGGAGAAGCAAATAAGATTACAGGGTTTTTACATCATTTTCTTCTGTTAATATTTCCGTCTTAGTATTGCCTACTACTGTGTAGGTCCCAACTCATTAAATCTTCGATGCAATCTCAAGGGTTTAATTTCTTCTGTCCTAAATATAGACAGACCCCTCCAAGAGGCAAGACTCGAATACCATCCATAATACTAGTACTTCATCATTTCGAAATTATACTCACGCCAATATGCTAGTGATACGAGAATAATTCAATAAAACAGTTTCAATCATTCAAGATCCTCCCCCCGTACCGAGCTCACTTGTCCCACTCGGGGTCATAGTAGCTGTGGATGATTTCCTGCACATCCAACTGAAAATCCACGATCTCCTTCCCATTCACAAGATCATTCTCCTTTGCCCGTTTATCCGCCTCTTTCTCATCCCTTGCAATCCCAGCTTGAACATGTCGCCGGATTAACCTCTGTCGAGCCGTTTCAAAATCTACCTCCACAAACCAAAGCTCATCCATTAATTTCGCTGCCGAGCTCCACGGCTCCTTATTCAAACTTAGATAGTTCCCCTCGAAGAAAATCACCCGCCTGCTCGCCGGGATCGGTATATCATTATCCACAGGATCCTTCACGGCATGATCAAAACTCGGTGCGTATAAGGCCTGCGTCTCTCCTGTCAACGGCTCCCGCAAAGCACGCACTAACACGAGAAATTTCTCCCCGTCGAATGTAAATGCCGCGCCTCGTCGAGCAACAGCGTACTCAGGGTCGGGCATTTCTGCAAGCTGTGCCCTTGTGAAATGATATCCATCCATGGGGATGGCGGTTGCAATTAGCCCCTGGTTCTGGCTCTTCTGCTGGGCACTGTAGATTTGATTGATACGTTTGGCCATTATCATGGCCAGTCCGGTTTTCCCAGACCCTGGTATCCCGCTGACTGCTATCATTAAGCGGGCATTGTCTGGGGTGTTTTGGAATCTCTCTGGAATTTTTTTTTAATTCGTTAATTTTTTTTTTTTTTTTTTCACCAGCATTAGTGCGGAGCTCGGTAGTCTGGTTTGTGAAGAAATTGAATAGCGATGTTTCATGACTTACCCCAGATCTTGTCAACTAGTCTGGCTACTTGGGATTCCATTGTGGATGTGATAAGGAGGAGAAAAGAGGAGCTGAATCGAGATAGAGAAAGCCGTGATATCAGACTATCAGGGACAAAATACCCAAGGGTCTCAAGTCATGCGCCGTCTCTGATCATTGAAGCATTCAGGATGGTGGTGATGACAGCGTAAACGAGGGGCTTTGAATCGGTCTTGTATATGTGATTTGAATCTCTGACTAAATGAGTCTTGCTGTTGAGCAAAATTAAGGTATTTCGGATGAAAGATGGTATGTATATCCTCATGGACACAATGGATGGAAGCTATCGAGATAAATACCTAGACGCGGTGGGCGGGGCTGGTGGTCGTCAGAGTGGGGTACAGACAACTCTGGAGGCCAGAGAGCTGGACCACCGACGAGAGGGGTCTTACTTTGTATATCCCAGCCTTTAGAATAAAAGCTCCAATGTGATCAAAATATGTTCTAATCGATGGGTTAATGACTCTCCCACCCAAGCGTTTTGTCGAATCCGGGATTAACTACTAGTATATGGACGGCTCATTGTGGGAGTATTTGGACCTCCATTGTGTCTCGTAGTCCTCCTAACGAGCTTTAAGAAGCCTTTGCAAATCAAGGTCTTCAGGCTATTCCCAACATTTTTAATCTCAGACCTCACTAACCTTCGAACAAATTGCTTCACTTCATGGGGTTGTTTCTGTTTATATCTTTGAGTCTTCTCAGACATTCCCATGCGTCTGTCTACTCGTAAAATCTCACTGCCACTACTTAATCTCCATTTGTGAGGGTCAGTTACTCCAAGATACTTAGGACAAGAAATGCCTAAAAACAGGGGCCATTCATTCGTCCATCATTGCATTTTCAAAATCCTGTGACCACGCCTATGTGCGTCATCCAGATCCTCAATAAGCAAGAAAATACCTAAATATGGATACAGCGAAACCAAATATTGTGCATGGGAACCAAACCTTAGTTCTAGGAGAGGTAGCTTATATGACCTCCAGGCTGGTCCTCAAAGCCCCCAAAAAAACATGTTTAATAAAGGCCAACACCAGAAAACGCCATGAGACCGTTCCCGCTAAACGTGCACAACTCAAACATCTTCCCCCAAGATGAAAATAAAGTTAAAGAATTTCAATAGTTAACACAAAAGAAGAAGGATAAGAAAAAAAAAAGGCAGATTTTACCTCCGTCGAAGGGGACCATCGGTTGAATTTGAGTCATCGTTTGCAGACGCCCTCTGACCAATGATGCGAGACAGTCCTGCTGCCGCCCACCAGTCATCAGGAATATCCTCCCGACGAGCCAGTCGGTCTAGGATAGCCTGCATCTGATGCAAATCCTGATCGGTTGAAGAGTCTGAGAATGCAAAAGAGATTGCGGGAATGGGAGCGTGATTGTGGAGGGCCGACTGCAGATTATGTGAGCGTCTCATCGACTCGACTTGACGCATCCGACGGCGGTAGCGCCGGAAGAGCGAATCTTGGGTAATCTCAGTTTCCGACTCGGTCTCGGAATCGGTGGAGCTTGGATAGTCGCATGGATTCGGGTATTCTGGATAAGGATCAAGAATCATTTGCACCGCGGCAGCATTACTTTGTATGGAATTCTGAAGGGCTTCGAGCGACGATGCAGAGGTTCTCAATGTCCCACTGTGTGACCCATTTGTCCCAGAAGCAGAGGCGGAAGTGAAGGAGGAATCCGCACTCGGGAGATTGGTGTCCGGGGTTATGGTAGTTAGGAGTGTTTCCCAGGCATCATTTGCCTGATCGTCATCCAGGCTCACGCTTCGTTGGCGATCGCCCAACCCATCTACCGGTACTTCGCGGCCCGCGAGGTTCGCTTCGTTGATAGAGCGCTGGCCAACGCGACGTAGCAAGGGAATCGTCGAAAGGTCTCCAGGGGCCTCTGGTCGAGGCAGAGACGAAAAGCGAAAAATTTCCGGATTCCCCAATGGTGTTAAGGCTCTGTGATAGGCGATGGCGGGAGCGAATCGTGGCGTGAAATGAGGGGGGTCCTGGAAATCCGATCGATTATTTGTATCGCTCGCAGACGAGGAATGCGAAGATAGGTTGGGTAGCGCCGAGGGCCGCGGTATTCTCAAACGTTGACCGGGACGACTGTGACGGAGGGCATCGTGCAGTAACCGCTGACCAGCCTCCCGCCGACTGGAATCTGACAGGCTACTGGTCAGATCAAAAGGATCCCCACCAAGGGCGGGATTTTGAATAGGAGGATGTACGTGGCGCGGCAAGCCATTCGACTCGCGATCAATCTCATCTACGAGCGGACGAGGGAAAGGTGAGCGCAAAGTTGCGCTCCGAAAAGCGGAACCACCGTAGCGTGAGGGACGGCGAACATTGGCCTGGCGACGGATCGCAGAACGTGCAAATGCACTGGGATCCTTGACAGGACTAGTTTTAGTGGCCTCGGCAGAAGAGGGCTCACGGTACATACTGTAGAGATATCAGTCATGACAGCTGTTCCGTGCGCTATGCGGTGCGAGGGAGCGCGTATAATGCCGAGGCGACGCAGACAAAACGCCTTAGGGGAAAAACTGGGACGAACTCACGGGATACCCATCTCTGTATGGAATCCGCAGATTAAAGACTAAAATGCAGATTTAAAGAACCACCGGGGAAAGACGTCACACCCAGGACCACACGAGAATCGACGCGATAGACCAAAAGAGGATGCGACGATGGGGGCGGCGGCGGGGAGGGAGCGACAGCGTTTGTTGATGGAGAAACGGGCGAGATTGGAGTTTGCTCGGAAGGGTAAAAAGCGGAGGCGAAAAAGCGGACATGGCGCCTGAGGCCTCCTTTTCTTGTCGTGCTCCTAAAGTACGTGTATGGATATTCTGACTCAGCGTGCGGATATTCCCCTCCTTAACCACGTAGTGATGTTTCCCTCGGGAAATTCTGTGCTTCGGTAGGTAAAGGATTTTACACTTATTTCCCAAGTGATGGAGTATTTCGCCTTTTCACTTCCACAGACCATGTATGGTAGTACAGTTAGGTAGTAATTAATACATTCTTTAATGCCTGTTCAAATTCAAGAGATACAAGCATGGATTGTACTCCGTACCTACCGAGGTAATAGAGGAATCGACACCTCAGGCACCATATCTTATCGGCGGACTTTAATAAGGTCTTTTCCCGAACAACCAGATCAACCCAACCCCGAGGAAATTCTTGAAAGCAACCTACCGATCCACGCCTTCTGTGGCTTCCTCCCCTTCCTGATCATGAAGTTTGGCCTTGAATCAATATCGAGCAACGTATATCCAGAGGAATGATCGAACTCGGCCTAAACCGCATTTCCCGTCTCGTCCAACAGAGCCCACTGTCTTGGAAGGCTATTCATATTGCGGGCACGAATGGCAAAGGTTCGATTAGCGCATACCTATCCCATCTCCTCACCGCTGGGGGAGTTCGCTGTGGCCGATTTACCTCCCCTCATTTAATAGACCGCTGGGATTGTATCACTATCGGTGAGCGGGTGGTCCAAGAATCTCTATTCCGACAGATCGAGGAGAGAGTCAAGCAGCGGGATCAAAGCCTGGGCATTGGAGCGAGCGAGTTCGAACTGTTAACAGCAACGGCCTTTGAGATCTTCAACCATGAGCAAGTCGAGGTTGGTGTGGTTGAGGTTGGCATGGGTGGCCGCTTGGATGCTACAAATATCCTGAATAATGTGCTGGTGTCGGTGATTGCGAAGATCGGTCTGGATCACCAGGCTCTGTTAGGAGATACAATCGAAGCAATTGCTAGGGAGAAGGCAGGGATCTTAAAGCATGCGGTTCCATGCGTGGTTGACGGCACCAACTCTCCGGAAACTATAGATACCATTAAAAGCCGGATTGCAGACCTTGGTCTTGATGCGACTTTCGTCTACCCAGATGCACCAGATAGCCAGTTACCATCCCTAGGGAATCTTTTCAAAACCCTTGATTTACAGACTCATCAGAAGGCGAATATGTCAGGTGCAGCAGCAGCTCTAAAGATCGCCTTTTCGAAAATCCGCCCCGGAATTGATGTCGACGCCCTAATCCCTCAACTCTCGTCCACAGTGTGGCCCGGTCGTCTGCAAAGCATCGTTCTAGAACCTCTCGTCTCTCGAAAAGAACCCGTTTTACTTGACGGTGCGCACAATACCCAGTCTGCGGAGGTCCTCGGGGAGTATGTTGACCGCAAATTGCGCACGTCGGGTAAAAGCGTGACTTGGGTTATCGCAGCATCGCATGGAAAGGACATTACACCGCTGTTTCACTCGATCATTAGACCGAGCGATACTGTTGCAACAACGGAGTTTGGCCCTGTGGACGGAATGCCTTGGGTCAAAGCAGCAGACTCCGAAGAACTGGCTTCGTGCGTTCAATCAATCCAAGGAATTAGTCAGGTGCAGGCATTTGGAAAAGATATTCCCCGTGCAATTGACTGGGCATCTAAGCAGGCAGATGGCGCTCCTTTGGTTATTGCAGGTAGCCTTTACCTGGTCTCAGATGTCCTCCGTCTCCTGAGAGAAGCAAAATAATTAAGAACCTCAACTGAAACATATGAACAATGCCTCCCTTTAGATACCCATCAAGGACTAACCGCCTTCTGATTTATTGTAATATAAAGTCATGAATAAATCCAAGTAATTCATGAATGTTTTTCTCTACATGTGACTTGGACTTCCTACAGCGTTGTCTATATTTTAAAGCTTTGCAGTACATAAATTCAATCCACATCTCTACTACAACCTAACTATAATAAAATATCTCGCGTCTCAGTTCATTCTGCCTCATGGATTGTTCATGTTTTAAGAGCACCATTACGCTGATAAGGCTGATCGGAGATACAAAAGCACCCGGTCGCTGCTGCGTCATGCCCCGAACAAGTGGCGGGCTGTGGAGAAGGGGAGCGAGTCCAAAACACCCACTAAGTTACTGCGTTCAGCTTAGCAGGCACAGCTGTAGGTAAGATTTCCTATTTGATTTCTATGATTCAACGTTGGCTCTTGCAGATTCATTAACAGTCTAGGCTTTTGACTGAGATACCTAGGTAGAGGACCAGCATCTAATGTGCATTGACGCGTTTCTGCAGCGCGGCTTTGTGGGTGAAAGCACTACTGTATGTCCCTTTTTTTTTTTTTAACTGGTCTGCAAAAGATAGAGGGAGTCATGTCAAGTTCCCTGCAGCACAATTCTTATATCATACCCTTATATCACTGACCCCTTACGAGAGCTACTGACAAGATACCCCGCTGAATAGCAAATGTCGTGATATGAACGACCCGATCGATACCCTGGCACCTGCCTTTTTCCTCTCCTCCGTTCGCTCCGCTTTCGAGATTCTACGGTCCAAAGCAATCGTCTTATTTTTAAAAGAGACCAATTTGGCAAAATACTACTCTCCATTCTGACCGGTGATGGTATCTCGATCCAACGAGGGGGCCGAGGGGCTCCCTCCGTCTTCCAAGACGCCTGGTACCCCGGCAAAGGCACGGCTCACGAGACTGGGTTCCAGCCCATCAAAACGAGAGGAAAAGACAAAGGACGATAGGATGATAAAATCCTCGGCAAAGGATGTTGCGGAGCTGAAAGATTTTGTACGGCGTTGGCCCCCTTGTGTTCAGCTGGGTATAGGAAACTGACGCTTTCTTTTTCAAGCAACTCGGCGACTGCTTGGGTAGAGGTGCGTTTGGGTCGGTGTATAGGGCGCTCAACTGGAATACGGGGGAAACTGTTGCTGTGAAGCAAATAAAGCTTGCGGATCTTCCTAAGAGTGAGCTGCGCGTCATCATGGTATGATCCATTACTCTGTGATCTCTCCCCGTCCTCGCTAACGTTTACTGGTCCAGCTGGAAATTGATCTCCTTAAGAATTTAGATGTGAGATACTAGCTTTGCTAACCCACAATTCCAATCCAGGGGCTCAAACTGACTTCGATAAACACAGCATCCAAACATTGTCAAGTACCATGGATTCGTCAAATCCGCCGAAACTCTAAACATTATTCTCGAGTACGTTTTACTTCACATGGCCAGGATAGACAGTAGCTGACGGTTTAGATATTGCGAGAATGGCTCTTTGCACTCTATCGCCAAGAATTTTGGCCGTTTCCCAGAGACCCTGGTAGGAGTGTACATGTCCCAGGTCCTTCATGGACTCCTTTACCTGCACGAGCAAGGTGTTATACATAGAGATATCAAGGGCGCAAATATCCTTACTACAAAGGAGGGTCTGGTCAAGCTTGCGGATTTCGGTGTGGCTAGTCGAACCACCGGATTAAGTGAATCAAGCGTTGTTGGTACCCCGTACTGGATGGCCCCCGAGGTGATTGAACTGTCGGGTGCCACAACGGCATCAGATATATGGAGTCTTGGTTGTACCGTCATTGAGCTTCTTGAAGGGAAACCTCCATACTATAACCTGCAGCCTATGCCGGCTCTTTTCCGGATTGTCAACGATGACCACCCGCCTCTACCCCAAGGCGCCTCTCCGGTGAGTCTCATCTAGGGCGTGTTCCTTTTTTTCTTACTCATCCATATCTAGGCTGTCAAAGACTTCTTGATGCAGTGTTTCCAAAAGGACCCCAACCTTCGCGTATCCGCCAAAAAGCTTCTTAAGCACCCTTGGATTGTTAATGCTCGAAGATCAGATTCCATCGTCCCTAAGAAGTCGACCGAATATGAAGAAGCTGTGAAAAGTGTCCAAGAGTGGAATGAAGCTTTACGTTCTCCTGAAACAGGTACACTCAGAAAGGGGGTAAGATATGACAATCAAAACCCAGCATCTTTGCGCCTGGATATTGGCCAGGCTCGCCAGACACCTACAAAGGACACTCTCCCAAGTCCTGTCTCCAGAAGTGTGGCAGATCGATTCCGGTCCCCTGTGTCAGCGGAAGAAGATAACTGGGATGATGACTTTGCTACTGCTATCTCGCCGAGTGCTTTACAGCTACCTCACCTTCGGCCACATGACAACTTCGGAGGCATGCTTTCCTCGGAGAAGCTCAAAGCTTTCGCTTCACTTGATGGGACAGTTCTCAGGTCGGACGATAGTTTCGAAGAATTTGAAGACCCTTTTGGAAGGTCCTTGCAGCCCGGGGATCCAGATCCCTTGAAAACGATTCGCCCATTCTCATCCCAGCAGACAGGTACAGGAAACGCAAATTTCCAAAATATACCCCGTGGTCAGCCTGCTAAGAATTCAATCGCCCCAGGCAATGTGCCAATCCTACAAAATCCAGTATCGCCAATGAGGCAGTCGCGCCCAGCGTCCTTTTACCAAGAGAACTCTGTAGAGGATTACTCTGATCTTATAAAGGCAAACGAAGACGTTTTGGACCGTAAACTTAGTGCTTTTCAGGTGTGCACCATGGAGCCGGCTGCTCGATAAAGTAATGATCTAACTTTTACTAGGAAACCGACGAAGACGCAGATTTTCTGGACCTGGAGACATCGAATGAGGTTACTCATTACCATGGCTCTTCCGAACACGCAGAAGACCAGCAGCCTCAATTAAGAAAGCAAATTTCCGTTAAGCGCCATCGCTCAGCAATAGAAATTCAGCGTTATGCGGAGAATGAAACCGATGAAGATTTTTCGGACATTCTAGGCGCTGATGAAGTGACACTGGATAAGTCAGATAGCGACGAAAGCTCAGAAAAGAGCACTCTGATGCTAAATTCCAAATTATCTAACAACTCCTGGCTTGGAGACCAGGATGATGAGGATGATCCCTTTGCGCAGCTTGAGGAAGGGCTAGATGAAATGGACCTAGAAGCCAATATTGCACGTGATAAGTACGCTCGACTACGAAACCAAGTTGAGGGGCTTGTGGACTCCTTGAAAACCTCTCAAGATGAAGAGGTACTTGGAGAAATCGCGCAACAGCTTCTAGCTATCTTCTACGATTTTCCCGAAACCAAGAACATCATCATCAGCGCTCACGGTATGTTGCCGATACTGGAGATTCTTGATCTATGTCGGCGGAGAGACACCACATTATGTCTACTCAGAATAGTCAACGCAATCATCTACGACGATTATGAGGTACAAGAGAACCTCTGCTTTGTGGGAGGCATCCCGATTATCAACGAGTTTGCCTCGAAGAAGTACCCAAGGGAAATACGACTTGAGGCTGCAGCTTTCGTTCAACAGATGTATCAAACATCAACCCTCACACTTCAAATGTTTGTCAGCGCGGGAGGTCTTAATGTCCTGGTTGAGTTCTTGGAGGATGATTATGAAGATGAACGAGACCTAGTTCTAGTAGGAGTGAACGGTATCTGGAGCGTTTTTGAATTACAGGTGAGTTTACCGACATAATTATGGATAACTGACAGGCTGACAACAGCAGGGCTCGACTCCGAAGAATGACTTTTGCAGGATTTTGTCTCGTAGCTCTGTTTTGGATCCTTTGTCTCTTGTGTTGAGTCGAGTGTTGGACGAAGAAGGAGAATTGGCCGAGATCGTAGAGGGCCGCATCGCAAACATCTTCTTTATTTTTTCGCAGGCCGAGAACCATGTTAAGGAGATGGTTGCTGAGCGTACGGTTCTACATAGTAAGTATAACAACCACAGTTCTAATCACTTTCTTTCAACTAACAGTGTCATTAGGGGTGTTAAAAGAGTTGAAACGCATGACACCTTCTCACCAGATTACAATGCTCAAATTTATCAAGAATCTATCCATGTTATCCACAACTCTTGATTCCCTCCAGAATTCAAACGCCATCGACGTGCTCGCAGACCTCTTGAGATCCACCATCAAGCGCCCCCATTTCCGGGAGGTTTCGAACCAAATCTTGAATACAATCTATAACATGTGTCGCCTTAATAAATCCCGGCAAGAGGATGCTGCCCTTAATGGCATTGTGCCTCTGCTTCAGAAGATTGTGAAAACTGAACGACCGTTAAAGGAGTTTGCATTGCCAATTCTTTGTGACATGGCACACTCCGGGAAGGTTGGCCGTCGGGAATTATGGCGCAACAAGGGTCTCGCTTTCTATATCTCCTTACTCTCTGATCCATATTGGCAGGTTACAGCTTTGGATGCCATTTTCATATGGTGAGTATCACTACCCTCGAACCAAATTCCTCGCTCTAATAATTGTCACAGGTTACAAGAAGAAACAGCCAAGGTCGAGGAACACCTGTTGGATAACCGCCATGACAAACCTTCTTTTACGGATGCTATTGTCAGATGCTTGACGTTGTCGAAGGCAAATGCTTTCGAAAATCTTTTGGAGCCTCTTCAAAAACTTCTAAGGCTCAGCCCTCCCATCGCTTCGACTCTCGCCCGGCCAGACCTATTCACCAGGATCGGACAGAAGTTGCATCACAACAAGGCTGCAGTTCGTTTAAACCTTCTCCGTATTATATCCAGCATCTGCGACTCAAGTGAGGAGCAGGGCGGACTGCTCGCCAAATATGGCCTCTTGGATGCGATTCGAGAACTTGAGCATGATCCCGCCATTCTTGTTCGGGATATGGCTGGAAAGCTTATACAATCGAATGAGCGAAGCGAATCGTATAATCTAGCTAAGCGCAAACCTGCTGTACGGCGGGGAAGCACATCTACAACACCACCCGGTCTCCTCACAAACCAGTCTGCACCCTCCACTCCCCAGATAACTAGACCAAGCCAATCAAAGGGATATTTTGATGCTCGGGAGAGCCAACGACATCCACGAACAGCACTAAGCAGTTCAGCACTGGCACTTCGTCCCGGGAGCAGAGATGGGGTAGCCCCGGGTGTTACGCCCGGCATGAATGGGAGTGCTGGTGCGTCAAGGAGTAGGTTATCTCGGGGGATCTCTCATAGACTCTCGCATGTCGATTTACTAGCCGAAGACGACGCCCGACCCCCAAGCTCGGTATCTCGTCGGCATTCAGTCCTCCCACGGCGCCGACGGCTGACACAGCTGGAGTCAGAACGGGCACCATAGTTGGCAGGTTCAAGCCTTTTATCTTCAACCCCTTTCTGCTAGCTTTCCTTCCGCGAGTTTCAATTGTTGCAACTTTGAGTGTCAGGGTCCAATAATGTATCGCATTGTACGGGCGCAATGGAGTTTTTCTTCTCTGGGTTTTGTCGTATTTCTGTTTGTCACTGCGCGTGCTTTCCTTGTTTGAGGATATTCTAGCAATCCTGGTCTAGAGAGTGCGGATTGTTTTCCATCATCTGCTGAGGATCATGCGCATGTACATAGCATTCGTCTCGGAAATATTGCCAGTGTTCAATCATAAATAACCCTTCACGCCGTGTAAGATTAAAAAGAAGGCAGACAGAACAGTAACTGTATAGATGTAGATAGACGTCATGTGAGGGTCAAAGTTCCCATCCTGTTGCTACTATTTCCGCTTTTGCTTCAGACTTTCGGTCATATTTTATTCTCCCTCCCTGGGTCTAATAACTAATAGTGCATATTTTCTCCTCTCTCGGGCCATGAAGATCCCCGATTGTATGGAAACAAGCACCGTGCCATTCGGTCGCGGCGAGTCCCGGGGTGAAAATGCCACGAACAGCACTGCAACGGCCACGGGATAATTTTTGTTTCTTCCGCCCTCATCGCTTCCTCCCATCTCATTCCTCGAAAACTCTTCCGTCGTTATTCGCCCAATGGCCTCGCGGTCGTACTGATGAAAGACTTCCTCCGCCCCTCTTTTATTCTCGACTCGTGGTCGCTCTCTGTACGGCATTGTTCGTGCCCGGTATGAGGGTGGCGCTCCGCACCCCGCTGCGGGCTTCCAGTTTTGACCCGTCGCCTGTTATCGTCCGATATACCTCGAATCTTACTCCGAAAGGGCTTTCTCTGCAGCATAGTTTAGGTTACAGATGGGTATCCAGTGAGTCTAGGTCGGCATTTGCGACCGCTCAACGGTGTCCTTCGGGACGATTTATCCCCCGTGCAACTTTCTCCACGGGGCCACGGGGTCTCTTTGGATCGCAACAGACTGCTGGTGGTGGAGGAGGGAAACAGCCTCAGAGGAAATGGATCAAGTATGCTGTGATTGGAGGAGCTGCTGCTGTCGGTGCAGTGGCTTTTTCTGATCAGGTTCAGCATTTCTATCGTGCCGCGCAAAGGACTGGAAGGGTTGTCGGCGCGTTGGTGGTCTGTATCAACGAGTAAGTTGCGACGCAGAAGGAAACGGAATCTGCTCATCCTTTGAGAACTTTGAGTGCATAGTCTAACATAATCTGTCAATCAATAGCTATCGGGTCACCCTTAAACAGGAAACCGCATCTCCAGAAGAACGAAGCAAGGTCATTCGCGCCTGTCACAAACGCTGTGCAGAACGGACTCTCCTTGTACTCGAGAAAAATGGATCCATATTCATCAAGCTGGGCCAACATCTTAGCAGCATGGGCTACTTACTTCCGCTAGAATGGACCACAACTTTTATCCCTCTCCAAGACAGATGCCCCGTTTCGTCTATCGAATCTATCGAAGAGATGTTTATTGCCGATACCGGCCACCGCATCGATGAGCTCTTTGATTCGTTTGAGCCAGCACCAATTGGTGCTGCCTCTCTGGCCCAGGTTCACATCGGAACGCTCAAGGAAACCGGGCAAAAGGTTGCGGTGAAGGTGCAGCATCCCGCGTTGGCAGAGTGGGTGCCGTTAGACCTGGCTCTGACAAGGTTCACTTTCTCAATGCTGAAGCGCTTTTTCCCTGAGTATGACCTAGAATGGCTTTCAAAGGAAATGGATTTCTCGCTCCCTCAGGAACTAGACTTCCGCATGGAGGCGCAAAACGCAACCCGGGCGAGCGAGTACTTCAAGAAACATTCGGACGCGCCGCTTGTGATCCCAGATGGTATTTTAACTCTTTCCTTTTCAAGATAGGTTTTACTCATTCTAACATTCTATAGTTATGTGGGCACAAAAGCGTATTCTTGTGATGGATTTCTTGTCTGGCCATAGACCGGATGACCTGGAATTCCTGGATGCCAACCACATCGACCGGGACGAAGTTTCCGCAGCATTAGCTCACATCTTTAACGAAATGATTTTTGGCGACAACGCCCCTTTGCATTGCGATCCTCACGGTGGAAACATCGCCATCCGGCCGAATCCTAATCGACGTGGCCACAACTTCGACATCATCCTCTACGATCATGGACTGTATCGTGATATTGATCGAGATCTGCGCCGCAACTATGCCAGACTTTGGTTGTCGGTTATTGAAGCGGATGAACCAAATATGCGCAAGTACGCGCGCAAAGTCGCCGGTATCAACGATGAACAGTTCCCACTCTTTGCAAGCGCAATCACGGGCAGAGATTATACTGTACTAGCAAAGAAGGATATCGTCTCTTCTCGCACCGCGGCTGAGAAGGAGAGTATCTCCGGTGCCTTGGGGGAGGGCATGTTGCAGCAGCTTGTGGTGTTGCTAGGCCAGGTTCCACCGATCATTCTCCTAATCCTCAAGACCAATGATCTCAGTAAGTTGCTCTCATCTGCACTTTGTATACTAATGATAAATCTAACACATGTATTACAATAGCTCGAAGCCTCGACGAGAACCTCCATACCCGCCGCGGTCCTATGCGCACATTCCTAATTCTTGCTCGCTACGCAACCCGTACCGTCTTCGAAGAACAAATAGAAAACATCAAGGAGACTGGAGGACTGCTACGCCCCAGTAACTTCTGGCAATTCCTCTGTGCTTGGACGATGTATCTCCGTGTTGAGTTGAAGCTCTCCGTGTACGAGACCGTGCTGTCGCTGAAAAGCCGATTCGGGCTTTTATAAGACGTGCGCCATTCCTTCTTCTTCACTTGGTTTTTAATAATCTCGGCCGTGTGGCTCCATGAACTCCCAGCCAAGCATATCTCATCTCTTGTATCTTTTAATCTTCTTGTTTTGCTGTTTATCACAGCCCGACGTTTCCTTTTCCTTTCCTTTCTTTACCTTAAAGGATGTCGTTGATTGTCTATTCCCAACTCCTTTACAGTTTTTTTTTTAGACCATGTACGGGAAGAGTGTATATAAAGCTATCTGTATATTTTATTTTGGGTTTTAGTTTATAGAGTGAATAGACCGATGAAATTCAACTCGTATATCTCTCTTCATGTATATCTCTCTTCAGAGTCTAGTTGTATTATATTATGGTATCTTGATCCAATAACTAATACTCGGTGATTCTGCTACCTAAATAGAAAGCTTAGACCGTTGAAGTTATGGGATATTTATTGATCCTACCTAGTTATCCTACAGTGAGTGAGTCTAGTTCGAATATATTGCCACGGAACATCAACACAAAAGCAGAGCACCAACCACCATCTTCCTCAACATCATCCCCTCCACCCTTCTACAAACATACACCTCCATCATCCAGCCACACATAGCATCATCTCAAGAGGAAAGAAAAGAAAAAGAAAAGAAAAGAAAATCCAAAATGTCCAAAAAACCACTTGGCCGTACATCAGGGGTAAGCTAACAACAGACCCTCTGCCCCGTCAACCAGGATCATACCTCCCCAAAGCATGATACGATGATAATTATTGAACCCGGTTAATAGTCTTTAAACGCCCCAATTGCCGCCTTCACAATGGCAGTCATTTTATGCTCGTACTGCTTTTACTCGATTCGTTCTGCGCGAAGGGAGGCCCAGCAGTCTTCTGCTTCATCTTCTTCATCATCTACAGCTCCAGCTCCGGCTCCGGCTCCGGCCGCGATGAGTGAGAGTGTAGCGCAGCGAGAGCAGAGAAGACTTGCACAGCAGCAGCAGCAGCAGGGGTCTTCATGGGTTCAGAGGGCGTTGGAGGAAGAGAAGGAGAGAAATAATACTGGGGCCAGGTAACGCTTGCTTCGATTCTCCCATTTTTTCTTTCTTTCTTTCTTTCTTTCTTTCTTCGGTGTATGGTCCTGTGGTGTCTTTTTTTGTCCATCCTACTTCAAGTACCTAGGAGTATTATTGGATTGTGTTGAATAACGTATATATTATATTATATTTATATAATATATCATAGATAGGGATTATATGGGATCTATCATATTGTATGTACAGAGAGTACTTTTTATCTAACCTGACATGTCATGTTGGACTATTTAATGAATTAACAAAGGTAACGAGTTATTTAATTTTATTTAGTTTGCAGAAAGCAAGAATCATATATATACTGTATATAAAATTCATATTATTCCTTGTATTCGCTCCTAATAGTGAGAAAAAGCGTAGTTCCCTTGACCCTACTTCCTGATCATGACTGATTAAAGTAGGGAACTAGTAATAGATAGATATCCTAGCAATATTTGTTAGTATGCAAACAAACAAACAAAGAAACAAAGGAATCAAAATATCCCAAGTCAAGAAGCAGTTCAGAATTTTCAGTGTATGAATAGTCATGTCCAGGTGTTTGACTGGATCTACCATTGAATAAAAATGCATCATGCTATTTTGTGTTTCAGGGTCTGGGGAGGGAATAAGTACCTATTGTGAGCAGTTCCAGGATCAATTGAGTGCGTCAGTGTATGAAAATGGCGTGGGTCAATACTGTGTGGGATAAAAGAAAGAAGGAGAGAAGAATTCATCGGAAGAGAGTTTTGTGCGATAAGTGGGGTCACGTGATCTACGGGTTTCTTGACACAGTCGAACTGACATCCTTTTTCTGAAGTTCAGCAAGTAAATGAATTCTAGAGACAGAAGTAAGTATAGAAAATAATGAGTCTTTATCCTATGTACATTCAAGCTATGCAATGTCGATTGTGAGGGAAATGGAAAAAGCCACGCTCATAAAAAAAAAAAAAAAAAAAAAAAAAAAAAAAACGAATCTGGTGGACAACAATGCAAGGAGGAATCAAAGACACCCTCGCATGGTAGAGCCATATCAGTCTACCCTAACACCGTGAACATAAGAAACGGTCCGTGCCGAAGGAACATATCTTTCGCCGAAAAATCAAGTATCTGTAACAAGACAGGAGCGATGCAGCCCAGAAGGAAAACTGCACAACCCCCCCTGGAAGAGTGTACAAGGAGCAGGAACGAAAACAGGAAGAAGCATGTTCTGAACCACCCGCGTCTATTGATGCATATCCGTTGATAAGACGTGATTTCGCCGATTGACTATATGGCCTTGGCGGAACCTCTTTCCTCCGCTATCTGGATTTCCAGTTGTCCTTCGTGCTTAATATGCCCGATGGTCATGCGGAGATATTCATATGTAAGCATGGTAGTCATGGCCGCCGGGATAGCTCGGAACAAATTCGTGCCAATCCCGGAATAGAAGGCACGCCATCCCTCCTCTTTTAGAATTGTTTGGAAGGTGCGGATGACGCCGGAATAACGGGGTCGGTTGGGCATACCATCTGATGACGCTGCAACTGGGGGCCTTCCGCGGTCCTGAGGATGGTCAAGACCGCCTCGGAATGTAATCTCCTCCGGAGATGGCGAAGGGTATGTTCTTTGCTGAGTTTGAAGTCTTGTCCGTAGAACCTCGTGAGGGTAGGTCAGTGTGCTTGCACAAATTTTACTTAGAAATGTCGCACAGCATATTCCAATCCAATGAGAACTGCCGTTATCAGGATGTTCTCCGATGCTGTAGCCGGTGAAAGCCATCTTCAAGTATTCGTAGAGTGGAAATTGGATGGCAACGTGTGTCAATCCCAGCAAAGCCGGCGTGAGTCCGGAATAAAACGAAAGGATTCCTTCGTGTTGATACATCTTGCGGGCTGCATCCCATGTGCTTTTGTACTGCCAAGGAGCTCGGAAACCTTCACTGCTAGACTTCATACTTTGAGACATTAATCGAGTCTTGATTACCCAGATGGGATTCGTAACAAGAGTCGAACAAGCGCCTGCGGTGATGGAAGCATAACCTCGTGATAGCCACCAACTATCTGTATTCGGGTTTAGTGAGCAGTTCGACTTCAAAAAGAGCGATAGAACTCACCGGTGGTTTCGTAAAAGTACTCTCGTGTTCGGTCATAAACTGCCAAATAAACCGCCCAGGTAGGCAGGTAACCTAGAAGCATTGGCCCCAGTCCCTGGTAAAGACCTCGGATACCATCTTCCCTCCATATCGTTCTCCCCGTCCCTAGCATCCCCCGGTATAACGTCTTCGCCTCGACCATGTTCGCCCGTCTTCGCGCGAATCCCCCCTGGGCCTGCAACTTCGTCTTGATAACATCCAGCGGACACGTCACAATCCCTGACGCTACACCTGCGGCGGCCCCACAGAAAGGAGTCACATAGTAGTCCGGGACACGAGTGGAGAGAAGCTTGATGCGAGTGATAAGGGTTGGATTCGACGTAACCGGAGGAGATACATGGAGGCTCGGGGGCGGAGAGCTGTCGGAATTTGTCACCTGCTGCTCATTCGAGCTGCTGGCAGCCCCTGACGTGTTATGCTCGCCTGAAAACATCCTTGCAGCCAGCGCTCAAAGCAGCTCAACAGCCGTCCGTGCTGATAATATTCACCGAGCAGGGTTCCCGGAACCGAGCATATCGGTGCTCGCTCCGGAACCCAAAGAACCGTTGACAAATCGCGGGGAGGTCAGGATGTCTCTTCTGTTTGTTAACAGGCTGGAGGTCTCGTGGGATAAAAAGGTGGTCAAGTGCACAGAATTGGAAGGATTTATTGACTGGGACGATGCTGCCGAGTCGTCTAGGATTTTAAAGTTGCCCTATCTAACTAGTGCACAGACTGGGGCGCGGGGTCTGTCGAGGCAACTCAGATCCTGAATTGAACTAATGGAAAGGGAAAGAAAAAGAGAGTTGGGGAGAAAAAAGAGAGGAAAGAAAGAAAGAGTACCAGGTAATTCAACGGTTGATAATCCTCATTCCCACGCAGAGACAGAGATAAAAAAAGGAACGAGAGAGAGAAGCCTCAGGTGTCGATGACGAGCGAAGAGGAATAATGGATCAAGGACGGGATAGCGCGGAAAAATCGGCGAAAGGAAATCCAATGACGGTCTCACATACGGAAGAACCAACGAGTAGTAGTGAAGGAACTGAGAAGGCCGGCAAAGACGATTGTCTTCCACTCGGTCTTAAGGGAGGTTTTGGAGTACCTGCAAATCTTCCTTTGGCCAACTGGATTCCAGTCTGGAGCACATCCGGTGCCAATCAGATCATGACATTTTGTTGCCTAAGGCATCGCAGCTAAACATTCCATCACGTGGATGCGGTCGAAACCGGCTTTGGAAAGTTCTGCCTCAGGCACTTAATTCGGATGTTTTTGGGAAAGTTCCCCCGTCGAACCTCCCGTTTTGCACAATCTCCAACGTCGGGCCACTTCTGTTCAGCTTGACTGACATCCTGCGATCCCCCCCCTCCACTCCACCCCCGTCAATTGGAATCTAGGCCAGCTCCTCGTCGGAATAATTCATCATGTCCGCTCCTTCTCTTGCCAACTACATCGTCAAGCGCCCATGGCTCAAGAACTGGATGATGCCACTTGCCCAGTGGTACACCGACGCTGCCGGCTACAGGAAACTCGGTCTGAGGTACGCATCGCCTGGTATCTTCGATAGCCCCGAGGCAAGCGCTGGAAACGATCAATTTTCGAAGGACAATGCCTCTCAATTAATATTTTTACGTCCTTCAATCGCCATTCCGCGTCGTTCCTGCTCGTCCGGGGTTCATCAGATATCCCGTCTCTTGAAACCCAGCAGTACCAGCTAACTAGAATATCAGATTCGATGACCTGATTCCTGAGGAGAACGATACCGTCCAGAAGGCCCTCAAGCGCCTTCCCCCCAAGGAGGCCTACGACCGTGTCTTCCGTATCCGCAGAGCTTTCCAGGTTCGTCATTCTTGAAGTAATTTGGGGAGGGTCAATTGGCTAATGTAACGGCCTTCAACAGTGCTCCGTGTCCCACACCCTACTCCCCGCTGCTGAGCAGACCAAGCCCTCCGAGGTGAGTTGATTTTTTTTTTTTCCTCTTCTAGCTCGCAATAGCTCTCCGACTTCTCCGCATAACAATCGGCCAATCGCGTGAGGTGGATTTGTCAACCGATTGATACCCCAGATATGATGCAGAGTTGATTGAAAATGGACTTTCGCGAAATTGTTCAAGCTGGATGAAAACAGTTGCTGACTCAAATCGCTAGGATATCGAGTACCTGGGCCCCATCATCCGCGAGATCGAAAAGGAGCAGAAGGAGCGTGAAGACCTTGACAACATGGTCGTCAAGCGGTAGATGGCTTATTCCCCACTGTAATCTAGTCATCAAAAAAATACAAAACCGTCTCCGGGGTATAGACAGGCGGGATAAGGCGATACAAGATTTGTTCTCGGCTGGGTGCTTCGTCGAGTGAAGCATTTGGCGGGCTGTTGCTTGAACTTTTGGATTTATGCCGTGCAACCCACGTGTACTGATACTGTACAAATTCATTTGTTATTCTTCTCTCAATCATCCTCGTGATGAATGTACCGCATCCCTCGTATCATGCTCTATACCAAACATTGCAAGAACCGTATTGGGGATATTTGAGTCATTCAAGTTGTATCAAAACTAGTGCATCTTATATCGAGGTCTACTATCGTATATACTTGTGTACTCCAATCACACAGCTCAGTTACTCATCACCGTGACATCAACTTCCTCTACGCGCCACATGTACCACATGAAGAGACTCCTAATTAAAGTGAGAAAAGCCCATTATATGCGGTCCCTTCAAGTTGGAACATACCTATACGGTGCGAACTTGGCCGCGAGTTCTAACATGTCACTTTCCGACATATACTTGAACTTACCACCACCTTTGGCCTTGAGCTTACTCACATCTTTTCCTATAAAAGCTGCACACCCTCTCCTATATCACCGTCAAATCTTTCGTACTGCAGGTAAAAACGTAGAACCAGGAGTACTCGGGGTAGATCCCCCCCCCCCAAAAAAAAAACTACAAGATGAGAAAAAGAGGGGGGGGGGGGAGAACTTACTGGACGCCCAAATCCCCTGTCGAAAACACATCCGTCCGCTTCAGCGTAAAACAAGCAAACATCTCCACAGACCATCTCCCCAGGCCACGCACGGCAGTCAGCTTTTCAAGAAGCTCGTCGTCACTTGCACTCAGCAACATCCGCGCACTGAGCTCGCCGTTTGCGAATTTCTCCGAGAGACCCTGGATGTACTCTGCTTTCCGCTGGGAGAGGCCCGCGGTGCGTAATAGGGGGATATCACATTTGACGATTTCCTCGGGGGTAGGGAAGTAGTCAGCTGGTGGTGGTGGTGGTATTATCGTAGTCTCACTTCCGCTTCCGCTTCCGCTTCCACCGTTGTTGATAGTAATACCATCGTTGGGATTGCGGTTGCGGTTGCGGTTGCGGTTGCGGTTGTTAATCCCATACAACAACCCCACAAACCTATCCTTGATTGATTTCGCCGCCGCCCCTGAAACCTGCTGCCCGATGATCGTGCTTACCAGGCTGCGGAAGGGGTCGATTTTCTCGGCTAGCCCTTGCGGCGAGAAGAGCTTGCAGGGGTGTTGTCTGATGATCGGCTCGAGACGGGCATCTGTGGCGATGAGATGTGCGGTTGCCTGCTCCAGGAGGGTACCTGTTGTTGCGGTTGGACGGGGCAGGCCGGTCTTGGAGGGGGGGATGATGATGTCCCAGTCCAGGGCGTCCGGGGGGTATGCGACTAGGGAGGAGCCGTGTGGAGTAAGAAGGGTTGCGTTTGTTCTGTGTGGTTCGACGGGGCGGTCAAGGGGGGGAGGAGGGGTTTGAGGCCTGTTTCCGATGTTGTCTTGGGGGAGGGGAGGTGGTGGTGGTGGTGGTGGTGAGGGGCTATCCCAGTAGGTCGTGGAATTGGGAGCTGGGGCTTGGGGTGTGTCGGAGGTAGGGGTGGTGGCTGTCTGGTGGGGGCTTAGGAGAGGTTGAGGGAGCGAGTTCGGGTTAAGGGTCTTTTTCCTCTTCTGGGTTTCTTTTGCTGATGGCTTTCGTGACTTTGTGACTCCGTTGCTATTGCTGCGTTGCGATGGGGATCTGTTGGGTTTTGCGGGCTGGATGCTTGGTTGCAGGGGGAGCACTGCACTCAGTCGAGCGGAGCGTCGTAGAGCCATTCTATTACATATGCATGGGACGGGATTTCCCGGCAATCCAGTAAGCAGATGCGATTTGGTTCATGAGGATTGTGATGATCTCTAGAAGTTCCGGGGTTGACGATACTCCAGCGGATGTATGTATGTGTCATGTTACAAAGTCACGAGAAGCTCGTATTCCAACGACTCAGCGCACCTGGATTTTTGTTTGGTTCTCATTCTACAGTGCAGTATCAATGTGTAGCTAATTGGTGTCTGGGTTTAACTTTTCTGTTTACACTGCCCGGCAGTTGCTCCTCTTGGTAGTTTCTGGGTAGTTTCACTCAAGAGGCCGCAAAATATATAACCCCGCTTTGCGCTTCCATCATAAACACCCAAATGTCCAACAAAAATTTGCATCGGACAACTTATTAGATCTTATAAACTACGCGACAGTGGCCGTTACTGCCTCTCTACTATTAATAGCATGTGTCAACAGAGAATAAACACTCTAAGGTATTTTGAGCAAAATCCACCCGGAATTCAAGAGAAGTGTATCATAGGACCACTCAAGACTGTTTAAATAAAAGTCTTGATAACACATACTCGGGCAGCAGGACAAGAAACTTCCAATCGAAATCTTGATCTCAAATCATTCCAATGCAAGAATCACGCAAGGAAGTCTGGAGTAGCTCGTTTCGGTAGTTCAGACTGACCAGATTGCATCTTGCATATGCCGTTCACTTGAGGTTGCGCGTATATAACTGGATAGGTTTAGGCATTTTGCTGTCGTCCTATCTGACGACTTGGTAGACGTTTGATGGTAAGCTAAAAATTCACTGTTGCATCTTGAGTACTGGAGCATGCGTCCTCTTCAACACTAACTAATCAGTAACTGACCTGCCCGTGCCGTTTATTCAGGGTTGGGACTGGGTTTAGTAGGTTAGTATGGAGTCGCAGCGGAGTACTAGTAGTCATTTCGGTACCGCGGATCAGGACAGGACGGAAACGAAAGCAGAACCGCGTAGATACACAGGTGACAGGAGTATTAATTTTCTTTGATAGTGAAGCGAAAACTGCCAGCACCCGTAGTGGAGCATTGGAAATCCGTTTGAAGAAAAAGCTTCGCCTCACCTGGACCAATTGCTTACCAGGTGGCTTGAGAAGTACGAATGCGACCTGGGAACCACGTACTCCCCAGCCAAAGAGATCAGAGACCGAGGTGCGCATTTGATACTTGACTAGCAGGGATACGATATTTTCGAATATGAGGTGGCATTGCTTTGCATTTACAGTGTCTTGCTCACCAAGACTCATACCAGCTTCGGGTGTCATGAAGGGAAAAAAAAGGGAAAGCTTTCTTTTGTTCCTTTGATAGTAAATGCCAGCAATAGGCTGTTCTGGCCCTTATCAGGAGTCAGCCACCCGAGCGAGCGCAGCGGCCCTGCAGAACGTGCTCAACGTAAGATTACTATTTAGTATTTCTTCGTTACTTGTATTACCACACAAGACTCTATTTTTAGCGATCAAGGAGAGGTCGAGGTCCTGGAGAAGTGGGTAGGGAAACCCTTTATTAGTATCACAAGAAGGCCCTTCATTAATATCGGACGGAGTCAATAAAGGGTTATTGGCGAGGCCGAGGAACGCTGATCCGTTTTAGATGAAGCAAGAAGATGGGAAGCTGAGAACCGATATTGCGATTTGCAACAGATGACGGTGGAGCTAATGATGGTGGGGGACTACCTAGGTAGTGGCCGAAAGAATAATAACTCTAAAAACCGATCGAAAAGCGATATACCTAGAATGGTCTGCACTGTGTAGTGTGTACAGGAATTGACCCCGGTAGAAGGATGCGTTTTGGATGATGACCAAGTATGGATGGCTGGTAAACATTCTTCTTGTGCGGTACTCGTAATACTCTGCAATTCCAAGTGCGAAGCTTTTGCTACTGAGTAATTAATTAATAGAAGCAGGAAAAGAACCCGGGTTGGCTGTATGTACAGAGTACTGTATGTAAATTACACTGGTGATCACAGGGAGTGGGTCGATTTCTAGCGATGAAACACGTGATTGAGCGGCTATTGGATATTCGAAATGATTCCAGTCACACCCTCGCCACTTTATTCTTAGGTCCTTTTATCGGCTACTATTATTGGATATGGACGGTTCTGTCGTACTCCACTTGTACCTGGCGAAACTGATCATCAAAAAAGGTACAATTGCCAGTATCTACATGATGATAACAGGGTTATGAAATCACAGTTCATCTTGTTCAAGTTATACTCTAGCTAATACATAGTAGGTAAAATAGAATATTTACATTTCCTGGTAGAGGAGAATCTTGAGCTAAGCCACCAGATTCCAGCATGTGGAGGAACCTCACATACCAACGTATCGCAGGAAGGAAGGAAAGCCGGTGGTGGGTCATTGAGAAATTCCAGCAAATTTCGATAAGCAACGACGCGTCAACAGACTTGGATTTTTCCTCTTGGGTGATAACCACAACATTCTTCTAGCTGGGTTATTGGGATGGATATAATTAAGAATGGAATACTATCACAGTATCACTCGAGTTATATGGCAAGAAAAGGATGGATTTCATACTTGGGAAGAGAGCAGAAAGTGGTAAAGAATAGAATTGGGGCATTAAGTTTTTTTTTTTTTTTTTTTTTTTTTTCATTTTAATTTCAAGTTATTGATTGAGATCTCAATGTAAGATAGCCAGTAAGAAGAACGGAAATTAATTCAAGTTTCTTAAATGTGCGTTGGGGTTGAGTCTAGCCCGAAGTCTGTCTCTCCTCCATAGCTGTGGCAGAATTCATTGTTTTCCTATTGCAGGTGAAACAATAATAAGAAACAATTAAACCAAGTACCTAGGTAGGTTAGGTATGTAAATAATATATTATGATAGGGAATTAATCAGGAGGATTACTAGGTACTCTTGTCTCTTATTTTCTATAGGAAAAAAAAGGGAGAAAAAGGAGTCGGAAATAAATAAATTAAGTACCACGATATGAGGGGTGTATGTATTAGTATAATACTTGTACATACCATCAATACAGGAATTGGTAACGACTCAGGACTTTGTACTAGTTATAGTACGCTAATAGTAATAGGTCCACCTCCCTCCCTCCCTCGGGCCACGACTCCTTTCTTGTCCTCCAAAAGCCTTCTTCTTCTCGTCTGACGACCTTTCCATCCAGTCCTTCCTTTTCCCTCACCTTCTTTTTCTTCTGTTTCTTTCCCTTCATTCTTCTTTGAGAACGTGCTTGCCCAATCCGTGCACTTCCTGTGCTTAAGGTACTTCGACCTAAACGCTTCTCCCTCGTTGAAGCATCTCCTTCTTTCATTCGTTTATTTACCCTTCTTTCCCATCTTCGCCAGCTTTCTTCGCTACTACTTGTCTTGCCAACACACAGGGCCAAGCAGTTGCCGTATACATAACCCTCTAGTTTAGTCCTTGCCAGTGAGTAAACCCTCATCATACCCAACCACCATTCTGTTTATCCAGGGGCTGGGATCACTTGAACCGCCCAGGACAGAGTGCTAATTTGGTACGCCTTCAGCATTAGAGACATTTCCCCCCTCCCTCTCGCTTTCATTTCACCAGAAATGGCTTTCGTCAAATACGCCCTGCCCGCGCTCGCTGTGGCCCAGGCGGTTCTCGCAGCTGGTGAGTCAAAGACAACTTCACAACTTGATTTCTATTCTCGTTCTAGGGGGTCTAACATTCAACGCAGACTGTGGTAGCGGTAGCACCATTAAGATCGCCAGCCAGACCGATGCCGACGGATACGAGACCTGCAAAACCCTCAATGGCAGTGTTGAGCTCGATGAGCATATCAGCGGAACCCTGACCCTGAACACCGTCGAGAGAATCAAGGGTTCCCTGTCCTGCTCCAACGGCGCGAACATCACCTCGCTTTCTGCTCCTAGCCTGGCAACTATCGATGACGCATTCGACCTGGAGGGACTCACTTCCCTCACCGAACTGAGCTTCCCCGATCTCACCAGCGTTGGAGATATCAACTTCCAGGCTCTTCCTCTCCTGTCGGCCCTCACCTTCACCACCGGTGTCACTGAGGCCGGCAGTGTGTCCATTGTGAACACTGGTCTGAACTCCCTGGATGGAATCTCCCTGAAGACGGTTGGTAGCTTCGTTATCACCGAAAATACCCAGCTGCAGACTGTCAACGTCAACAACCTCAAGAATGCCACCAACCTGATCAACTTTGCCGGAAACATGGAGTCTCTCGATGTCTCTTTCCCTAACCTTGCCACTGGCACCAACATGACCTTCCGTAATGTCACTTCGGTCTCGGTTCCTTCGCTCACCACTCTTACTGGCCAGCTCGGCTTCTGGGGCAACCTTTTCGAATCCTTCAGCGCCCCCAACCTCACTGAGACTGGCGACCTGGTCTTCAATGATAACGCCAAGCTTAGCAACATCACCATGCCTGTCCTTAAGACTGTTAACGGTGGTTTCCTGATCACCCTCAACGACGACCTCGATGACATTAACTTCCCTGACCTTCAGACCGTCACGGGTGCCATTGACTTCAGCGGTGAATTCAACCAGTAAGTTGCTATCCCTGCGCCCTTAGCCGCGTGTTTCCACATGCTAACGACTTCTTAACAGGGCCTCTCTTCCTTCCCTGAAGAACGTCCGTGGTGGGTTCAACATGCAGAGCACTGGTAACTTCAGCTGCACTACCTTTGATAAGTGGAAGGGCACCATCATCCACGGCACCTACGAGTGCAAGACCACCTCGCACCCCACCACCTCTGATGGCTCCTCCGGATCTTCCACCACCACCAGCAGCAGCAACTCTTCCAGCACTACCACCAAGAGTGCTGCTGTCCTGACCGCTGCCAACCTGCCTTCCATGGGTGTTGCCGCTCTTTTCGGTCTCCTGGTCCAGTACATTTTGTAAAGGCACTTGATATCAAACCGTCGTGTATGCACTTTTTCCTCCTTTATTTTAGCCCGATGTGGTCGTGTAGAGTCACATAATAAGCAATGGGGTTTTTTTTATTCCTGTACTGTGTTGTTCTTATGATAATAATTGAATTCTTTGAGCACTTTGTGATCCGAAGATGTTTTTTTTTTGAAGAAACCCGCTAGCAAGACTGTTGGCAAGAGTCTCTGGGGCTCAGGGATGGCTGGGTTATAAAAATTGCCAGGTATGGGAAATTGTTTGAGCTGGTGGTGATTCCCATGGCCCGGAAGCGAGCTGAGTTTTGCATTATCTGTTCTATAGACGTTCCTTTGCAGCATGTTTTATTTGTTGAACACTGGTCGGATTCCATTGTAAGCCTTTTTAGGATCGTATTCGTATGTGGCTCTTTGCTCCGCTATACGGTTCTATTCCACCGTGACTGGGATACTTCTCCTACCGTCTAACTCACTGATGAGTCGATCCCGGGTATGTTCACCCCCATTTCCATGTCTTTTTCTTCATACAGCTACATTCCCATCTCCCAATGTATTGCAGATAGTCCGTACGAAGGTTTGCCGTGGGCCCTTCTTGCCCTTGACCTCTGCTCTCTCCTTCGGGATTTGGATTTGGATTTAGATTTTAGATTGGGCTGGGTGATCGACGACAGAGCGAGCGAGATTTTAGGTAAGTATACTTGGCTCTATCTAGTACGTACAATAGAGTTGACTGACGGACTGACGGACTGGCTGAGAAGACTAGGTACCTGACTACTACTAGGTAACTACTACTAGTTAACTACCTAAGTAGGTAGGTAGGTAGGTAGGTAGGAAAGAGGCAGCGGAGAGTTATACATAGAAAGGAACATTGGAAGTCTAGGGTAGCCTGCCTGCCTACCTAGGTACCTACGCTACCAATCAATTCCTATTATTTAGTGTGCACTGTGATCGCCGTTCCGTACATAAGAGGTAGGTAAAACCACCTAATAATAGAAGAAGAAGAGAACGAACGGTCCCAATCTTCGAGGGGAGGAGGAGGTAGTTAGTTACTCCGTAAGTAAGTAAGTAAGTAAGTAAGTAAACTATAGTTAGCATGATCTGACGCGCGACAACGACCTATGTTTTGTTTCATACCTAGGTAAATGAATGAATGAAATGATTGGGCAAGGAGAACCAATAAGCGAGTCATGAGGCTCAGTTAGGTTAGGTAGGTTAGGTAGGTTAGGTACTTTGTTATCGTAGGGGATGTGATTAGGAAACTCCTACGTAGTTGGAGGCAGCGTTTTTGATTTATTTATTTATTTTTCTTTCTTTCTTTCTGCTGTGAGGGGCTGGGTTGTATATTGATTCCAGTGCCCCCCGTTGGGTACTTTATCGGCCTGGAGCATGGACTACTATGGTATGTAGTCTATCTACCTACCTACCTAGGAAGTATACTGGTTAAAGTTGTCTTCATCATACTACTCCGTACCCGAGTAGTGGACCTAACCTCAAATAAAGGATTTTAGGTTTAAAAATCCAGTCAGGAACCTGCACGAAAGGAAGCGAGAAATTAACTGGACTGAAAAGGAGATTCAAATCCACTAACACGGGCTTAAATCTGAGGCGAAAGCGGGGAATTGGGATTGGTTGGAACTGATGGAAGGCTTGTTCATGATGGCTGCACTATTTTTTGCTCCTTGAATTCTTCTCTTTCTATTTCTATTGATGTAAATAAATGGATCAAAAGGGGTGTAAAGCACTGGGCATTAACAAGAATAATCCTTCGTTCCTTACCTTGTGTTGTCGGAATCAAGAACCTGAGGGTTTACTGTGATCAAGGGGAAAATCGGGAGCGAGCTTAGAGCATGATCCTGTTTTGAATCCAAGAGTGAGTGGGTTTTCGCACGGATCGGTCCGTACTTTTTAGCACTGACCGACAGAAACAGAGAAAAGAGTTGCTGGCATACTCCGTAGAGCTCGGCCGAAAATGCAGAGGAGCGCAATATGATAGATAGATAGATGATATAACAAAAGTCGCCGGTCTTGCTTTGCTGGCAGCGGGGTGGATGCCTTAGGGTTGCTCTTTTCTTTTTCTCCTTCTTGTTCTGCACAAGAAGAAAGGAAAGCTTTCGAGTTTCAAGTGAGACAGGCCCTGATCAGGGTTCGCGGATCCATGGGATGCACGGGCAGGGGGATGGATATATGAGCTAGGTAAATGTAGCTGTTACTCGTATAGTTCTGCTGGTGATGACGACCAAGTCTAGAACCGTCCTGCAGAACAGAAGTTTTGATTTCGCCCAGGACTATGACGATGACAAGTATTGGGAATTTGTGAGTAAGATCCAGATCCGGATACCGTGTCTTGATTCCTTCCCATGCCCTTGCTGGACTTGGGAGAATTGAGCGCAGTGATACAAACCCCTTCTCGGTAGATATGAAGCAGAGGCCGCCAAGTATTTCCTAGGCTTCACTAGCTTTACTAGAAGGTAATAAATAGGCAGGGAGGTCGACCAAAGATCTGAAACACCGCACGAGAGAAGAATAGAGTGCGCGCACACCGCGCACTGGACCGTCCGGTGCATATAAAAATCACGGTAAAATGATTCCCGAGTTTGAATCGTGCTGGTGCCGTGCTCTGCAGCCAGTGCTGAAACGCCGGAGGGACCGAGTGGCAACAACGAAGCACTAAAACAGAACCAAAGCGCGAGTGAGCTGAAGAAAGGGACGAGGAGAAAGAGGAAGGACAGTCGATACATAGGACAGGATCTTGCATCGAATGGTGCTATTACCACGCAGGGCATCCCTGGTTCACCGTCATGCAAGTATGGGGTTAGCCTGTCAATGAGGACGTAGGTGGACGGGTCCGCTACTGTACGGTTGGAAAAGCCGGTAGACAGGTAGACAGACTAGAGCTCAACGCGTGAAGAGCGATGGAGGTGTAGAAGGACCAGTGCTTTTGTCTTTTCTGATGAATCATTTGTTCAGCGTTTATTCTTAGCCCAGGTTCGTTTCTTGTTTCCAGCAGGGGATTGAATTCCGAAGTTGAAGTTTGTACTTGTTTGTTTTGTTTTGTTGTTGTTGTTGCTGTTGTTGTAAGAGACTTTTTCTTCTTCTTCTTCTTCTTATTATTACTTGTCTCGTTCTTGAGTATGACTGAATTTGGTTGTCAAGGTCCCGTCATCAAGACCCGTTAGATGTATGTAGGAATGAATGTACTGTACTATGAAGGGATATTTGTACGGATGCACGGTTGTCGTCCCAGCTGCTGTGTAACATGGACTGGCTGTAAATCAATTCGTTCTCTCTTCTCCTCCTCCCCCCATGTGGGCACGTATCTTCCTCCCTTCCCTAACATCCACCATGCACCAGACTCCCAACTACTTTGTTTTTTTTATCTTTACAATTATCGGAGTTTACCAGAAGGAAAATGGGTATTTGTTTGGTGTGGATGAGTTCCGACGAAACTTCACCCTTGAAAGGGGAAAAAAAACCTTGTTAGATCCTCCTTAAGGTTTTCGCTGCTCTCCTTCCCATCCCCCACATTCGTTAACTCTGGTTGACTCGAGTCGAGCTGGGTCCTAGACTCCTAGCAGAATCCAATAGATTGGCGCGGATGGCGACTTGAGACCACGATATATCGGAAAAATATGGGAAACTGGTCGAGTCAGAATCGATTCGGATATTTTCAATGGACCTAGTAGTAGTAGTGTACGTACATCACTGCCTACATCGGTTCCTCCTTCCCTTCCCCCAGTGGCATGGCTTTCGAAGAACACGGACCAGAGTGCGCCAGGCAAACCTAATAAGGTAATGCTAATTCAATAGAGAGGGATGAACGGACTGTACTTTCTTTGCTTTACACATCTCAAACTTTGCAGAGTCAGAGAGTTTGCGTTGAGTTTACAAATGGGTTCGTGCCTGGAATCACTACGTGCCAGTTCTGGGATTTAAAAAAAAAAAAAAAAAAAAAAGGGAGGGGGGGGGGAGCTTTCAATAGCATTCAACCTCATGGATAGTTGGAGAAATAATGTACTGCCAACTCACTGATGCTCCTCCAGCGGTACATCGCCAAGGCTGGCGCCCAAAAGCTAGAGCGAGCCTCCATGACGGTGCCACCGTTTGGCTCGTCGATACATTGGCTGACAGAAGAAGCAATTTGCAAGAGAATGGGGTTTCCAAGAAGGGAAATATGTGAGAAACTCAACCAAATGAAAGAGGAGAGGATGTCCACTTTGAAGCTCGGGACAATCCCAGGAATGGTCAGCGGCGACGCCGATTATGATGATGATTATTACCCAGAAGTTACTCAAGGGATGAATCACGACCGCGAAGAAAAACGTGGGGCTGCCTGGAAAGAATGGTCAGAAGCATGAGACCCATTGGATTCATGATTTCTCTCTCATTCGAGTTAGATCCGGGGACAAAGAATATGACAGATCTTATCCTGGCTGCCATGCGACCCGCCACCTCCACTCCCATGCCACAAATAACAATAATTAATTGATTGAAGGAGAAGGAGAAGAAGGAGGAGAAGAAGAGAAGGAAGAAGAAGAAGAAGAAGAAGAAGAAGAAGAAGAAGAAGAAGAATATTAGCCGAAAGGACCAATACGTATGCAGTACTCCTGCATCATCGGACAACTGTTCGTACTGTTTGGTAGAAAGGTTGATGAGTTGAAACCACTGACGAGCTCTTGGAAGGTATTTTTTTTAATGATCACTATCGCCACTGCGTTGGCTTCTCCCTGGAAGTACCACCAGTTGGTTATTCCCCACAGGGCCATTGTCTCATCTGCTCGGCAAAGGAATCCGAAACCGACGCCAACGCCGCTTGTCCGTTGGAGACGTCTGACGTTACTGAATTCCAAATACCGCTCTAGCCTTGCACTATGAAGAAAACATGCAAATCACTTATGTATGGATTGGCAAGCCAAAGCCAAGAAAAGAAAGCGTCCAGAACGGGACAGTTGCTGGGGCTGACAGGGGTCGACCCTGGTCGCTGGGATCTCCTGGTGACCCAGGCGTATGGGCCCTCATTCGGAGTAGTGGCGATCAGAACTCTCATCGAGTTTTGACCCCTTCTGGTCTTTGTTCTAGGCTCGGATTCACTCGGCCAGAATCGAAGAGAGTACCTAGGTGGTGTTGGTTATGCCGAGCGATTTTGGGTTTAACTGCTGACATCGATGTCAGCCTCCTTGATAGGCCCCCCCCCTGAGAAATTCGCCCGCAGTACGATAGATGGTGTTAGATGTATGTACTTCAGAGTTAATCAAATACAAAGGTTGGCCTGATTTCTGATTATACATTTTTGAACCCCTGTTCGCTCGTTTCGGTTATCATGGGTACTTTTTGATTCCTGGACAGATAGTTCTATTTGTGCTTCAGAGAGGCACAGCGTCCTTGCTTCGTGCTATTAGGTTCTGGATCACCTCCTGCGGAAAGGATGATCTCCCCTCGGGAGTCCTGCGCCGGCCTGTATATCGGATGTTTATGTCCAGTCCGTCTTGGTGGTGCTTTATCAAGACCCTTGATTAGTACTTTTCTTTCCTGGATAGGCCCAATACTATTCATGCGACTGGCCCTCAGACATAGAGTCCCGGTGCCGCATCGCCTCCGACAGCTTAGCTCGACTTTTGATGCAAAGGGTGTCTGTCCTATACATAGTAGCAGTTCGATTGGCCTCGATTCTTTGGATCATCAGGGTGATCGTGTCCACCTGGCATTATTATGTCTCCATCCAGAGAGCTGTGTGGGTGTCTGTCAATTTGAGTTTTTTTTTTTTATGGTCATGTTTTCTGGATACGTATGAACCAATGGACTCGCTTATTCACTATATCTGGCGCTGGATGGATCTTTTGTCTTGCAGACTCGAGTGTCTTTCCTTAAAGAGGATAGCTGCTCGAGATCCTTCCGGATAAGCGCCGGGAAGAGGGTCCCAAGTTCCGTAGTGGCAATTAACTCGCGCTTGTCGAGACTCGAGACGATAAGAACGTTGGTCTGCTTGACATTACAGTATGGAAGCTAGAGACGGATGGATCCCCAGGCCCCGACGGGGGAAGGTGGGCACGGCTATATGGATCATGTTAATTGGCTCGACAAACTATTGATGCCTGTGATGCAAGGAGAATCGATACCTTTGCCCCGTGTAGATCGAATCCGCTGTAGCGGTGACAAATCAAGGGTTTGCGATCCCCATCCCACTGTATAGTCAATCGAAATCAGTACACTTTGATTTGCCAATCTCATTCTGCCTCGCGTCTGTGCCATTTTGTGATAGAGATTTCAGCCCCAGAAGCTTTCTGAAAAGGACTAGTTTGGATTGTCGAACTCTGCCGGAATCTTCTTGAGGCTTCCGCGTGTAATTCCTTATCGGGTGAAATGAGGGGGCGATATTCGAAAAGGGGAAGAGGGGAAGAGCAGGGAAATGGTCACCAGAAGGAATAAGTCCAGAGGAGTATAAAAAAGAGAGTCAACAGAGAGGGAATCCTGAAGGTGGAGGTGGAGGTGGCGTGGTTGTTGTTATGGTCGAAGGTGGGCTGCAGATTCAGGTTACTTAGTAGCTCGAGATGATATAATATTAGAAAAAGAAAAGAAAAGGAAAAAAAGACAGAAGACTAGCAAACCAAAAATAAAAAAGAAATTGAAAAAAAGAAAAGAAATAAAACCGTAAAAAAGAAATACAGCAGAAAAAGAAAAGAAAAAATAACGATTGATCTGTATGTCATTTAGCTGATGTGCACAAGCCCTATTCCTAGTGTCATCCGTACTAATGGAAGAAAAGCTAACTCAACTCAACTCAACTCCAGTTTCCCTGTTGAGGATGTCGCAGCATATTGCTAGTCAGTACAGTAGACGCTGGGGTGATACATCTTCATTGACGCTATTTGCCTTTCCTTCTATCATCCCCAACTGTGCGTCTGAGCGCCACATACAGCGTCTGTCTTCATTCCCACCCCCCCTCTCGCTCTATTTTCGCTCATCCCCCTCTCCTCCTCCCTCGCCTCGTTCAGCTTCTGCATTTAACATATAAAACATGCAGCGACTTCTCTCTGGCCCTTGAAGAAAGAAGTATTGAGTTTTCATCACTTTCATACCTCGTGGATTCCTTGTTCTATCGTCCTTTATCACTGTTCATAGCAACCACCCCCCTTTTGATCTGTACCATCCGACATTAGTATCCTTTATTATCGTGACTCTTCTTCCTCTAGGTGACTATACATATACAGCCTGTTGTTTTCTTGTTTATATTCGTGCTGTACATACACCTACCTGCAACTGTCGCCCCCGTACATACCACATCGCCCCCCGCCCCCCCCCCCCAAGTATATACAGAGGCGAGGACATACATACACCCAGCCAAACCGCATCTCAAGGCTTTCTTTCACTATGATGATCGAAGAGATGAGCCCAATGGCAGACGAGATTTCTCAGCGTTGCGCTCTTCCGTGGGTTGCCCATTTCCCTGCCTCCCAGTGCATAACTGATGTGATATAGCGGTGTACGCTCCATTTCCTCCACTACCCCCAGCACAGCAGACATGACCGAGGACCGACGGCTACCTCCGCTCCCACGCGTAGAGCCCCTGCCCCGGGGACCATTCAATCTGTTCACACCAAAAATATTTGCCCCTAGTCCACCAAGCACACAGGAGTCGTTTCCCATCAAGTCCCCATGGCCACCGGCGGAGCATCTGGTGACACCTCCGTCTCCCGCAAACTCTGCAGATTCCTGGCCGGATCCGCTGCCATCGCAGAAAGTATTCGAATGGCCCCAAGAGCTTTCCGCTAACGATCTCCTGAAACTGATTGCTCCAAAACATATCAGCCGCAAGCCCCCACTCCAACAGCTGTGCGGCCGGAAGCGCAAGGGTAGCATGATCTCTGCGGATTCCGACGACCAGAGAGAAAAGCATCGCATTGCAGAGGGGAACCGACGGAAAAATCTCAGTCAGCTGCATCGGGAGCTTGACAGCCGAATTCACGACTTCTTTCTTGAACGAGCTGGGTGGAACCCCTCGAAGAGCCTACCGGAGTCCAAGGAACACATTGTGCAGGGCGCAATCTTCCTTATTGACTTCATGTTACTTGTAATTGTCCACCTAATTCGCCAGGAGAATGAGATGCCTCGCCAGTTATCTGAGAAGCTTCAGCCGCAGATCCGCTGCATGCAGCTGCAACAGCTGGTCTCCAGTCTCCAGCAGCAAAACCAGATGGCCCAGCAGCAGATTAAGACTTTAAAGCAAGAGAACCAGATGCTCGAGGAGCGCAACCAAGCCCTCGAGTATCAGCTGAAGTCTTATGAGCACATGTTTCGCTCCCCAAAGAGCGAGCAGCCAAGCCCTCAGCAGATTGTTTCCCTTCCAGACAATAAGCCAAAGAACATGCTGCCTGGGCTACGCGTCTTCTGTGACGAGATCGCCGCTGGCAGCCCAGACTCATCGCGGCTAGATGCATTATCCACGGGGAATTCACAGAGCTTCGGGCAGACATTCCTCAGTCAAACCCCTCCAATGACGGGCCCGTCTTCTCCTATCTTCCCACAGGCCACCTACCCGGCGACTACTTCACGACCTCCATCTTTCATCCAATCACCATAAAAAGATTGATATTTGATGACCTTGGTTTCCTTCGACAATGATGATTTTCCTTGAATTAAATATTAGAGCGGCGGGCGGTTATCTGAAGTCTATTTTCTTTTTGAGCTCTCTCCAACAACTTTCTTTTCCTCTGGGCATAGCGTCTGCGTGTTATCCTTGTTCATACTTTCTCGGGCCCAACCTGTTCCTGTCTCATCATCTGAGTCATCTCATCTTCTCATTACATCTTTGTGATCTCGAGGAAGCGTGGGCCACGCACCAAAAAAAGTGATTTTTGGATAGGCGGTTTTTTTTTTTCACCTTTTCTTTTCTGGATCTGTATAATTCCACTTCGCTGTCTATATTTGGACACCGGTATACTTTTATTATATGCTGACGGAGGTTTCGATTGAGAACTGTGAAGTTCGGGAACCCTTTTCAAGCCCACATTATACATATCGGGGCATCTTTCGGTTTTCTTTTTCTCTTGTCTTTCTCTTTCCTTTTCTGGGTTGCGTTTGAGATGGTGCTCTTTCTGGCCATATTTGGCTCACTGGATGTATTTATTCGTACAGAACGAACTCTCTTGATTATATACGTATCATAGTGCTATAGACCATGTATGAAATTGATGATGATTATGACGATATATAACCATTTCTGGAGCCTAGGGAACTAGTTGCATGTCTGATTTGACGTAGAGTACTCCGTAGTAAGAGAGACAACGCCACGAAGATTCAGACTGGTTGGCTTGAGGTTACGATCCAAAAAGCTTTAGACCTTCAGTGCACGTAATTCGAGTTTATCCAATAGTATTTAGTCTGGTGAACTGCTTGACGATGGCATTCTGATCGTGTCGAATTAGTAGGCATTTATCCTGTGGTTTATAGTACTTGATATAGACCCTGAACTAGCATGGTGTCTCCCCCGAAGGCTTGTATCAACATCATCATTTATTATAAGAGATGCTATTCGTATATAGTGAATATCTAGATAGATAAAACTTTTGATGCAAATAGTTAGCTCACATAGTAGCCTTCCTTAACACCTACAGAGATCCTCAAAAATCTCCCAGGGAATTAATTTATGTCCATGTGTAGTTGACCTTTTGGTAACGGCTCGGTGGATCTTACGGTTCGTAACGGATAATACTAATTTACCAGTGGAGATTTGCCGGTCAGACTGAAATTTCAATGAAATTTCCTGAAATCAACCCATGAAATGTTGACGCCTCAGGAAGAACCCGGGGGGAGGTTCCAGAAACAGAAGAATCAAGTCTGATGTTATGGTCAAGATGTACTTTCTTAATAATGATTGTATGCTTGTAAATTCTCTTCGCAAATACTTCACATATCACCTTTCTCCAGAGTTATCTACTACTTCGTCCTCCAGCGGAAGCTATTAAAAGCGAACAACGGGCCAATCCCAAAACGGAGAAGAAAGGCTGGACTCCGGCTGGTGGATTTCATCTCTCAATCGAAACTTCTCCGTTCGAACGTTACAACCTCCTTCTTGCCCTGTTGTCACCTCCAGCATCCCCGTTTCTCCCACCCTTCACCCCCTCCCCCCATCAGGCCGACCACGACGTTTTGACCTTCGTCGTCTACTTACCTGAGTGTTCTCCCGAGCCTCAATTTGGGTCTTTCCACTCTTTTGGTTTCTTATAGTTTTTTCTCTTGATCGCTGCTGTTGCCTCCCGTACCGCAACCTTTTTTCGCCCTTCCTACTCTCCTCTCCCGGTCGATCCATCGCAACATCCCCTCTAAAAAGTTGGTCGCGTCGTCGAGTTCACATTTCCATCTCGTCTGGTTGTTCGCCCTGGTTGACGGTTCCGGAGCTGATGATAATTCCCCTGAATTTGACATCGCCACTGCCTCCCCTGCCTCCCCTATCTGTCTGCGCCGTGTTAAGGGTGAACCGCTCCTGACCTTCGTGACAACGTCTTTTCCGGGACTATCGCCTTCTGTGGGCATTCAAAGTGCCTGTTTACGGAAACAATACGTTTAATATAAACATTCATCCCATTCTCACCCCCTATTCCGCCAGGATGCTGCTTCCGAAGGGTGGTGTAACTTGGAAGTCGGCCAAAGCTAGACTGCCCCCATGGCGCGCAGTTCTAGTTTTGGTGACGCGGACACGCTTCCTGATCTCATTAGCTGTCACTGGATTGATTGTCCTATTATGGCGTGGAATTAGCAGTTCCGCGTCGGAAATGCAGAAGTAAGTCCCTTTCACGTTAACCTTTATGCGATCGATCTCGAAACGTGCCCCCGAACCCACATGTCACATCCGCCACAAGTCCTAATTATGCTGTTCTGTTAGTTTCTATTGCTATGGCCCTCCGAAGTCGCCGATGGAGATGAGCCTTAATGAAATGGTCGAATGGGGCGCTCACAGTCAAACCCCAGTCCTTTTCAACCATCACGAACCTTACGAAGTCAACTCCAGCAGTATTTCCAATGTTGACCTCAATCCTATCAAGTCATCGGCCCAGGCTGTCCAGAATTCCGAACGAGTGCTCATCCTGACCCCCTTAAGAGATGCCTCTTTTTTCCTGAACAGATATTTCGACCTGATCTACAAGCTGACCTACCCGCACGAACTTATTGATTTGGCTTTCCTTGTTGGTGACTGCAAGGATGACACACTGGCCGTCCTCACCTCAGAGTTGCAACGGATCCAGGAGCAGGTTGACGAGAAGATTGCTTTCCGCAGTGCAACCATTGTGCAGAAAAATTTCGGATCCGCCTTCGAAATGAACGTGCAGGACAGGCACTCGTTCGCCGCACAGGGTCCTCGACGCAAGGCGATTGGAAAGGCTCGTAACTACCTGCTTTACTCCGCGCTGAAGCCGGATCATTCCTGGGTTTACTGGAGGGATGTGGACATCGTCGACAGCCCGGATACTATTCTGGAGGATTTCATGGCTCACGATAGGGATATTCTTGTTCCTAGTACATACCCCCATTATGGTCTTTTGCTCCGGGAGCAGATGCTAATCGAACTACAGATATTTGGTTCCATCGCTACAAGGATGGTGTTGATATTGAGGGTCGTTGTATGTGGAGATGTATTCCTACTAGCGATATTCTAGTTAGCTAACGGTCGCAGTTGACTACAATTCCTGGATCGAATCCGATAAGGGACGCAGACTTCGACAGACCTTGGACCCCGACACTGTCCTCGCAGAAGGTTACAAGGAGTACGACACTGGCCGTAAATACCTCGTCGGCATGGGAGACTGGAGGAATAACAAGGATGAAGAAGTTGAGCTTGACGGCATTGGCGGCGTTAATATTCTTGTAAAGGCCGACGTCCATCGTTCAGGTATGGACTCCCATTTCTTGCGTCTGCGCGCTTGTGTTCTAACCTTGTATTAGGCATCAACTTCCCTGCGTATGCTTTTGAGAACCAGGCTGAAACTGAAGGATTTGCCCGAATGGCCAAGCGTGCTGGATACCAGGTCTACGGATTGCCCAACTATATCGTCTGGCACATTGATACCGATGAGAAGCCGGGTAACCTTGGGGAGCGCAAGGCTTACTAGCCTGCAGCCTTGAGTTGATTGTCCTTCTCACGGTCCAGTCAAAGGGGCCGAAGGCTGGTCCCTTGACCTGAAATACCCCCTATGCCGTGGGTATCCGACGCGTTACGGTCCAGTTCATTGCATGGAGCCTTTTTCTTCTCTTACGCTGTTTTTTTTTTTTTTTAAACTAATCTTTTTATTTTTCGGATGTCGGAGAACAGCTAGCTCCTGGCACCGGTAATTAGTCTTCTTCGTGTTGCGTTCTAGGGTTACGTCTGCTTTTGTTTGTTGGCGCTATGGGGCAAGTGTGTTCAGCGGTCTTGGAGGCTCATAGAGTTGAATGTGACGAAGCTCTTTTTTTTTTTTGGAGCTCTCCTTGTTCGTCAGCGAAGGACGCCATCGGGGTGATTGAGCCCAGTTGAATTGCTAACTCGGCCAGCCAATGCCTTCTTTTCCCTTTCTGCTCCGGCAGGTTTCTGGTGTTTCCGCTCACTGCCTTCATGATGCTGTGGACCTACAGTGCCGGTTACAGATGGTCCTCTTAAGGTGAAGACTAGACAGCGTCTCACAGTGAGTCGGTCAGTACGAGAGAAATGTCTACCTGACGAGGAAAGGGGATTGTTTGGTGCTTGTTTTTCATGTACATACATATATAGGCTATGTGTAAGTCAGCTGACGGTCAAGCTTTGAAACCATATTAAATATTCATATATGAATGAGTTATTGACCAAGCGATTGGCATGGGGTCTTTGTAAAAAGAAGCAAAACAAGTAGTTCATACTCCGTGTTGGTAGGAAACTATTAACTAACGCTGACTCCTCATACTGAACAATAGTCTCGGATAAGAAATCAAAAACATCCGCCGGCGTCCCCAAATTCCCCCCTCCCCCAAATCAAATCATCCCCCACCATGCTGACCAGGTTCCCCCACCTCATTATAAAATCTACCCCGGCCAGTTTCCCCTTCATTTACAACGCCAGCAGAATCCCCATCGCATCCTTCCATTCCTCAAGTCGGCGTCTTTTCCGGGAATCGAACTTCGCCATGGCCCCGAAGGAATACCTCTGCATCATCCCCGATAAGCCCGGAACTCTCGCGAAGAGACTCGAGGTTCGACCGTATGTCTTTCTTCCATTTGTTTTGTTTTTCCTTCTTACCACTTGATCTTCCCTTGCTTTATAAAAATGGCTTTTGTCGGGGGGCCGGGGGGGGAGAAGAGGGAGTGAGTGTGTGTATAGCGTTGCACACAAACACGTACACACATAAGCAAAAGCAAATTCAAGCACTAACTAATAGTTACATCCTCATATGACTACGTACTATCTAGTCAGCATCTAGAAGGCGTCAAACCTCTCGTCGCAGCAGGGAAGGTTGTTGTTGGCGGTCAGTTTTCCTTTCCTTTCCTTTCTTCTTTGGAGTTGGCGTGAGCGAGATATACACTACCTGCCTACCTACCTACCTACCTACCTACCTATCTACCTATCTACCTATCTATGGAAAAAAAGAAAAATGAAATGGAAAGAAAATAGCTAATGGATGATCTCTTTGTTGACGTGTTTTTTTGCGGGGGGTGTGTAGGCGCTATGTTCGACTCTCATCCTGTTGAAGGCGAAACCCCCTCGTTCAAGGGCAGCGCTCTTATCTGTATTGCTGAGACCGAGGAGGAAGTCAAGGAGGTGATTTGGGGGGATGTCTATACGAGGACTGGGGTTTGGGATGTGGATGCTGCACAGATTATTCCGGTATGTTTTTTTTTTTTTTTTTTTTTCTTTCTTGGGTTTGTTTTTGTTGGTTGGAGAGAGAGAGAGAGAGAGAGAGAGAGAAAGGGAAAATACAGAGGGAGGGAAAGAGAGAGAGAGGCTGTGTGTGTGTACTGACTGTTTTACTACCAGTTCAAATCTGCGGTAAGAGTTGCGGTTTAAGTAATGATATGATTACTATTAACTACACGGTGAATGGATGGAAAGGCACAATATTGCCATTGAAAGATGCTGGCGCTATACAACTGTATAAATATAGATATGAGCAGATACAACTTGAATGAGATGGGCTTTACAGCTTCGCTTTGGGCTTCAGCATAGCCTCGGCCACTTTGAGGCGTTGGACTTTGCCCGTCGCGGTCTTCGGAATTTGTCCTACCATCCAGATCTGGACGGAATCCCGTTATGTTAGTGAGATTCTACGGATATTTCTCGGTCATTCACGGGGGCTTTTGTCTTACCTGCTTGGGGGTCTTAAATTTAGCCAGCTTACCCTGGACCCACGACTTTAGTTCGTCTTCTGTGGCTGTCTGGCCGCTCTTGAGGACGACGGCAGCGCCGATGTCCTCGCCGTAGTGGCCCTCATCAGGGATTGCGAAGCAAACTGCTTCTCCGACCTTTGGGTTGCTCAGGAGTGTGTTGTCGAGTTCAATCGGGCTGATTTTTTCTCCACCCTTGTTGATGAGTTCCTTGATACGTCCCGTGATGATCACGTAGCCGTCAGCGTCTTTCTTGCCCTGGTCACCGGTGCGGAAGAATCCACCCTTGGTGAACGAGGACTTGTTGGCGGCGGGATTATTCAGATACCCCTTGGTTACGTTTTCTCCTCGGACGCAGATCTCTGCCTCCATGCCCTGGGGAACTTCGTTTCCGTCCTGGTCGAGGATCTTGATTTCAACTCCCTGTCCAAGGCCCACGCTGCCGGGTTGTCGCTTTCCAGGGGGAAGAGGGTTGCTTGTCATTTGATGGGCTGCCTCTGTCATCGCGTACGCCTCTAGGACAGGGGCGTTGAATGTCTTCTCCAGGTCCTGGAATGTCTTGGGGGATAAGGGAGAAGAGCAAGAGCGGATAAACCGGATTGGAGGAATGGGGGTTGGTAGCGGCGATTTGAGCAGGATCTGGTGGATCGTGGGCACGGCAGTGAACCAGTTTGCCTTGTGGTTAATGAAGTCTGGCCAGAACTCGTGCGCGGAAAACCTAGAAGGCACAATTACAGAGCCACCCGCGGCAAGAGGTGCCAAGAATGCGGCGAGAAGGCCGTGAACGTGGAACAGAGGCATGACCACGTATGTTCGATCCTGCGGAGTGAGCTTGTATGTTGCCTGGATGTTTCCTAACCCATGTTAGACCTTTATTGGCTACCTGAGAGGCTTGACTCACTCATGGTGGTTGTGAGGTTCTTGTGCGTGAGTGGAACCTGATTGCGGTTAACGTTCTATGCTATAACTGAGGGTATTTGCCTAAGAAAGCATACAGCTTTGGGTCGGCCAGTAGTTCCACTTGTATGTAGAACAAGTGCGATATCATCAGGTTGGGCAGCTTGGATTCCGGCACCCCCCTTTCCGGCTAGCTTTCCGAGTTCCTTGACATCAAGGACGACTTCTGTACCACTCCAGTAGCACTCTGCAATTGCTGCTTGGTATTTCCTTCCTGCCCGAACCGCAGGGCCATCCTGAGCGTAGGATCCTCGTGGAACCAAGACCAGGCTAGAACTGAGGTCATCGATATAGAATTCGAATTCGCCCTGCTTGTAGGCATGGTTGAGAGGAGCGGCAATAGATCGCTGCCACGAAGCTGCTAGGAATGAAACAATAAATTCATACGAGTTCACAAGGGCAATGGACACTGCCGCTCCATGCCCAACGCCCAAGTCCGCTAGTTTAGCCTGGAAATCGGTGATGTGAGAGTGCAATTGCTGGTAGGAAATCGACAGAGGAGCTGGCTTTTGAGGGACAATAATGGCGACCCCGGCATCGTCGGACGAGAAAGATTGCGCTAATGTAGACATTTTGTCCTTGGGCTAGCAGCTATGGGATGCTCTGCAAACTGGAGATACTCAGCGTCTTGGCTGAGGGAATCGGTGACGGATCGAATGGATAGACAAGTAGAGTCGAATGATCTCTAGTTAGTACCCTGTAGCCGCCAGCCCCGGAATCCAACCAAGCATGTTGCTTGTTTTACTTTTCGCTGCTTCTCCACAGCCAGGCCGTGATTTCAAACATTGCAAACAAGACAAATGAAGCAAACTTTCTGCTCCTCCTCCAACGCTTCGATTCAAGCTCTCCCCTCTGGCGGACCATGTATGTATGCCGCATCGCATTCTGGATCTTTTTGCATACTTGTTTTCGCAGCATGACCTCTGAATCCACTCCGTCAAAGGGCGGGGGCATGTTGTCTCTCTATGCCAATTTACTCGACTCGTCTGCCGACAACTCCCCCGGAACCATTTCTCGCGCGCCGGTTGTCTTCAAACAAAGCTCTGAAGGCGAGGGTCAGCTCGATGAGTCCTCTGTCAAGAAACAAGTTAGCACTGGTATGTATTATTATTTGATTCTTGTACTTTCGAAAATCCAAGTCTGCTTGTATGTCTTGTTCGATTGCGAATGCGCGCTTATACCTGGCTATTCACCGTGCAGCTTCACTTCGATTTCAGCCTACAAAACGGCCCCAGTTAGCAGCACAGAAACCTAAGACTAAACCAAGTTTACCGAAAAATACTCCTGCAGCACCTCCGACAACTGCTCCGGTCAAGACTACACTGGCAGATTGGGCGGCTACGGAAGAGGATGATGTGAATGGATTCTACGCTGGACCAAAGAGGCAACGAGGCGGGCGCAAGAAGCGCAAGAAGAACCGAGAAGCACATGAGATCGTCCAGAACTGGGACGATATCTATGACCCGTCAAGGCCGAATAACTATGATGAATACAAACACAGTGACGAGCAAATATCCGAGGTTCGGGAGTGGAAGGATCGTTTATATGCGCACCGCATGACAAGATCGCGGAGTCAGGACTCGTATAGCGACGATGAATATACACGTCCAATGAAGCGTAAGTCCTGTCGGAAGTGGAATCAGGCCTATTTGGCCGCTAAATTTTGTCCAGGACAATTTGCTCCCCCAGGTAGTTTCGCTCCACCTCCAAATCTCAATGATATTCCACCTCCACCGTCCGATTCTGCCCAAGATGCTGCTTCCGGGGAAGATGCATTCGATCGGCGGGCCCGAATGGGTACAAACCCAAGCGATACACCAATGCCAGACTATTCACCACCCCAGGCACCACTTACCATAGTGGCCGACGATCCCACCGGCGAAGATGCTTATATGCGGCGTTCTCAAATGCCAGCTTCGACTCAACCCCCAGCTCCTCCAAGGACCTTGGACTCTTTCCAGCCGGCCTTCGCTACAATATCTCGCGCCTCAGTCCGATATGCTCTTCCACCGCCTCCGGAGGATATTCCAGCATCAGAAGCGGAACTTGAGGAATTCTTTGCGAACGAGCAGCCTGCCGAGGATGAAGGCGAAGAGAATGGCCAGCGTTCCCTCCGGCCTGGACAAAAAGGATTTGCCGAACGATTGTTGGCTAAGTACGGATGGACAAAAGGATCTGGGCTGGGTGCAACTGGCTCCGGTATTGTCAATCCATTACAAGTCAAAGTGGAAAAACAGAAGAAACGCCCAGATTCGGAGGGTGGTGGATTTGCTACCCCGGCTGGCAGGGGCAAAATTATTGGGGGCAAGAGAAAGCATGAAGATACCGGCAAGTTTGGTCCAATGAGTGAAGTCATTGTCCTGAAAGGGATGCTAGACGGCATGGACTTGGATGCAGAATTGGCGGGGGATGAAGGCGGAGGTATAATGCAGGAAATTGGAGAAGAGTGTGCGGAAAAGGTGACGAACCTAAAATCTTATTTTCTATATGTAATAAACTAACATTAAACAGTATGGACGTGTTGAGCGGGTCTATATCTATCGTGATGCTGGACCTCCGGTTCCCGTCTTCATCAAATTTACTGCCCAACTTTCTGCTCTTCGGGTGAGTGCTACTCTAGTGTTGTGTTGACTCCAGCCAATGTGTTTCGGGCTAATGGTTTATTTTTGAAGGCTGTGAATGCCCTCGAAGGCCGGATATTCAACGGGAACAAAATCACTGCGCGGTTTTTCGACACTCAGAACTTTGAACAAGGCATATATGAGGATTGACCGAGCAAAAACAAACATATTGATAGGCGTCTGACGGCCGCTATAACCAGACCCCTATCCGCTATTCTTCACTGCCGCCAAACATGCCGAATCATCATCGCGTTGTGGCCCTCTAAATGGGGGGTTAAAAAAAAGAACAGTGCCACAGGGACATCCCATTCCCAAGCTCGTCACCTAGAAGGTGATTCGATCAAATAACTCCATGTCATCTATGGAGTTCTCGCTATTGTTTTCTGATAAATAGGACTCGTCATGTTCAATCGAAGTGTAGTCGTCTTCAAAATCTGCTACCACAGGAGCAGAATCGTGTGGTTGGCTTTCTGGCTGCGCATTTTCTATATAGGCAGTTTTCGCCATGCACCAAGGACATATTCCGACCAGGGGAAGCACCCATGATTCTAATGCACTGCAATAATAGCCGGACTTGAGCGCAGTCTTGCAGGCAATGCGTATGGAAGATGTTGGGTTTGGATGGAGACAAAGGGCGTGATACCAGGAAATCCCGTGGCACATGGTGATTTCAAGCTTGGGTTTGGGGGAATGAACGATTATTTCTCTGACTGGTCGTCTCGATAGGTGTTGGTAATGATAGATAGGAAGTGTACGTGTACGAGTATTCCAACGACTCTGGACAAAATTAAAGGCCCTTATATACTTTTAGACATTGCAAAGCAGAGGTAAATTTTAATGGAGGTTTCCGTCAACAGCCAGTCTACTGTAGCTGCATGTAACTTGCGGGTTATAAAGCGCAGAGCTAGAAATGCACATACTGGGACTGATTTCTTTGAGTGAGTTGGCCTACTTTAGTGTCTTTAGTTTGACCTATACCGGGGATTTCCCTCTATCTGAAACAAACAAAAAAAAATGATCTGTAAATAACACCAGTGCAACCTACTCCGTAAGCTCAAGGAAAAACTAAATTTATTTGCTAGACACAGGTTTCCAATTGAGAGCATGTCATGTGACCTGTATAGAAATGCGCCGAAAAGCGATTGGCTGGAGGGGGGAAGATGGAAGAACTGATGGACTCTTCCAGATCAAATGAACTTGAAGTCTTGCTTCAACCCTGCCATTCACCTCACCATCCACACCTCTCGCCTCGTTCTATCTTACGATACCATTTTGTCTGCCCACCTCTCTCTCGCATATCTCTCCCACCTATTTCTGGCGCTCCTCCTGAGGATCACTCTACCTAGGTAGCTTTTGCCCTGTTCTGCAACCCCAGCTCCAACCCCGAAGTCGCGCAACGCAATTTTCACCTCACCTGTCGCCTCTCACCTACTCTTTGATTGAGTTTATATTTTCTCGGCTCCCTTTGGCGTCGTCTACCTGATATCTTCTTCCTACCAAGGCGCGACCTTTCACGAACCTCGCCTCCATTCTTGTCCAATATCACGGAACCTCTTTCGGATTTGTCAACCTGTCTACCAGAAACAATGTCGCTGTGTCTCAACCGTCTCACTGAAGAGAGGTATGTGATTTTTAAACCCTTTCTTTTGACCTCATTGCATTCGCACCTTTTATTCTCGCGATTTCCGCCCCACTGGAGCTAACCTTGACCTTGTACCCCGCGCAGAAAGCAGTGGCGACGAGACCATCCATTCGGTTTCTATGCCAAGCCACACAGAACTCCTCAGGGTGTCCTTGACTTGAAGAGATGGGAATGTGGTATTCCTGGGAAGTCGCAAACACTGTGGGAGGGCGGTCTGTTTAAGCTGGACGTTACGTTCCCCGATGGTAAGTGACAGTTCTTTTCTGGATATTGCAGCACATCAGTTGGCTAACACTCTCCCCTTTTTACAGAGTATCCCACAAAGCCTCCTAAGTGTATGTTTCACCCCCTTTGCTTTTGGTCTCTGGTTCAAGAGCTCTATAGTAGGACTGGGGACCAACGACTGTTATGTGGATCTCGAATCTCTGGTGTTAACTGCTTCTCTTCTGGCGCGCTGGACTAACTTTCTTCCTCGTACAGGCAAGTTCGTACCTCCGCTTTTCCACCCCAACGTCTATCCATCCGGCACCGTCTGTCTGTCTATCCTGAATGAGGATGACGCGTGGAAACCCGCCATCACCATCAAACAGATTTTACTTGGAATTCAGGATTTGCTCAATGACCCAAATCCAGAGTCCCCTGCACAAGCTGATGCATACCACTTGTTCAAGCGAGATAGACCAGCTTACGAGAAACGTGTTCGACAAGTTGTGAAGGATAACCCCGCCCTATAAAACCAACCTGACGACAAGCGTATTGTTTTTTCTCAATCAGGGTCTTCATGATTTCGCAACTCTATTTTCACTTTCTATTTTCCAATTCTCTTCATCAGGAATTCAGGAGTTTTATTGGCGGAGATGGCAGATCAAGCAACTTGTTCCACGTGGGGTATGGTGAAGAAGACCAAGATCTCAATCTTCCGTCCCTCACAGCCTGTATCGGTCGAAAATGAAGTGGAATGGTCACGAGCCTGTGTTCTTCTCCGCATTTTATAATGATTAGCTATCTAGGCTACTGTTAATTTTTTTTTTTTTTTTTTACTGCTCTACTTATGGTTGTTCTTTGTTAGCGAGCATGGCGTCTTAGAATTTGACGAAATCATGAGGCCATGGACGGCGTTTTTTTTTTCCCCAGAGGGTTTATTTCATTTTCTCCGAGGAGGTCGTCGAGCTATCCGCACATACCACATCCATTCCCACTCTGCTTGCGTCTTTTGTTCCAACTTGCATAGAAGATCTTTTTACTGGTGCAGGTTTTGGTGAGAACAAGGGTGAATAGAAGAAGGCTGGGTTATGAGAGCCAAGCTTTACCCATGTATCGCGTAGATTTCAGAGAGAGAAAGCAGATATATGTTCCTCTTCTTATAGCGACTTTGAATCCAAGCTTGGAGGACTTTTTTTTTTTTTTTTTGTGGATAGGCAGTTTGTACAGTACAGCATAGAGATTGGAGTCGTTGGACTAGAAAAGCCACGGGGGGTTGTCGGCCAATGAAGTCCCACATATTGCGTGGTGCAGAGGAAAAGCGGTTATCTTATCGGAAGTGAGTCAGTCTCTCTGTCTACGTAAATTCAGTGTCCGAAATCGCCCCTCGATCCCGCCCCGCCGGTACGGGTCTTGATCTTGCAGTGGCATTTAAAATTCCCTGTTCCCCTCTATCTACTATCAACACTTTGTTCAATTCTCTCCCCCCCCCCCCCTTCCCTTCTCTACGTCCTCCGGGCTGTCTACTATTTTTGAGTCGATTCTCAATTGCTCGTGGTCAGCATGTGTGGTATCTTTGCGTGTCATCAGTATGCTCTTTTTTACCTAATATTTTTTTACCCCCATTCCCCTCCGTCTATCTACTCCACAACCAAACTCTCCCTTTTCCAGTATCAATGCTAATTGTATGGTCACAGTCACCCCGATGTCCAGGCATTCAAGCCTACAGCTTTGCGCATGTCCAAGGCGTAAGTGAATTCTGACTCTATCTTTCTTAATGGAGCAATAGAATTGATCCTGATTGTGAACAGTGTGCGCCATCGTGGACCCGATTGGAGTGAGTCATGCGGTCATTGATCTTTGCCGACACAACACAATTCTCTAACACTTGAACAGGTGGAAACTTCGTTGATGGTAGCACCAGTGCGTCCAATCCGATCTCATGTGCAAAAAAAATTACTATTAAGATTTGATCGCTGACCCAATTGCAGTTCTTTGCCACGAGCGCCTGTGCATCGTCGGCGTCGGTATGTAGTTCGCAACAACACTTCCTGCCTTCGTCCTGCGTCCCCTGCTAAGACTTCCTGAAGGCTCCGGTGCTCAGCCCCTGGTCAACGATGAGGGCTCCCTCGCTTTGACTGTCAATGGCGAGATCTACAACCACCGCATCCTGAGGAAATCTCTGGACGTGGAATACAACTATAAGACACATTCCGACTGTGAAGTCATTATCCCACTGGTATGTGCGATCGGTGTCGCTTTTGCGCTTTTGATGATAATATGTTGGGATACTGACGACGTTTTAGTACATGAAATATGGTCTCGATGCCCCCAAGCATCTGGATGGTATGTTCTCTTGGGTTCTCTATGACAAGAAGGAAGACAGGGTTGTGGCCGCACGTGACCCCATTGGTGTCATCAGCTTCTATATCGGCTGGTCTTCCCAGACCCCTGGCGCTGTCTACTTTGCCTCTGAACTGAAGAGCTTGCACCCCGTTTGCGACAAGATCGAGGCCTTCCCTCCTGGCCACATCTTCGACTCCAAGACCGGTGCCATGACCCGGTACTTCGAGCCTTCGTGGTGGGACGCGAGCAAGATCCCCTCAAACCCCGTCGACTACAAAGCTATCCGTGAGTCTCTGGAGAAGTCCGTCCGCAAGCGTCTGATGGCGGAAGTCCCCTATGGTGTTCTGTTGTCTGGTGGTCTTGATTCCAGCTTGGTTGCGTCTATTGCCCAGCGGGAGACCCAGCGCATGCAGGTCGCCAAGCCTGCTGGAGACAAGAGCCAGGATAACAGCGAACTCGTCGGTATTGATGACTCCAACGAGCTCTCCACTGTCAACTCGTTCCAGAAGTTACAGTCTTTCTCTATCGGTCTTCCTGGTGCTCCCGACACCGCGGCCGCCATGGAGGTCGCCAAGTTCCTCGGAACCGAGCACCACGCTTTCACCTTCACTATTGAAGACGGACTCAACGCCCTCTCCGACGTCATTTACCACCTGGAGACCTACGATGTCACCACAATTCGTGCCTCCACCCCCATGTACCTTCTCAGCCGCAAGGTTAAGGGTTTGGGCGTTAAGATGGTTCTCAGCGGTGAGGGAAGTGACGAGATCTTTGGTGGTTATCTCTACTTCCACGCTGCTCCCAACAAGGAGGAGTTCCACAAGGAGACCGTCAGGCGAGTTAAGAACCTGCACCTCTCAGACTGCCTCCGTGCCAACAAGTCCACATCCGCCTGGGGCCTGGAAGCCCGCGTTCCTTTCCTGGACAAGGCCTTCCTTGAAACCGCCATGAACGTTGACCCCCAGGAGAAGATGATCACCAAGGACCGTATTGAGAAGTATATTCTGCGCAAGGCTTTCGACACCACCGATGAGCCTGACGTCCAGCCTTACCTACCGGAGAAGATTCTCTGGCGCCAGAAGGAACAATTCTCTGACGGTGTCGGTTACAGCTGGATTGACGCCCTCAAGGATCAGGCCGAAATCCAGGTCACTGATGAGATGATGAAGAACCCTAAGCCCGAGTGGGGTGACGATATCCCCGATACCAAGGAAGCGTACGTTTCTTTATTTTTCGCTGCAAGAGGAAGCAAGAGCTAACCTAAAATATAGTTACTGGTACCGTACGATGTTCGACGAGCTCTTCCCACCATCCTGCGCCTCCACAGTTTCGCGCTGGGTCCCTACATGGTCTAAGCAGACCGACCCTAGTGGAAGGTATGTGTGCCAAAGACACTAAGAATATTCTTCATATTGCTTGCTCTGTTGAATTCCGCCACTGACTTGCGTTCTTTTTTTTTCCAGAGCTATTGCGACTCACGTCGCCAAGTACGAATCCGCCGTATAGATGTTTCGATATTTGGAATCTGAAAGATGTCGTTGAATTTAGTTTTATTTAAGGATATAGAAGCCTGCATAGATGATTTTACGTGAACTGTTCCTTTGGGGGCGCAAAAGCGAGGTTCGTTCAACCGTCCAACTGGCGTCACCGTTTATTTTTGCTTTTTTTTTCGACTCTGCCCGTATTCTTTGGGGATACCAAAATAAAAGCCAATGTCAGAATGGATAGGAACCGTGGCGTCATAGTTTTTTTCACCTAATGTTATGTTTCTATATACGATCTTTTTAATTCTCAATTAGCTGTGATCATGTGCTTTGTGTATGATCGATCACCTTGAGCTTGGATCCTGTGGGTGGTGACATGAAGTAAAGTAACCATGGTATTATACATGGGGATATAAGATGAGGTAGAGAATGAGAAGAGTTAAAACTATTATAGGTAGAAGCTTCTCCTCATGTAGGCAAGAGAAAATGGGAGATTGACTTGTATGAAAGGATAGGATGGTTTAAACAAGGAATATTGAAGCTATTCGCAAGAACAGTGAACTTCATAGATGTGACACTGCATGATGTTTTTAGAGGGCCAGGAAAATGACAGGCAGGTGACTTTAGTTTTGCACGGTTTATTCGTGTCACATGATTATCACGTGCTAGCCCAGGCAATCAGGTTGCTCCCGGAGCAATCCGGAATCACTTAGGGATGGCTCAGGACACGCACTTTTGTGCTTACTCCACACTCAGGGCCCAAGTCAGGCCTCAGGAATCCAGTTCGGCAAACAAAATGGGTTTCGCCAGGCATCCAGAGCTGAGCCTTAAGGCACCAAGCCGCATTAGGGCGGCTTTTACCGGCAGCCGAGCAACAGCCAATCACGGGACCAGGCTTTACCCGTGGCTTTCCCCATTATTGTTTCGACTTCTCAACCTCCTCCTCTTGCCCCCATCCGATTCTTCTTCTCCTCGTCGTCATTCTTCCTCCTCCTCCTCCCATCCACCCCATTCTCATTCCACTTATCTAGGTTTCTTGACGTTCTCGTCTTAATTCCTACCACATAATCTTCACAATGTCTGCTCCTGCTGCTTTCTCTGACATCGCCAAGGCGGCCAACGATGTATGTGCTGCTCTCAACCCATTCTTCTGCTTCACCTCGCTAGGGGGGATGGGCCGCAATGACCCGGATTTTCCTGCTAATCCTTCATCCAATAGCTCCTGAACAAGGATTTTTACCACACCAGCGCTGGTATGTTGTTTCAATCCCATGGTTTTCTTACAACAGCAGCTGGTCAACCCTTTTCGCGCGAGCAAGGAAGCTGACTTTTGGTCCTTTAGCCAGCCTTGAGGTTAAGTCCAAGGCTCCCAATGGCGTCACCTTCAACGTGAAGGGAAAGTCTGCCCACGAGGGCCCCATCGCTGGTAACGTATGTGCCTCGGTCTCAATGTTTCAATACGCGACTTCTAGAATTTCAAGCTCACACTCTTCCCGCTATAGCTCGAGGCCAAGTACGTCGACAAGCCTACTGGTAAACGCCCCCATCATCGCAAACGTCCCTTAAGGAAACCACCCGATTCCCTAAACCTCCGATTGCGTGACAAACGGCCTGTAGTCATCATATCATGCACACATGGCCTGTCAGCGTCTACTAAAATGATTATTACGTCAAGGCTTACCGAACATGAAATAATGCTAATAATTTATCCCCGCTCAGGCCTCACCCTCACCCAGGCTTGGACCACCGCCAACGCCCTCGACACCAAGCTCGAGCTCGACAACAACATTGCCAAGGGCCTCAAGGCTGAGATCATCACCCAGTACCTCCCTGCCAAGCAGTCCAAGGGTGCTAAGCTCAACCTCTACTTCAAGCAGCCCAACCTGCACGCTCGTGCTTTCTTCGACCTCCTCAACGGCCCCTCTGCCAACTTCGATGCTGTCCTTGGCCACGAGGGCTTCCTCGTCGGTGCTGAGGGTGGCTACGATGTCCAGAAGGCTGCCATTACCAAGTACTCCGCTGCCGTCGGCTACAGCGTTCCCCAGTACTCTGCTGCCATCACCGCTGGCAACAACCTGACCGTTTTCTCTGCTAGCTACTACCACCGCGTCAACGCTCAAGTTGAAGCCGGTGCTAAGGCTACCTGGGACTCCAAGGCGGGCAACTCTGTTGGCCTTGAGGTTGCCAGCAAGTACCGCCTTGACCCCTCTTCCTTCGCCAAGGTAAGTAATCGATTACAGAGTTCGCGATTGGGTATGCGTTCTAACCAGCTTCTCCCTCTCTTCAGGCCAAGATCAACGACCGTGGTATCGCCGCTCTGGCCTACAACGTTCTCCTCCGCCCTGGTGTCACCCTCGGCCTCGGTGCTTCCTTCGATACCCAGAACCTTAACCAGGCTGCCCACAAGGTTGGCGCCAGCTTCACCTTTGAGGCTTAAGCGACTAATCTCGCAACTTCGCCCTGAGTGCCCGTCTACGCCTGGATTTCTTGTTCCAGTACGCTTGGGTTAGTACTTCGAAAGCTTTGTAGGCTTTCTTCGAAGTTGCTTACTTCTTACCCTGCTGTCTCTGCTTCTAAAGCTGTTTTTTTTTCCGGGGGACCGCATAGATGGGGGCAGTGGATGTATATAGAGGGCAGGAGCTCGGGGTTAGGTGGACATGATATTTAGATATCAGGTTATTAATCATGTATCGTACGTTTTTTGACGATGACTGTATATCAATAAGACTAAATTTCCTTTGTTTCACACTCTTCCTACACGCTAACACACACTCGAGCACCAAGTCTCCCGTCAATCAATCGAATGGGATATCCCGATCTATTCAGAGGTATATACATATATATAAAGGAGCATTTGGACGAGGGAGCGAACCATGCTTACCCGTCCTTCCCTCGTGTAGATTTAGGCGTCTTGCCAGTCCGATCACCCAGAGCCGCAGCATTATTCGGCCACCGGAAGAGCCCCGATATCGCCCCCGCGCCGACCAAAATCCCACAAACAAGAAGAAAGCGCATAGCAAAGTCCCCCCGCTTCCCAAGATACTGATCATTAATGGAAGCCCCCATTTCCCGGGCCCGCCGCTCCCGCCGACGCTGATCCTCCGCTGTCTGCGTCCGGTAGTGCCCTCGCGCATTGAAATGCGAAACTGGGTTCCGATCTATAAACGAAGTCGGGTCATCGTCTGCATGATTCGCCGCCCCAGAGCCAGGACTAGAACCGGAGCTGCCTGCAGCACCAGCACCAGCACCAGCACCAGCACCGGAGGCGGAAGGATTCGGCGCATTCCTCCCAGACCCTCCATACCCACCATGCGCATAGAAACTCGGCGGCGGACCACGAAACGGCCCGCGACGCTTCGAAAGCCCACTTGCGGGTCGAGACCCGAAGTACGATGCTCCTTTGTGGCTGCTGTGGCTGCTATAACTGCCCATGGGATGTTGGCCTGCTTGTGCGCTGCTGTGTGTTGATGAGTGGGATGGAGCGGAGTGGATGTTGTTGTCGTGGTCGTATGCGGCGCGTTTCGCGGTATTGGAGAGGACGTGGTAGGCTGAGGAGAATTTGGCGAAACGGGCAGACGCGGTAGGGTCTTTGCGGTTTCGGTCGGGGTGGTGGCGGAGGGAGAGGGAGTAGAATTTTCTTGAAATTTTTTTTTTTTTTTCTTTATTAGTTATTGTATTCTATTATAATATATATATTGTTTATTCTGTTTTATTAGGGTTGGATTGGATTGGATTTTTGGGGGGAGGTACTTCTTTATTTCGGCGGGTGTGGCTGTTATAGGGACATCGAGGATTTCATAGTATGTAGGCTCTCGGTTTGAAGCTAACCGGTAAGAAGATGAACTTGAGAAGAGTTGTGCGCGGGCATCTCTGTTGTATCTGAATCTAGGTCTGGATGTGCAGGTAGATGCGGCGTAACGAAGAGGAACCGAGAAGATGAACTGGGAAGGATTGCTGAGGCGCAATTGAGAGGATGAATTCTTCAGGGTAGGAAGGAAAGGCATGCCTCTGTATGTTGTGTGCAGGAAGGAGACAGCATGAGGTGAATTGAATAGTGAGGTGGTTGCATGTTTTTGAGTAAGTTGCTACGGATTGATTGTAAATGATAGAGACTCGCCGCTTATCGGAGCATAGTGAGTGCGTCATCTGCTCACACGACCCTATAGTTAGTTACTGTGTAGTATATAACCTCATATAATTTCGGGAATTCTACTTGGATCTCACTTTATTATGGTGTACTGTTTTGATCATTGAACTATTAATTCAATTACACACGTATATAGATATATACAGGTATATGTGTGTATATACATATTTGGGTGGGTGCTCCTCTTTCTCTTTTCCTGCTTGAAATGTTGCTTAATTACAGACGCTATTCATAATATCCAAGAATCTTGATCGGTATTCTATCTCGGGGTAGTTATAGTTAATATCTGCTGCCTTATAATACGTGATGTGATATAACTTGGTTATATTATTTTCTAATTCTTCAAAATTCGACCTCGAAAAGCACCCACTCACCGTACCGCGGGTAGCCGAAGCATTCGAGTACTACGGAGTACTCTCCGTATGTATAAATTTTGACATGTTCACCTTACTTTATATGCCTGGCAACATTATGGACCTGTTATTATTATGTCTTTCAAATGCAATTATACTATAATTTACTTCGTGATTCTGCTTTAGGAAATCATATACTGTCCAAAAACATCCCCAATCTCTTTGGCGGCCTCAGGCTTGGCGCGCCGAACATTATATCATCAGCAAATTCCCCCTCATTTTTTCTTCCTTGATCCGACCACCATCCAGCTTCGTTTTTGTGTTTCCAGCAACAAGCTTCCTCATCTTTTCACCATGGCTGCCCAGGCTAGTGAGAAGCTACAGAAGCTTGACTGTATGTTCTTCCTTTCCCTGTATTGCTTACCTGGGGCTGACAAGATTCGGTAGTGAACGGCCAGAGCGGCGACCCGAAGGCGGACGCAGCCACTGCCGGCCAAGCAGAAAACGGAGAGGCGGAGGACGATTCAGAAGATGATGCGGATGATGCCAACCATGCCGCTGACGGTGCGGCCAGCGGAGGTGCGCTTACACTACCCCGACCCGTTTTCACCCCACTAACAAAGGTCTGGAATAAATAGCAGCCAAGAAAAAGAAGAAGCGCAAGTCCAAGAAGAAGAAGAAGGGCGGTGCCAAGGTTCAGAGCGATCCGCCTCGCGTTCCAGTATCCAATTTATTCGCCAACGGCCAGTACCCGGAGGGTGAGATCGTGGAATACAAGAACGAGAACTCGTATCGCACAACCAATGAAGAAAAGCGCTACCTCGATCGCATGAACAATGATTTCCTACAGGAGTACCGCCAGGGTGCGGAAGTCCACCGTCAGGTCCGTCAGTATGCGCAGAAGAATATCAAGCCTGGTCAGACGTTGACGGAGATCGCTGAGGGCATTGAGGACTCCGTCCGCGCCCTCACTGGGCACCAGGGTCTTGAGGAAGGTGATAACATCAAGGGTGGCATGGGTTTCCCCTGCGGTCTGAGCATCAACCACTGTGCTGCCCACTACACCCCGAATACCGGAAACAAGATGGTATTACAGCAGGGAGATGTAATGAAGGTTGACTTTGGTGCGCATATCAATGGTCGTATTGTTGACAGTGCGTTCACTGTGGCTTTCGACCCCGTTTATGACCCTCTGCTTGAAGCTGTTAAAGAGGCTACCAATACTGGAATTCGCGTACGTTTAATCGTGGCGCTTTCTTTTAGATCGAGATATGTGATTGACTGACATTGGGGTGTATATATGGCTATAGGAGGCGGGTATTGACGTCCGCATGAGTGATATCGGTGCTGCTATCCAGGAAACCATGGAGAGCTACGAAGTCGAACTGAACGGGACCATGTATCCTGTCAAGTGTATCCGCAATCTTAACGGTCATAACATTGACCAACATGTTATCCACGGCGGCAAGAGTGTCCCCATCGTGAAAGGTGGAGACCAGACCAAGATGGAGGAAGGTGAGGTTTTCGCCATTGAAACCTTCGGCAGTACCGGAAAGGGCTATGTGAGAGAGGATGTAAGTGTAGCTATACTCTAACCCTCACATTCTTCAGCAAGCTAACACCGTTATAAGATGGAAACGTCTCACTATGCCTTGGTTCCCAATGCAAGCCCAGTCCCTCTGCGGCTCAGCTCTGCAAAGAACCTATTGAGCGTGATCAACAAGAACTTCGGCACTTTGCCTTTCTGCCGTCGTTACCTTGATCGTTTGGGCCAAGAGAAGTATCTTCTTGGTGTAAGTGCCTTTCAAATTGCGGTTATAGGATCAGCTAATAACATATCCCCCTCCCAGTTGAACAACCTAGTTTCTTCGGGAGTCGTGCAGGACTACCCTCCTCTTTGTGACATCAAGGGCTCATACACAGCCCAGTACGAACATGTAAGTCCCACCCTATTTGACGAAGGTTGATGTGGAAGTTGAGACTAACCATGGCTACAGACAATTGTGCTTCGACCCACCGTAAAGGAGGTGATTAGTCGCGGAGATGACTATTAAGAAGACCTTTTTTGTTCTTGTATGAAACCAATAAATACGAATGAAATTTTAAGAAGATGACAAAATAAATGAACAACCTCTTTTTTTATCTTAATTGTTGTTTTTTGTAACTATGCAGTAGGAATGATTGTGTAGATCGAACCATCCAAAAAGAACTGGCGCGCCCCACGTGGAAAGCGAAAGTTCCGAGAGTCAACTTTGTGCCTGTTTCAGTATTGAATACATTGCGGTTCAATGTCGGAGGATCAAACCACCTCAACTACTTGTGTATCCCTCTAACCCCTCGTCTTATTCCATGGCGTAAAAGCCTTTCTCAACTTCTTCTATTCCGCAAACCTCTCCTTCCCCTCCCACCATGGCCTCTACACCGCAGCTCCGCATGGCGGCAGCGAAGAACCCGCCCAAAGCTTCAAAGCCACAACAAGATGGGGAGCCTTCAACCAGAATACCACCCGCAGAGACGGCTTCAGTGGAAGATCATTTCTTCTGGACCTATACAGAGGAACCACACCGGTCAAGACGACAAGCAATCATCAAAGCCCATCCAGAGGTATCTCCTGATCCTTGATTAGGCTCCACGCAATCCACATCCACACTCAGAGAGCTTACCAGTTTCAATCCAGGTAACCAAACTCTGTGGACCAGAGCCATTGACCAAATATGTTGTGCTGGGCGTTGTCTCCCTCCAGATATGCTGCGCATATCTCCTCCGCAATACCTCTATGTTCTCCTGGCGGTTTTTCCTAACGGCATACGTGATCGGAGCAACATCGAACCAGAACCTCTTCCTCGCCATCCATGAGATATCCCATAATTTAGCCTTCCGGTCTCCTCTAGCCAACAGGCTCCTGGCTATATTTGCCAATCTCCCCATCGGACTGCCTTACAGCGCTGCGTTTCGAGTAAAGCCCCCTTCCCCAATCCCATCCCATCAAAAAAAACGAAACCCAAGAAGAAAGAAAGAAAGAAAGAAAGAAAAGCAAAAGCTAACCGCTCGCCTCCAGCCATACCATCTCACCCATCACAAGTCCCTTGGTGTCGCCGGCCTCGACACCGATCTCCCCACAGCAGTCGAAGCCTTCATCCTCAACTCCCTCCTCGGCAAAGCCTTCTTCTGCACCTTCCAAATCTTCTTCTACGCCGTGCGCCCCATGTTCGTCTACAGCCCACCTTTCACCCTGATCCACCTCCTGAATCTCGTCATCCAACTCTCCTTCGACTACGCCCTCACTAGATTCTGCAACGGCTCCCTCCAACCCGTCCTCTACCTCCTCTTCAGCTCCTTCCTCGCCGGCTCCCTCCACCCCTGCGCCGGCCACTTCATTGCCGAACACTACTTTTTCTCCAACGTGCAGCACGGCACCGAGTCTATCCAGGAACACAAACTCCTGGCAAAAGAAAAAGCATCAGACCAGGAAAGGGAAAAGAAGACGCCACACCCACTCGACTCGCTCCCACCCCCAGAAACATATTCCTACTATGGACCCCTCAATATCTTCACCTACAACGTCGGTCTGCACAACGAGCACCACGATTTCCCCGCTATCCCTTGGACAAGACTCCATGCTCTGCACCGCATCGCGAAGGAGTTCTACGAGCCTCTTCCCTGCCATCGGAGCTGGGTGTGGGTGATATGGACCTTCATCCTCGATAAGAACGTGGGTATGTGGTGTCGTGTGAAACGAGCACAGGGCGGTCGTCTTGTCGGTGGTGGCGGCTCTACTAAGAACTCGAATGGCCGTGCTGGGGAATGTATGTCTGCTGGTCCCGATGAGGCAGGTGATGATGGGTGGAAGGAAAGTGAGATTCAGAATTAAATTGATTATTGATGAATGTATTTAGTATACGGTACAGTGTATGAGAGACGATATCCCTGTCGTCTGATGATTATTAGGATTATTAGGATTATCACTTTTCGGCCTTTCTTTCTTTTTTTTTTTTAAAAAAAAAGAAAATAATAATTGCTTTTTGTTTAGGACAGTGTTGAGCTGTATATACTACAGTTTTCAGTGTATTTTAGTATACATGCGAATGACATAACCCTGATGTTTTACTCTGTATAGTGCATTGAAATATCAAAAGTATTGGTAAAAAAAAAAATAGCTTGAGCTCAATTATTTATAAACTAATACCAAGTGATATAGCATGGTCTGCTGGATTAACAAGTATGTATACATATTAGGAAAGAAGAAAAAAAAGGCACAGAAACAGGATAAAACATTCACTGGCATCATCATAATTAACTTAGAACTGCCTGGCTATGGACGCATACATTCGTCTAAACCCGATACTCGCTTTGTGGATAAAACTCATATCAAACGAAGGGGAGAATAGAAAGCAAAATTAAAAAAAAGGAAAGGGGAGAGAAAATGATGGAGGAGAGAAAAAATCAGGCCATAAGACGAGTGTCTGGCTGACCAGTTAATATATCAAGTCTGAAAGCTGCTTGGATCCTGGCAGGAACAAGACGAACTTGAAGAAGTAAAAAGGGCAGGTGACGTCCAGGTCTGTGGATAAGGATGTTAAGCTTTGTCTTTTTCACTCGCATCTCTGTCTTCATTTCCATCATATCGTAAGACTGAGAGAAGGAGAGGAATATAACGCTGGGGACACGGAAGTTCAATGGGAACGGCCGTAAAGAATATAATCAGGAGGGATGAAAAGACACGGCAGGAGTGCAAACATAGGAAACAGGCAGTTCGGTCAGAATTGAATACAGTTGGTCTGCAATATGGGGTAATATAAAAGGAAACGCGAGAAAAAGAATAAGAGGGGGAAAAAAAAAGAAATTGGACTAGAAAAAGAAATAGGCAATAAGGAAACTTAGCAGGCATAGACCGGCCACCATCTTTACAGGCACACCAGCCTCAGCCTGCTGGGCCTGCTGTTGTAAAAGTGCAACCGGCGACTTTTCAGCATCGCCCCCGATCTTCCTCTGTCTTAGACCCTGATCGGCAAGCTTCTCTTTTAAGCGTTGAATCTGAGCATTGGCATCCGATAAACGAGATTCGTATTCCACATTCGAGACTGCGCTGCCTGCTGTTGGAGACTTTGCGGGTGCGACCTTACTTTCACTCACTTGCGGCGTGGAGAATTCTCGCTTGACGGTCTCGCTGAAATCTGGGGGAGGAAGAGGTGACGTTTCACTGGGGCCTTTCGCAGAAGCCGGAGCGGCGGGTGTCTCGTAATTTGCACGGGGAGACGGGTAGGCGGGGGGTTCATCCTCTGGGACGTTCTGTACGCGAGCGGAAATGAGTGATTAGATTGCGCAATCCTTAACGACTAAATAGAATAAGACGTACCGTGCTGCTATTCGGATCATCCTCAATGACAACTGCAACCTCCTCAGCGGGAAGCCAATTCACACGAATCTTGCGCTCCTGGATTGACGCTTTGGTGGCTTTTTCGAACTATGGATTTATTAGAAGAGACTTCGAGAAGAAAACAGAAAGGTCGTACAATAGAGGTGACGTTGGCAAATTCCATATCCTTGGTGACCGCCACAGTCTGAACAAGGAACTTGTCCTTGCACTTGGCATCAGGCGCAGGCTGCTCTTTCATAGCCTGTAGTAGAACTATCCATATTATCAGCCACGTTCTCAATCATGCGCTATCCGTTTCATGAGCCATACCCTGAACTTCCACATTTTTTCCAGGTTCTATCCGTCCCGAGTTTGGTCGCACACAGTAGCTATTCGGAGTTTAGTAGGCATCCACCAACAAGGTCGGGGTGCGAGGATAAAATAACGGGCACATACTGTTTAGGGGCAGTGGTCTTGACCTGGTACGCAACAACCAAAAATTAACATGCGATTGTGGGTTTCTATCTATAGAAGGAGCGCATACCTTGAAGACAACCGACTCTGGGTTGTGATTATTGAGGTGTAGGATCTGGCATACTTCGCGGTCGAAGGGGCCTAGAATTCGCATCAGTTCGCATTGTTCCAACTCAGAAATAACTTTCTCCAAGAAAACCCACGTTTAAAGCCAAGGTCTGGGGGGTCGAGGACGATAGACATGGTGAATAAGGGATTATCGGAAGTTGGTAAAGTCAAGGAGGCGGATATGGAGGTTCAGAGATGGTTGAATAGGACGAAATAGCCCAAGAGGATGATGAGTTGTATTAGGCAAAAGAGAAGGCAAAACCGAGACCCACCAAAAGTGCCAGTACCTGAAGGTCTCCGGAAAGAAGAAGAAGCCCGGTGGGGATAGATTAGGTAGAGAACGGAGGTAAGGTAGTAGTTGGCAGGTGGTTGGTTGTGATATGAAGCCGATGATGGCTTATTATTCTTATTCATTACTAGGGGAGGAGCGTCGCTACTGCTGGTTGGGCCTCGTGTGGCTGAGTCAGCATCGACAACGGCCCAGCGTCCAGCGAAGTGAAGTGAAGTCATCATCCATCTTCATCCCATGCCTGTGATCTTTTTTTTTCTGTCTACAGCTCCCTTTCTTTTCTCGTCAATATGATCGGTCTTGTTTTCCGCGGCTGTTGCTCATATCCCTTGAATCTGTTCGTCTAATGTCTCTAGAGAGTGTGTCGGACTACGGCTGAGCATCCATCCGCCATCCCCTTAGGTTCTGTTTCTCTCCTCGGATCCATTGGTTGACTTCCTCGGGCCCTCTAAAATAAGAAACATTGACCTGACTACTGGACTGCGACTTGTCTCGAACACATGTGAATCCCGGTGGCATTATCTGATACCCCAAGTTTCAGCTTGTGGATGCAGCATGCCACCTATTATTTAATAATGGCACCATTTCTCCTTATGAATTCCAGCTGGTTCAGTCAGTCAAGTATTGGCTTTCCTGGAGCAGACTGCCAGGTTCTAACTTGATCGTTCTTCACCACCGTGCCCCAGGTTCTAATCTCTAAGAGGGACAGGGTTCTTGAAAGGGGTACACACAAACAAATAGCCCGAATCTAAACAACACTTGCTCGTTTTTCTGTGGATGCCTAAAAGAAAAGTTTCCGTATATCCATCAGACGTCGTGTAATTATTGTCAGTCTTGGAGTTATCCTGTTGTAGTCCAGAGTATTCAGTTGAGCCTTGCGCGGGACGGAAGCTTACCCCTAGATCTAAGCTCTTCTTGCCTTGCTTAGGGATTCAAGAATGTATAAATCAACGATAGAACCAAGTATCTAAATCCAGCCATGCCTGGAAGAGTCCAGAACCTTGTTGGATGGGACAAGTCGTTTGTAGGCATAAATACACAGTAGGCACCATGGCTGAGCGGGTCATCCCGCATTTCATCCCTCCACCGAAGCTCTTGGGTGATACGTCACCTGCAACCTACCTACCTAACCACCCAGGCCTCACTTTTTCTCTCCTACACTGTGCGATCACTTTTCCCCTTCCTGGTTGTCTTCAGGGCAGTCGTCAACGCCACTTACGTTCCAATCATTCGGTAAACTTCCGCAGCTTCAGCTCGAGCAAGCTTCCCCACTTCCTGAGCTTTCACCTTCGTAACCTGCCACGCTGTCACGGCCCCGCGCGTTTGAAGGAATTTAGATACCTCGAAGAAATACAAAATGACTACCTCGGATTTAGATCAGCTCATTGAAATGGGCTTTGATCGAGAAAGGGCTGAGCTGGCAGTGAAGAAGAGTGGTGGGCGTAGGTGTCCCCATTCTGTTCTAAATCATCACTACTGTTTGTTTGTTAACCATCATCTATAGTTCAAGACGCGCTCGAATGGCTGGAAGCAAACCAAGACAAATCTCTAGAGGATATCAAGACGGCGGAAACGCAAGCCGGGGATGATGAAGAAGGTCCAGCGCTCCAGCCCGGCGAGGAAGCCCACAGTTTGGTCTGCAATGAATGCGGAAAGAAGTTCCGAAGCCATGCACAAGCAGAATTCCACGCTTCGAAGACCCAGCATGTTGATTTTGCGGAATCAACCGAAGAGATTGCCCCCTTGACAGAGGAAGAAAAGAAAGCAAGACTCCAAGAGCTTAGGGAGAGGCTAGCAGCTAAGCGTGCGGTGCAGTCTGAACAGGACAAGATTGAAAAAAAGCGGAATGAGGTATGTTCTGTTCTTATCCATGCTCAAATATATGCTAACTCGTCATTTCTAAACTAGGAAATTCGAAGGAAAGCCACTAAGGAATCTCAAGATGCCAAGGAAGAGCTTCAGAGGAAGCAGATGCTGAAAGAGGCTGCGCAAAAGAAGAAGGACAAGCAGGATGAAATTGAAGCCAAACGTCGTGTCAAGGCCAAGATTGAAGCGGATAAGGAGGAGCGGCGATTGAAGGCCGAGCGTGAAAGGGCTGGACGTGCTGGCGTCGCACCTCCTGCTCAGCCAGCCTCCGTACCATTGCCGACAACATCTGGCCCTGTAGCCTCCAAACCTGCTTCTGCTTACACAGAAACTCGCCTTAGATTTCAGACGCCTAAGGGAAGCATTATGAAAACACTACCAGTTACTACGACGTTATTCGAGGTTGCTGCAGCTTTGAGCAAGGAAGACGGTGTTGAAGTCAATAGCTTCCGCCAAAACTTCCCTAAGAAAGTGTTTGATGCTGAATTTTTCGGCGAATCACTGAAAGATCTCGGACTTGTCCCTAGCGCAAGCCTTGCTGTTGAGTGATTTTCTTATGGGCTCCTAGGCCTCACTAGCTAAGAATACAGCAATTTCTTATCCTATACTAGCGCAAAGCCTATCACGAAGACTAGAAGAATATTATGAGGAATGAAAGCTTCAAAAAAAACATCTAAAATGGGGGGATGCAGATGCGCATGCTGATGGTTCGTGGGACCCGGGGCCATAACACCGTAAAACTGCCAACACTTTCACTCACCACCACCGCAGGTGTCAATACTATGAATCTTTTTATCAAAATACCCATTTTGGAGTTCTTTTGAATATCCTGGGTCAAAGATCTCCGGCCGTGTTTTTGTCACGTGATATCGCGGTTGTGCAGCGTACTCCAACGCGTCTTCCAAGGCAATCATCCTCGTGTCTTTGCGTACTACTTACTCATTACCATCTGTGTTTCCAATGAAATATCCCCCAGGTTAGTTTATTTATAGCCATAATTATGCCTGCGTAAGTTCTCTCTTTCCTCCACGACTGCAAAATCTCCCTGGGCCTTCACCCATCTAACCGCGTCGCGTGTTCAGTGTCGGTGACCAACATCGAGGCGGGCCCTCCGCCATCACGATGCCCAATGCACCAGCTCTTATTGCGAGAAATCCATTTGGAGAGACACCACAGCGACAAAACGAATATACCCCGGAAGAATCAGCCACATTGCAAGCACGTCTCGATAAGAAGTTGGGACCCGAATACATTTCCTCACGACCGGGGGCTGCTGGTCAGAAAGTGCACTATCTGGCGGCCGATAAATGCATCAATCTTGCGAACGAAGTATTTGGATTTAATGGCTGGTCAAGTTCCATTCAAAATATTGGAATTGACTTTGTATGTCGCTATTGCCGATGAATTATTATCGGGATTTTTGATTTTGGACTATCTGAGTTATTAGAATCTATGGCTAATCTAGGCGCGTTGGCATATAGGTCGAAGAATCTCCAAATACCGGAAGGGTCAATATTGGTCTATCTGTGATAATGCGGGTTACCTTAAAAGATGGAACTTACCATGAAGTACGGATATATACTTTCTAAAGCCTATTTGAAGTCCTCGTATACTTATCATTTTCAATTGCCAGGACATCGGGTATGGGCACATTGACAACTGCAAGGGCAAAGCAGCAGCTTTTGAAAAGGCCAAGAAAGAAGCAACAACAGATGCTCTCAAACGAGCTCTGCGGAACTTTGGCAACGTTTTAGGCAACTGTATCTATGACAAGGACTATGTTTCCAAAGTTGTCAAAGTTAAGACACTACCAGTATGTGGTCTCAAGCTAAAGACTACTTACAGCCCTGACTCATTTTACAGACAAAACTGGACATCGATGGGCTTCACCGTCACCCGGATTTTGCTCCAATAAAGAAGGAGCCATTGCAGCCAAAGCCTCGACCTGAGGACGATGACCTACCTCCCCGTCCCACAATTATCGGGAACAGCAATTCGTCGGCCGGCAATTCCGCTTACGATTTTGACGGAGAGTTTGGGAGTACGTGATACAAAACCAAGAAACCCCATTCAGATTGCCAACCTTTACTAACATTACCAGGCGATGTATTTGATGAAGCGGACTTTAGCGTCGGTCCAGGCGGCAATCCAGATGAAGTAGTCATCGAATCGGACATGCAGAGGAGGCAGCAACCGCCAACGCCAGTTGGAAGACCAAACGGGCCCCAAAGACCCTTTAACAACAACGCTGGTCCCCATGGCAGGCCAGCCCCATCAGTCGTAACACCGTCCAAACCAGAAAGACCGATAGCTCAAGCTCCAGGGGCTAGGCACGTCTCCGTTCCCCCAGCCGCAAACGGTCGTCAGTATCCTCCAGTAACCCAAGACCAATACGCAAACCAAAGACGCTCCCTCCCTCCCCAAGATGTTCAGAAAGGCTTCCAAAACGGAAACCAGATACCCCCTGGGCAACACAGTACCGGTCATCACATGGCAACATCAGGTCCCAATGCTCAATTCCCTATAAAACAAGAGTTTGGCGCAGCCCCTCAAGGTCAAAGCATGCCTCCTCCAGGGACACCAGGTGTAGACGGCCAACGGCCTGCACCTGTTGGATTCTTCTCAGCTCGAGGAGCTGACGTGTTGCGAGACAATCCCCACGGTGCGGCAGCTGCGTTCGACCCTCATGCCGAAAGTCCCTCAATTCGTAAGACAGCTGGAGTTGATCATAGCAAGAGTGTCGCTATCTCAAAACCTATGTTAGCTGGTGCGTCGCTCGCCACAAATCCTTCCCGAGATTTCATCAATCCTTCCGCTGAAATGCACCGAAAAATCGGTGCCCCCGGCGGTAGTGCAGTCGGCAGCCCGATGAATAGGGCTCCAAGTACTTCATCATATCGCCCTCTCACACGACCAAACATTGATCCCAGGTCTGCTGCGAGCAACTCTGCCGCGAATAGGGGAGGATTCGGACCACCTAATCTCAATGGGAAACGACCACCCTTAAGTGATGTAACCAACGCATCTGCACCTGGTAGCAGCGGGCCTGCTCCCATTACTAGTGCTAACGATCCAAAGAGAGTTAAATTCGACGCGGCGCTACCACCAGCACAGCAGCAGCAGCATCCACAACAGGACTAATGTTATGAATCATTTTACAGCGTTCTCATACAATGAAACAAACTTAGACATATTCTTTACGCTATACCTCTCGCAGAACACATCTCCATCCAGTGTTCTCGCTTTCAGGAGTACTGGCAGGAGTAATCGGCGTTGAGAGGACAACGACACTGGATGACTGGACTCATTCAGAAAGGGCTTTTTTTTTCCCCCCCTTGTATTGTTTGTTGATTTGCATTGGACTTGACTGATATAATCCTACTTATTTTCCACACTTGTTACTCTCGCTTCCCCCTCGGCTATCGTGGAGGTAGTGGTATATCTGCGTTGTCTCTCAGCGTGATTACGATTTGTCAGGTTGAGACTCACATGGTATAAATACTATGTGCTCTTTAGAATACTAGATAACTAATATCTGGACTCGTAATTCTGCGTACTGTAACAAGCGTTAGAGTGTATTATTAGATTCTCATTCAAACTAAAACAAATAATATGGTATGTTCCCTAGTCAGTCAGGCAATCTGAAAGCTTCTCTCTTTACCAGGCTGAATGGGAGGATGTCACAATAATCCGCCCAAAAAATACTTGATTCTTGAGGCCGGCCGCCCCCCCCAAAAAAGAAGCCAAAATGCTGCAATACTGGAATATCTGCCATGCTAATGAGTCTCCCCGTTAATATGCTGGAGGCTTAAGAGAAATCAAGACGCTTACAGCTTGTACTGTCAGCAACGAAAGAAAAAGGAAGTTAACGAAAGAAAGGATAGCACAAATCAAATTATCATTAACATGAACTAGAGTAGAGAGGACTTGGTCAGGGTGGTAAACATCTCACACACAAAAAGGAATGCAGTAAATGAGGGAAAGCACAGGAAAGACTATTTGCGAAACAGAATTGAAGAAATAAAATAAAAGAGAAACTCCAGGGTAGTAATTCACTGGTTGAATACCTGGTGACCTCTTAGATATGGCCATTGGTGAGGTCATACCGAGAGTACTGAGGAACACGAGCCCCATCAAAGAGAAAACAACAATGAAGGGGCTATTTTCCCAAAGAAATTGTCTGCATCTCTCCAAGTCTCCTTGGCTGTGTTATTCGCTAGATCTCGAAAAGTACTGCGTTGATCTTGGCCGTGAGGTTGTGTTAACACATCAGACAAAAGCAGGTACGTACGTCTCCAGTGAAGCTGGCTTCAGTCAAGAGACAACCAGTATTCGCGTTGAGGATATTGAGCACAAGTTAAATTTCAACTTGATTGTTGTCCTACTTCCCGATAGGGCTAATGGAAACGAATCAGTGAAGACGGAGAAACTATGCCATTCACTTCTTCTGGGGAGTCGCATATCTGGAGCTCATGAGTCCGTCTGTAACAACCCGTTTTGCTGGTGTGGTTTGGGTCCCTATTGGCTTAGGAGCATGTATCGATTCCTGAATTGTAGAGTTTTGGGTGCCTTTCACCACATTGGGTGACGCCGTCAGAACATTTAGGGTTTGTGTGCTCAGAACCTGCTTTGTTACCCCAGTCTGAGGTGCGTTCAGTGCTACCGTAAAGCGGTTGGGAGAGTTCGCGCTTTTAAATACCGAAATATTCGGGTTCGCTGCTCTGGGTGACTGAGGAGGAAACGGAGATTTCTTGTCAGGTCCTACAAGCTAATTAGCACCTTTCACTTCGACGAGTATGGATTAAGCACTACCATTCGAAGCGGACTGCTCTATTAGTTTCTCATTAGTTTTCGTGGCTATTGGTTGGACTACTCGTCTTCCAGGTAACAAATGGTCGCCAAATAGATGGGATCGAGATTTCGCTCCCGGCAGTAGATGTTCACCTATGATATGTGTATCTTCGGCACGAGGGACATGAGTAGGCGTCGAAACGATGGACATTATAGATGCGGTCGGACTAGCCTCAGGGAGGGACTGTAAAGGAGCTTCAGCCGACGCTTGTTCAAGGGTCGCTGGAGAGCTAGTCGCTGGAGAGCTAGTCGCTGTATCCTCAGAGAGCGGGTCTAGGGCTTTAGACTCTGTTTGAGCATCTGTCATAGACATCATTGATGTTCTCTCCGAAGCAGGGCGAGATTGGACCTTGCACATTGTTTCTTGAAAAGTAGCAGTCGAATCGGTCGATGCGCTTTCGGACGTTGATCGGTACTCATTGAAGGACTTTGGGACAAACTGCGGCGCCTTTGCACTCAGTCTAGCCCGAGAACTCGGGGTAGTGATGTTCAATACTGTCCTAGCATTTGGCGGGGTTTCTGGAATGAAAGGTTTGTTTGTAGCATCGGGTTTGGGTTTCTCTTTGAATACTTTGCCTTTTTCTACACCTTTATCCAACACTTGGCCCGATTGAGCCCACTGCAGCCTTGTTTCAAGCTCCTCTTTGCACTCACTTAACTTTGTGAGATACACTTCCGAGAGAGTTGTCGAGGCCATTAACTTGCATAAGATCTCGATATCACGCTGATACTCACTAGCAAGTCCTTTGTCGGTAGGTTTGGTTACACTCGTAGAGATATGCTTGTCATTCGACTTAGGTTGTTCTTCCAAATGTCCTTGAAAATCAAGCTTTCTGATAGAAATGGAGGATGAGGATGCTTGGGGGTCTTGAAAATTGCCGCTGTTCGTGAACTGCAGCCCTCGTAGTTCTTCAAGCGCTGGGCTCATTACCGTCTGACTTCTAGTCTTTCGAGGTGGTGTGCAGCTTAGATCAACCAGGATTGCGCCATCCTCATTAGGACAGGATTTGAGAGCTAATTTTGTGTCTCTATCCGCAGACTGTTTCGGTGGCGTTGACTCCTGATCCAACTTGATCCCGTGTTCATTTCTGTCAGGGGAATGGATCGAATTCGATCGAGGCCGTTTCCCCTCAGATGATTCTAAGCCCGTTCCCTCAGATCCTAAATCTTGATCAGCTGACTGAGAAGCTCCTACTTTATCAATCGGAATAGAGTATTGCATATGTTTTTGGATCTTCGGCTGGCGAAGTTCGGAGGAGACATTGGGCACTGGTTCCTCTGGAAATATGCTCTGAGTTGATCGGCTTTTGCTTTGGGCATCCCGTATTTTCGTATGCACGTTATCCTCTGGGTCACCGGCTCTTGGGGATTTCGACGAGGCCTCTTGTCTGTTATCGTTAGATATATTTGTGGCATTGGTAACACCGGGGACCTTCGTGTTGACAAGACCGCGAGCCACAGCTAGAAAATTTTCAGGAGGACTAAGGATCTGGGCAAAGCTGCCCCTGCAGGTGAATGTCAGAGTGCGTGAGGTGAAATAAAAGCGCAACTTACAGCAATGGTCGTCTGGTCTTAACGGAGACAGCTCTATGCATATCTATGTTGCAAATTCATTAGCTTCTATTCCTAAGTCTCAGATATCCAAAACGCTCACGGTTCTCACGGTACTGCGGCCTTCCCTCTACTTTTTGCGGACCAAATCCAGCTAAAGGAGCTTTATATTTGATATCAAGATTAGACTTTGGCGCAGTCCGGTTTGGGGAAGGATTTGATGCATGTCGAATCGGGTTTGAGAGCAATTCATACATAGACGGCCTGGTTTTCCGGTCAGCGTGTGTCAATAATAATTAACATAACAGTGTCACACTTCGTAGAGCGTTTCTTAGTCTTATAGCTACGTTCTGTTGGCTCTGGGACCCTGGCAGGCGGTTCTTGCACAAAAGACACCGTCTTAGTAGCCTTCAAAAAGTTATCACTCCCTGTGTTTGACTTCGAGTAATTCTGACCACCACTTTCACGTATGATCTCGTTAAGGCGAAGACGATGGGATTGACCATTTAAGAGACAACTGAGATTTTCCAAAGCATCGGTGTCACCTATGTTTTTGTACACGTCTTTACTATCAAGATTAGCCAGTGTATAGGCATAGGCATTATAAAAGAGTGACTTACTTGCCCAATCCGCAAGCTTGGATCTATTTGTTTCGGCTGTAAGTTGCGCATCTGAGCCGGGTATATTTGACTTTCGCTCTGCTTCAAGAATCTCCACCCTAGTGTTTGCCATTTGCCGGTGGTCTGTAGTCGAGATGTACTCTCTTCTGGCCGTTCCCAGGTCTTGCTATACGTATTCAACCCCGTCATGGTCAGAAATGTGCTGTCGTAATTCGCTGAATAGGGGACTCTCTCACCATTTGCAGCATGTTCAGACGTTCTGCAGTTTCTTTGTCCATCTTGAAAGAACAATGAAGTCAAGGAGGAAGATATACAATAGAACGACAGCCTTGTCCGTGATATTCAGAAAGAGAGAGCCAAAATTGGGCCTATGGCGAAACAATTGGACCATCAAAAAGAGAGCACAGATGTTCATGGGAGACTGAAATAACCGGGTATCAAGTTATTCTGAGGCAAGAACGAAGTAAAGGCACCTATTCATCACACTCAAGACACAGCATGTTGGTGAGAGCTTCACATATTAAGCTTGAATTGCATACGTTACCTCGGCTCTCCTCCAACAGCTAAAGCAGGACAATAGAGAATCACGACAAAGAATGTTGGAAATAGTTTTCAAGAAATAGCAGATCTGGGGGAAAGGAAAGGGTATGGTCTAGAAAAGGGGAAGGGCAGGAAGGAAAATTCTGAGGATATGGGGAAAAGTGAGGAATTACAAAAAGTGGGTGTTGCTAGGAGATCAGGTTGCAAACGAAATGCACGGCAACATTAAAGCGCAAATCATGAAATTCCCAAGGTATGGAAGATATGCGCATAGATCATGATATAAGACAAACCTATCTGACTTCATTAAGCTTGTAAAGCGAGAGTCTACGCATTCCCTTTCATGGTATACAGAAGTCGCGGATCAGTACTGCTCGCCTATCATAATATAGTTAGCCCAATTATGGCTATACTACTACCTAGGTACCTACCTTGTAAGCAACTGTGGTAGGTCCAACCGTCCATTTATCTGCCAACGGGTCTTTCAGTCCTGGTGGTTGTCGTGCCCTAAAGGACAGTTATATCACTCATACTGCAAGAGACCCAATAACCTCAATCAAGGCGCATCAAGAGATGATCGGCTTTTACAACACAAGTAAAGGCTTAAATAAAACGGACAAGATTTCACCATGATCAGAAAAGGAAGATGGACGGTATATTGTCGTTGAACTTTACTAAAAAGCTCCCTTCCAAGTAATTCTACCATTGCCCGGAGCTTAATTAATTTCTTCTCTGGAGTTTCAGGGCCGGCTCGACCATGTTATACCTAATTTTCTGGAAACTACCGCAAGGTTAAAGTGATTGAAACCTTAGATCTAAACAAAGTCGACTCCTCGACTCCTCTATAAAACACACATATATATGTACAGAAATTTGTAGTAAGTCAGCCAAAGTCTATCGATTGAAGATAAGTATACATGCGAAGGATCCCCAGTAACAGCTAGGCGGCGCAGGTTGCTACTCCACCTTCATCTATCAAGACAAATAAAATTCGTTAGCAGCTGCCTCTGGGTAATATTATCGACCTAAGGATCAGACATACTTTTTATTATCTTTCCAACCGCCTGTAGGAGACTAACGCCCATGACAGTTAGCCCGAAAGCAATGCATATATATGCGGGGATCTTGGCTGTTCGAGAGGCAGTGCTCAGCTTGATATAGCACAGTGGCGGAAATATGTAGGCCAAAGAAGCTGCGCTGGTTGCTCCTATCAATTCAAATACAGCACCCAAATCACAAGTTGTGAGGGCTAAAGCTATAGAAGTAATCACGAGGGCAGACGTAAATATCAAGTGCCGATTTATGTTGAACGGCTCATCGGGAAAGTAGTAGGTTGTCATAACAGATCGGCATACGAATGCCTCGAGGGGCAGTGTCGTAAGCATATTCAGACCGAAGCAACTAACACTGTTAGCCCAAAGAACGTTCAATGCTCTTGAGGTAAACAAGAATCTCACAGCCGGGCTATATTGATCAAAATATTGTCGGACGGAAAGTTGTTCAGTACATTGCCCTGGGTCCGCGAACCAAAGAAAAGAAATCCAGAAATGCCCATGGTAAGACACATCAGAAGTGAGACCCCAGTAGAGTAATGGGTCACTATTGCAAACCGATCCAAGGTTGGCTTCTTCAGCGAACCATAGATTAAAAGACTGTTGTGATCTTCTAAAGTGTCAGTTTCCCGACATCGAATAGGAGAGCTTTACATACGGCAAACAAATGCTACAAATGGTCAGAAATCGACTTCAGTATCGTTAAAAACAGCGAAAGTAGGTGCGTACCAAAAGATATTACTCCAACAGCCTGAAAAAAGCCTGAATTCACAAACAGAAGACCCTTGAAGTCACCTCGTGATTCTGAAGGAACACGGAAACCCTGCGTGATCACGGCCACTAAAATGACGGCCATGCTTATCAAGGCCAGAGTTGACGCTTTGGCTAACTAATCGACAGTCAGCGATGCAAAGTTAATCTCCGATATTCTCGAACCTTTGCAATATCCCGATATAGGGACAGCGGGTAAGAAATACACAGGACCAGAAGGACAATGATGGCACGTCTGTCTGTAAGAAGCCAAAGAAATGACATCTCCCTGAGTGAAGGAAACAGAGAGTTCAGAACATGGGGTATAGTGTCTCCAACAATGATACAGAACGCTATCATGCCACCAAATGCAAAGGCCCACTGAGCAACTGAAATAGCAATGAGCCCAGTCTTGCCAAAACAATGCTGCATTGTTGCTTGAAATGAATCGGCGCCGCTTAATTTAGAGTTGATCACTATCAGGCGAATGGTCCAATCCACCACGACAGTAAGTCCCACCAATAGTATTATCCCCATCACCATGCCGGCTTGTCGAAGTGCATATGCCTGGCCGATAATACCAGCCCCTATGATGCTATTTGCCATGTTCATAAACGCCATTTTCATTCCACTCCTCGGCCGAGCATTCTCTAAATGGTCCTCTGGAAAAAAGTCATCGGAGGTAGCAAGGGTTACACTTGGCGCTTCTATATTCGTTAACAGGGGGACCGTTTGTCCGGTATCGTGTCGACCTGAGCGGCCTCTATTGGTGTGAGCGTAGTCTTCCTCATCAAGCCAGCGAGCGTCCTCTGAATTGCGACGGTCGTCATTCGAACGATGCTCATCTTCGGGATCGTCACCGAGATCAAATCTAACGCGATTCGTAGTTCGGGGGGTGCGCCGTTGTCCATCTGGAGCCGGAGAGGTAGATTGCGAATGCGGCCCATCGGGAGTTGGAATACCTAAGTCGGACTGAACAGCAAGGTCATGTTCCAGATTTGCTAAATCAGAAAGGAGTGGTTGTGAGTCTTGCCCTGTGATGCCATTAGCTTCAGCCAGGAAAGAATGTTGTCCTTCATCGCCGAGCATTGCTGATGTTGAATGCTTTTGACAACCACCGTCTAGTGAAGTGGATGATTGCTGTTGGCCAAATGGGTCGTCACGCGCGTTGTATACACGTGATAGGTTGCTTATCGATAAGCCCTCCAACCTATTTATATACCAGGTACTGTATGTATTTTTACTGGCTCACAATCTTTAAACTTCCTGTACTACTACTGACTCAGTGTTAATTATTTCATTGTATTCAAAAAGCTGCGTTGCTTTCTTCAAGAAGTAGTGGCTTTGTTTAACATTTTCTGGTAGATATGTTATTGATCCGTGTATTTATGGTCGAGTCATTCCTACCATAGTCATACTAGGTATCCCAACAAGAACTATTGAAACAAGTCTTGATAGTTAAGGACTTGGCTGCAGTGTTACTAATTGTAGGAGCTCTGTTCAAATTTATGGTCTTATACCATTACAAAGGATAATGCTATAAGGTGTCAGGTGGTATGTGTGGAGGGCTAGAATACAGACCAAACCCACCACCATTCCTTTCAATTCTTCTACCTCCCGTCATAATTCTCCACTGCAGGAAAAGATGACCTCCAAAGACGGAATTGTTTTCTCCAGCCCCGCCTAACATGGCTTGCTCTATAGATCTTGGACACAGGGTCTTTCGCTCTTCAGATTCTGACTTAAGCCTATCTTTAAGTTCCTCTTTGCTAATGCTACTTCCGCCACAGCACGCCAGACGAAACAGCCTTGAGTGTCTCAAAGATGCTCTTGTTTCCCGAAATATTTGGGTATTCCAAACACCGGAGCTCAAACTGAACCTCTGCGTTGCCTCTAGGTCGAACATGGGCTATCCTCTTTCCAGATTCGTTTCTCAGTTAGGTGATGTTATTTGCAAAGCGAAGGTATCATTTCAGCAATCACACTGTACTGACCCTTTCAATTCGGTTCTGTACTAAAACATATCTCTCTCAGCTCTGGTCTGATCTAGAGCTTAGTATTCTCTTCAAAAGCTGTATCCACAGGCTCGAACGCAACGACTCCCTGTTCAACCTCTCTTTCGGTATACGGAAAAGACCCGCTTTATCGAACCAGAAAAAGCCTGCGAAGCTCCCGGGTATCCTGAAGAATCTGGGCGATTTAGTTCCTCCTGTCAATATAATGGCCGCTTGCTTGATAGCCATTGACATCTCTTTGCTATACGATCACTGTCACCGCCAGTCCACACCACTGTACACAATTTCCCTCGCAACACAAATCGATTGCTATGGGGAACTGGAAAGAGATACACTCGATATTATGCGCATTAAGCATTTAGATGGTATGGGACAAAGTGCGGTACATTTTCAGTTCAAGAGCCCTAGCAAAAAAAATGGCGATTCTTTATCTGAAGAGGAACCATCAGCATTGAATAATGAGCAAGAGTTCATTCTTTTCTCTGCGGAAAAAAGAACTGATTCTTCAAGCCTTGAGTCCCTATTTGACCTCGGATTCAAGGCACTTGTTGGAGGGGGTCCACGTCAAAGGCATAATAAAGAAAAGAAATATATGAAAAATGATCTTCAATGTCTATCAGAGATAGCGCCCTCCGTTTTTAACACTGAGTATCGCAATGTGGGTTCCCTAGATCCCCCTACAATCCTGTCGCAGCTAAGTCTATCTCTCTCTTCCAGGCTATGAACCAAAGATCTCGATTAATACCATCGATTGCAAAATCCATCATGTCCATACTAAAGTTAAGCGACAACCAATCTCTGAAGGACAAACTCACCGCCATAGAAGTATCCTACAGCGCGAAACTACAATCATGGACCTCGGAAACAATCGTTAACAATACGCGAACCGTGCTGAAAGCAACTCTCTGGAATATCGCGCAGAAATCGCTCTGTGAGACCGAAAGGCCGCAAAAAATAAGCCCGTTATACTCCACGGAAAATCAGATACCAAACGACATCCTGTTTTCAGAAGCGTGCACAGAAGATTTATTCGACATAAATGACTATACCACCATCTATAGCGATTCAGACCCGTACTTGGGCACCGAAGATGGCTACGAGTATGATGACACAGAAGGAGCAGCCTCAATCCTTTTCTCAGGCGATAACCTCTCTGAAACGTCCGCGGAAAGGTTACCCGGTGATCAAACCGATTTAGACCCAGAGATATATACCACAACAACATCCGAAACTATAAACGGATCTAGCTGGAAAATGCAGTACCCTCCTATATCAAAACATTCAGGCTATGTTGAAACCTATCAAGAAGACAGTGGACTACTCATAGACGACGTTTTCGAAGATTCTCTCTCTGGCCAAACACCTCATTCACATCCCTTAGAGTTTTATACAACTAAGTATCCCGATCATGAAGAAACCGACCTGATGTTGTCCGATGATTAAATTTTGACGGTCTTTATATGGTATCATGGCCCGTTCCAAGTTATCAAGTATACTTACTTAGCTGCGTTGTGGGTTGCGATATAGACAAAGTGGGGGCGAATAATATATTATGTATGTTTAGCGAAACTTCAATGTGAATACAAATCTCTAGAAAAAATTCGATTTCTTTTTCCACATTTACTTTTTGGGTCACAGTCAAGAGGTAGAGCATTATTCTGAGATTGAAAGCTCCAGCAATAAAATTTAGGATACAGGCAACGAAATCAAAGCAAAAGCCAAGATAATGTAAGTCTTCTTCTATTGCAACCATGTAGAAATCAAGTAAGACTTTGCTCTTTCCACCATAATACATTAACACCTGTAAGTAAATATCATAGCAAAAAACTTCATTCGCCATACAAACACCGAACGTCCTTTCTATCCTTCGAGTGGATGCTTATGCCAGCGGAGTCAACAGTTGTAAAAGTGTAGAGTCGTCTCAAAAAGAAAGAGGTTTGCTTCAGCGAAAACGAAGATGAGTAAACCCAAAATCGGATACTCAGGACACGCGGATGCCTTTGCGAGGTGGCTGGATAAGGCGATTGGACGAAGTTCGCTCCTCGTTTTGAACTTTACTGGAGTCTCCAGAGTGCCATGACTTTGCACCCGAAATTTGAACCAAAGTTGAGAGCTTGGAGGGATCGAATTCCTTAATGAACACCTCATCCAAACCTCGTGATTTCGGACAGGAGTAATGAATGTACTCGTTGATTACGTCTCTCATGTCCCATCCCTGTAGCTTGCGAAAACAAGCACTCACGCAGCCAGTGCGGTGCTAGAGGTGAGAGTTAGTACATGGGCACAAGGATAGTTTCTTGTATACTATACTTACTTTGCCTTTGTTGCAGTGAATGAGAATCGGGTGGTTTGACTTGTTGAGTAGAATTTCCAGGACACGATTCATGACACATTCAGGTGTTTTAACTGCCGGGTCCTTATTCGCCAGGATCACAATACGGTGATGCAAAATTCCATTTGCCTTGAGGAATTCTTCGTGACTCTGGGTATATGGTTCCTCAACAAGAGTGCTGTAAATAGGCTGTTAGTTATACTGCAAGAAAGAACCAAAACATAATTTACTTACATTATTGTCTTCAGTCCTAGCCCTTTGAGTGCTGGAAGATTCCACGGCTGAGGGAACGAGCTGCGATATATTCCCTTCACAACTTCTCCAAAGTTTGCAGGTAGTTCAGAGTTTGATGCCGCTAACTCCATTGATGAGACTCTGACTCCATGTTTCTCGACTATATCAAGAGTAATTGTCAGCGAAAAGAGTAACGTACGAATTGGGTATGTGCATTTCAGTCCAAAATATCAGTATTATGCAGTGACTTACCATTCTGGCTCTCGACAACGCCATTAGAGTTCTTCATTGCCAAGGGGCAAGTCATCATCATGATTTCCTTGGGTTTAGCAGAGGTACGACTCGATGCGTCACGGGGGGGAGTGATGAAAAATGAGGGTAATAGTCCAAAAACTCCAGAAGATACGGTTTCTTCGAAGGAATCAGGAATCAGGAATCAGTCCAGTCTTGGAGAGGAGAAATGCAGAAGAAGATGAAGTAACGCTGAAAATAGACTTGGGAAGCCTAACCGTCCAACGGGAAGCCAGGCATTTTGGAGAGTTGATTCAAACGAGTTGAAACTAGATGAAACGATGGAAAGAGAGGACTGTTATGTGAGGAACAGTTAGTTAAAAGTAACAGAGTGTGAAAATAAAAGTGCTGTGCTATAGTAAGAGGCATGGGGGCGGTGAGGTATGAAGAGAAGTAAACAGAACTGGCACCTGCAGAAAAAAGGACTTCAACAACAAATGTCTGAAGAAGGAGGCGTCCATTTAACAGAAAATCAAACTCCTTATGTATCACTGACAGAGAAACAAGTGCGAAAGGGCAAAGTACTGGGGAAAACCTTCAGCAAGGAAAGGTGATAGCAACCTACCGTGCTCCTAACCAAAATGATTATCGACAGGAAAGTGAGTATAAGCAGTAAATAGAGATGGAGCGAGTGGATAAATGGAGAAAATAAGAAGAGAGAAGCAAGGAAGGAACGAGGAAATGGAAATTATATACTAGGTTTTCTGCAATTGTCGTCAGTTTGTCGTGGACTCTGACTGAAGTATGACTGCAGTTTTGCACGGGACCTGGTGTAGTAGACTACTTCGCCCGCACCCCAACTCAGCCCAATTCAAAAGCCTATCCACACCCTCGTTCACCAATTTGTGCTATAGAAATTCTTCATTGCCGGCATAATGTCGAAGTCCAGCCGAAAAATCAACCCCAAGGTCAAGGCAAAATGCCAGAGAAAGAGGGTGGGAACGATCATGGATCCTCTTCTCCAAGCCCAAACATTCGGATAGAATTATTCCAGGCGCTTATGAGAAATGTATTAGCTGCTGAGTATTCTTCATGACGTGGTGTCAATTACTTACGCGTCGCAAACTTCCTCGACCGTTGTCCCCTTGAGTTTAGCGATGACATGAGCAACCTGAACGATCGCCACGGGCTCGTTTCGACCTTTGACCATACATCCCTTTTGCCATTTTTCCTTCTTGACGGCTTTTGGCAGCGCTGGGGATCCTTCCAAGAACTTCGAGGAAGCATGAGACGGACGGATTTCACACTGCCAACCCATGATTAGCTAAATTGGTTTACCTCACTATGCAATAAGGTCATAATTACCCAGGGCCCATCCGTTTCGATCTGAATTCGATCCAAGGGAATGGCTTTTACAACCTCCAAGTTTTCCTCGGTTTTCAAGCTGCATCCATTAACACCAACATCCAAGCCCAGTGCCACTATTCTTTCCATTTCTTCGAGGGTTCCCGTGAAACTATGCACAAGTCCCCGTTTCGGGAGCTTCTCCAGCCTAGCTGCCAGGAGTCGTTCAAAGTCTTCACTAGCAGCTCGCGAATGAAGAAAAAGCGGAAGTTGGATCTCCACTGCAAGATCAAGTTGGGCCTCGAAATACTTCAGCTGTGGCTCTTTTGGACTCAAAAAAAGTCTATCATAATCTAACCCGATCTCACCGAAGGCAACCGCATGGCCTGCCTTCTTCGCCTCTAGCGCCAATGACCTGAGCTCGTCAATCATCTTTTGGGGACCACCAGGGAAACTGTCGAACAGCTTTGCTTGACAAGGATGGACACCAACTGTGGCATAACAAAAGCCAGCTAAATTCACGTTAGACTATCTTCTGGAAAACCAGGAGTGTGGATCCACAACATACGGTAGTTTTGGGCAAGCTCGATGGCATGCTTTGACTCCTTCAGATCAGAGCCCGTCACCATAAATTTCTCACAGCCCACATCTCGTGCACGCTGGATAATGTCATCTAAATCACTATCATGAACCTGTTTTCCGTGGTAGTTTCCCTGGAATACTGGGTCACTTAGGTTGATCCCAATCTAAATTAATACGTTGCCTTTCCATCAGCTTTCACAACATCAGGATTATTATTATATTCAGGAAGAGAAGACATACATCGACATATCGTAAAGGCTTCGACATATCACCCATTCTCAGTGGTGATACACTTCGAAAAGTATGTCTAGAAGTTCTTTGTGTGGATACTGTGGGAAGCACAGTATGCCGAGGGCGAGGGCCAGGGCAATTAATGGAGAGTACTGTTTAATTGTGAGCGCAAGTTCATTAAGCAAAGCCTTCTTTAGCCAAGTAGGAAGACAATTCCTTATGATCCAGAAATTACCGGGCTGTAATCGCAATTAGAACATACCTCTTTTGGCCTGCCAAAAAGAAGCCGGTGAGGGAAGCGCAACTGCACCCCTTCTAAGCACACAGGATATATTACTGATATTTCCGAATTTCCTGGATATATCGCTTACAGCAAGGCCCACATTCATCGGGGGGGGAATAAGTGGCCTTTTTTTTTACTTCAATTTCCCTTTCTCTTGCGGCTGAAAGACCTTGTTCGTTTTGTCGTCGTATGGGCGTCCACCTTCCAAGGTTGTGCCTGAAACTCTTGGCCCCTCACCAGCCACTGCAATGGTGGCTGGTGTATACTTGCTTATATAATCCTTCATGCACAACTCGGGGATTCTCCGATTCTTGGCCAGAAATCACGTTTGGGGAGAAAGTCTTGGCAATTAAGTGGACAATACTGGAGAATAATACCCTAGGAAAGAAATACTTGATCTATACTGACTGGATATGTCAACACAAATGGCGTATCTGCTTGGGGGCTGGCTGTTCACCGTACTACCTGACCTGTTAGTTATATAACAGGCGGAGTTATGCCGATGTGGGACCCCTCACTAACAGCTGGAGTACTAATTGGGCCTCCGCACTTCCCGCAGAGAAATGTGGAGGCCCTATGTAAGTTCCTCTCCCGAATTTCCACCCCATATATCATTTTCATAAACTGCTGTTTCTCCTTCTTCACGAAGTCAAAGAAAGGTGTGTTCCTATCTATTTGTGAGTCCGAGCAACCTCCAATATTCACGTTCCCATTTTGAAGGAGAACCCCACAAGGGAATTAGCACTGCTAGTGACCATATCACTCAAGGATGGCGCAAGAGAAACTCTTCTCTACCCAGCAGATATCAAGCCACAACACACCAGACGATTGCTGGATTGTTGTCGATAATCAAGTTTGGGATGTGACAGACTTTCTGGATGAACATCCAGGCGGGTCCACAAGTAAGTCTCAGATTGTCAGAGTGCAAAATAACAGCCACTAATTTCTTCGACATAATTTCCAGTCATTTTGAAATATGCCGGTCGCGATGCTACGAAGGCATATTCAGAAGTCCACACCCCTGGACTCATTAAATCAAACCTAGCTCCAGGGAAATGTTTGGGTAAGCTGGATGAGTCGACTGTGAACGGGGAATGGCGTAGAGAGCCAACGAGTCAAAGTTCTGCAGCCGTCGGGAGAAACGAGAAACCACCACTTGATACACTAATAAATGCGCATGATTTTGAACGTGTGGCATCAAAAACTTCGAGTAAAAAGACGTGGGCATTCTATTCCAGTGCCGCAACTGATCTCATAACGCGCGAGGCGAACAAATCTTGTTTCGATCGGATATGGTTCAGACCGCGAGTGTTGCGCAATGTTCGGTCTGTTGATACAAAAACAACCATTCTTGGAGTCGACAGTTCACTTCCATTGTTTGTGAGCCCAGCAGCTATGGCTAAGCTCATTCACCCTGAAGGGGAGCTTGCTATCGCTCGGGCGTGTGAGAGCAAAGGGATTGTGCAAGGAGTACGCCAATCACGCTGTTTTCACGCTGTCAACAATCCAGTGGCCCCTTTCTCACTATCGAGCAGGTCTCCAACAATTCATCGTACTCGATCAACGAGCTTAGAAACGCCGCACCCTCGGCAACTTTCTTCTTCCAATTGTATGTGAACCGAGAACGCGAAAAGTCGGCAGCACTCCTACGCCAATGCTCCGCCAACCCGAATATCAGGGCCGTATTCGTGACGGTTGATGCAGCATGGCCAGGCAAGCGGGAAGCAGACGAACGAGTCAAGGCTGACGAAAGCCTATCGGTTCCTATGGCTCCCTCCAAGGCAAAGAACGATAGCAAGGGAGGTGGCTTGGGACGTGTAATGGCAGGATTCATTGATCCTGGACTAACGTGGGAGGACCTCGCATGGATACGAAAACATACACACCTTCCTGTGTGTTTAAAGGGTGTGATGTCTGCAGACGACGCCATCCTAGCGATGAAGACCGGGTTGGACGGTATTTTGCTGAGCAATCATGGAGGTCGTAATCTTGATACGAGCCCACCGTCCATCATCACTCTCCTTGAGCTCCAGAAACGCTGTCCGGAAATCTTTGACAGGATGGAAATCTATGTGGACAGCGGGATTCGACGAGGAACAGATATTCTAAAGGCTGTTTGCCTGGGTGCAACTGCTGTGGGTATGGGACGCAGCATGCTCTTTGCAGCAAACTATGGCCAAGACGGAGTCGAACACTTGATAGATAGTAAGCTACCCATGCCACCTTTATTGCCATCTGTATTCTTCAGGAGTGATGCTAATCATAGTTTAGTTATGCGAGACGAGTTAGAGACGGCAATGCGAAACAACGGAATCGCTACACTTGCCGATGCCGGTCCACATCTCGTTAACACTGGAGATGTGGACCACCTAGTCCCAGGGAGCCTGTTGCATCCGTATGCTCGGAAGGTTGCCAAAGGGCGAAATCCAAACATATCTAAACTCTAGAACAAATCCTGGCAATAATGAACCGTATATGATACAAGATGTGGTCAAATCTATGTTGGTTGGCGATACCTATGCCAAAGCAAATACCAAGCATAGACTAGGGCTAAAATATCCCCCATTAATCCCTGGTATTCAACACCTCAATGGGAGATACCAACCCAATATCATCGATACATAGTTTAAATGACGTAGAGCAATATTTCGAGTCAAAGGAAATGATATCGCACGCTTTGAACGGCTCCGGCGAATACAAATACAGCGCAGAACGAATGTGAGGATTATAGAACAGATCATTAGCCTGTGCGTTGAATGAATACGTAGAGTGACGCTTCAATGTTGGAAACGTCTGCCCCCAGTTGGGGAATTTCCGTATAATACGAGCAAGCGCTTCCATCTCTTTCCTTTCAGTCTCGAAGAACTCGACCACGCTGGAGGAGGAAACCGAAGGCACCGTCTCAACACAGATGCTATCCACATGCATACATATCCTTTGTCTTAAGGGAAACCTGCGTATCTTCTGGTTTTACACTTTCCAAAGCAACTGCTTGGACCGTCGGAGACGGCATTCGGTTAATTCCCTAGGGGGCGCGTTCAACCAGCTCTAAATATCACCAGGTCCTCAGCTTCGGGGCGACTGTGACCGGCAGATTCGCCGCTCTCTCCAAGAGGCTACCGATGCTCGACAGACGCGATAATGGGTGGTGGAATGCCGGAATATCGTTCGGTTTAAAGTATGCAGGGTCGGTTTTAATCGAGGATGCAAGGGTTCCATGCATACAGCTCTATTGTATTAAGCTGTGCTCGATAGGGTCCAATTCTGGCCTTAACTTGCATGCAGTAGGGGGTGTCAAGTTCTAGGCCCATTCCATCTAGCTGGGATGGAGCATCCGGTAGATATGCTCAAGTTTCTCGAACATAGATCCGGCTTGTGGAGTGCCTGTCTCTATGGGCGGGGTTGATGGTATTGGTGATATTCAGTAAGGTTGACGAAGCAGTGGAGGTTGAAAACCGTGTAATGGCTGTGACTGTATCGGTTAATATGCTTGGGGATTACTTTGATGGAAATGAAGGGAAAGAAAGGATACATATGTATGTATGGTATGCTCTTCCAATATGTTGTGCCACTCAGCCTGTAGGCCTGGGGTTGGTCATGACGGTCATGACCATGACCGTCGAAATTTTGGTCATGACCGTCATGACGGTTTCCAGGTTGTCAGATCGTCATTTTGCCTGCCTGATTAGGTTAGCTTTTTCTGGCTAGTCCTAATTAGGAATAGTAGTATATATAGTAGTTATATGTTAGTTACTGATTACCTAATCTTATTACTAAGACTTTAGAAGCTCCCTATTGGCTACTAACAGACCCACCCTAATCACGTGCGGTCAGGTCATGACCGTCTGAAAACACCCGGTCATGACCATGACTGACCATGACGGTAATTTTCTGTCATGACCACCAGGGTACAGTTGTGGTATAGCGGGAGTTGTACCGATTACTGCAGGTAAGTGGCACCGCGCCATGCACAGCCCGGGGGGGGGGGGGGTTAAGTCTAATTAATGTCTACCATATCACTCACTGGAAATAGAGACACACCCCTGGTAGCGTAAAAATAAAAAGAAGGAGCAAAAAGTCAACGTCCCGGGTGAGACTCGAACTCACAACCTCGAGATAGAGCTGTATAACAGTCTCACGCGCTAACCAATTGCGCCACCGAGACGAGGTGATGTTGAAACGCGCTTAGTTTTAGCACTATGAGTCAGCCACTTAGAGGATTCAAGTGGAAAAAAACCAAAAAAGAAACGTCCCGGGTGAGACTCGAACTCACAACCTCGAGATAGGACTGTATAACAGTCTCACGCGCTAACCAATTGCGCCACCGAGACGAGGCGATGTTGAAACGCGCTTAACTTTGCCTACTTAAGCTGCAAACCTTAAACCACCTGGAAGTTCTCGAGATCTACGCAGGGCTTCCAAAGAACCCTAATATAAGCTTGTCGTTGTTACTACATGGTTTAGGAGTAGAGATATTTGTGACATAATCAAAGGAAAACTGTAAAACTATGGTTCGGAATATAATAAACATAATAAGGTAATAAAATAGCCTAGATGCATACTTACAGCTACGAATATGCTATAGATCTTTCTGGTCTATTCCGTTTTATATATATCCTTCACGAGGTCTGGCTTAAAGGACCCCCTGGCCTCAGATGAATTGCTGATTTTCATACACGGAAACCTGCCTATAGTGAGTAACCACCCCCGGAATTTAACACCTTTCCATCCCCATTGAAAGCGACTGTTGTGGGGCATCACATAGAGCTCAGATGCCAGGTTATCTCTACAACCCCCTCTCTCCTGGTATTAAGTTCATGGGTTATATAAAAAGCCATTTGTTTCCATTATTTGATGCTGGTAATTGTCCAGATGGTTGGCGTTTACCGTAGGGCCAATTACTATAACCTTTATGGGGCAAGAGTATATGTTTAGGGTGGTTTTCTCCTCTGTACTGCTGTGATCTTACCTGATTACTGAATAGCTATCCTAACTACTAGGGCAGACTGATCGTGGGAAGAAAGTAGCCAAGCCACCCCACCTAGAAGCGCAGCCCGTACAGACCTGGACGGGCTGTAGATTTATCCCTGGCATTCAAAATAATAGGATCCTTGGTCAGGCACCCCCAGGCCCAGCTAGAGAGCGCCATGAGAAAGGTGAAGCCAATATATACATACTTCCAGGATATCGATACACCTCATTGTAGGGCACTTCAAGACCATACGGCCACTTTCGCACGGGGAATTCTCCTCGGTCAAACAAGTTTCCTAGGACATCTAGTATTGGTCACATATCCAAAAGCAAACTGCCCGTTAGTTGTCGTTTTCGGATGCTGGTGGGCTGGTTGAAGCACCCCCCAAGGTCCTGAAACACCGCGAGTAATATATATTACTTGGACGGTCTCTCCACATCAAAGTTCTCCGGGTTGCTAAACATTGAGCTCCATACTGCCAAAAAACAACATGGACACCCTAAATACTGTGGGGTCTACATACCGTCTGTTGGAACTGGTGTTGCGCTGTTTTTGATATTACTGAGCTGTTTGTCATGGATATACATGGGTAACTCCCTCGAGCATCTAATAACTACATAATGTAACTAATCATGAGTGCTTAGATATCAGCATGTAATGTATAAAAATGTATAATATATGACCATTTTTGGTTGTTGTCGGGGGTTTATAGTCTGCTCCTGTCCATGGCACAACTCTACTGGCTGTGCGACCGTGACTGAAAAGACTGTTGTTTGGGCTATATGAAAGAGACTGATACGATAATCATAAAATTGATGGAAAAAAAAAGAAGCGTCCCGGGTGAGACTCGAACTCACAACCTCGAGATAGAGCTGTATAACAGTCTCACGCGCTAACCAATTGCGCCACCGAGACGACTTGTTGAATGTGGCGCACAGATATGCATATATTACCAAGACAAAAGGGTAGTGGTTTTCGGTGGAAAATAAAATCATGATAAACAAAGATTCCTTGGCATCTACTCTGTGGTACTACTACAAGGCGTGACCCTGGAGACTAGGTCGGAAGGGGCGGTTAGTAAGTTGGAGCTTCTAGTTAACTATAACTAGTTAACTAATCCAGACAGGAGAGAGAATAGTTAGTATAAAACATACCTTGGTTAATACTACGCCCAATACGACGTTTATTTCTTTCGACTATAGGTAAAGTAAGCTGCTAATTCCCCATTAATCGCCTTCAACCTCGAGGCGAAATTAAGTACGGAGGACAGTGGATGGACATGAAAAAGCTGGATAAGAGCAGATATTCCATTCACAAGGGGGAGTAATTTTGCAGCTTACTATCTTGCGCATTGTCTTATTGACGCCGGTATTGGTTTACCATACACCCATCTTCGAGTACCTCTGGCCAAGAAAGGAGGGGGAGTCGTAAAAAAAAATAGTTTTGCAGCAAAAAAAGGAAACCGTCCCGGGTGAGACTCGAACTCACAACCTCGAGATAGGACTGTATAACAGTCTCACGCGCTAACCAATTGCGCCACCGAGACGACTTGATGCTATTACAGTTTACTGATGGCCTTATGAGCCAGGATGATCGTCCTCCCTCATTTGGCTGAAAATCTCATCTACCGACTCAGACTTAGTGGCTGTAGGTGACATCCACAGTACAAATCCAAAATTTCACATCACAACAAGACCAAATACTGAAAAATTTGACTCAGTAATGCAGTAATTTTGATCAGGTGGAGGAAAAAGAAGCTCACGTGCCCCCTGGTCAAGGGGGTCTCGCCGCCCATCCCCAACAAATTGACTAGCCTGGGAACTCCGAGCGGTGCCGTGTCTGGCGTTCGCTATTCCTCAATCTACACAGTAGAAATAATCATCAGCTACTGATCATCAGCACCATTAATTAGTGAGCGGAGCTGCTGCACCCCCCACGATTAGTGAGTCTCTCATCGAGTCGTCCCCATTTTTTCCATGGTCATTCCCTGATGTTTGCGGAATAACTCAGTATGCTACGAGGAGGTACGAAAATGTACTCGTGTATGTAAAGAAAACGTGCTGGAAGTTTTAACCGCTTATTTTCTAGAATTGTACGGATGAATGCACACTCACTCAAAAGTGTAAAGGACCAAAGTATGGACTCTTTTCTTTTAACCGTTTGTCGTCCATTTGCCAGTTCCCCCCTCCTTGATACCGACGAAGATCATCCACGTCATGACTGAGGGTGGTTGCAGAGTATCGATACAGAAGACAATGGTCGACGGAGTCCAACGTGTAAGACTGTGACCGGATGAAGATCAAAAGTAGCTGTCTGAATGTGAAAATGATAAGATGCAGATTGATGGTAAATGTCATTATACTCATGGATCAAGGTGGAAGTTATGGAGTCATCCACCAGTAAACTCAAGAAGAAAAACGATCCCTAGCGATGCGTCCTATCATATTCGATCGTACAACTCATCTGGAAGAAGCTCCCGGGGTTTTACGATACATAAATCGCGGATAGAGAGGGGAAGAGGGGATTCATCGTCCTACAGGAGGGACAATTGCTCATTGTACGATTCGTAAGACGGCTGCCGAGTCTCTGATAACCCTCACCGTAACTCCCGGTGTAGCAAGTTGCGGACATGTAACTGATAATGGATGTAAATATTGCCTGACCGGAGTTTACTTCGTACTGGCTTACTTAGACTCTAGAGTCCGTGGTACACCGGGAGATATGCATCCTGTGCTTCCGAATGGTTAGAGAGTGAGGCGAGGATATCATGGATATTATTATCGAAATGGAGGGAAGGGACGGGGACTGTCTTCAAACTTTACCCCTCTCTAGACCAGAAAAACCCGTCGCTCTCGGTTAATAATAGATTTCTAAACCAATACCGAGGATTTCGGATACAAGAGACCAAAAAGTAATATTTAAGACCCATTAATTAAAAAGGAAACGGGATAAAAGAAGAAAGAATGTGGACATACCAGACATCATCTGACCCAAATAAACTGATAGACTCATCGATCGATCTTCTTTAGGGGGGGAGACTCCGGAGTACTATTAAACATCCGGCAGACTTGGCTAGACCGCCGCCCCGGTCGTCCATCCGCAGGAAGAAGTGGATAGCTCAACATCCCCCCAACGGTTCCTGCAACACCGCTGACCTTCAAGTACTCTCAGTTTCCCATCCCAATATCCGGTCCTTTTCCCTCGTCCTTCCTCCTCCTCCTTCTCCTTTAGCCCGCGTTGTGTAGTTGAGCATACTCCTGCTACCTGCTTTACTTGATCTCATATTACCTACTCTTGGCGCTGCATCACTCTCAAGCTCCTTCACTAGTACATACATTCCTAAGCTCAACCTTTGTTCTTTATTTGGCTGCTATAAGTTTCATTACCTTGGCTACTCAATTAAAAAATCTTTACCTATCCATCTCAATCTCCATCCATAATGGCCGCCCCTCGTTCAACCTCGTTGCGCGCTCTTCGCCTGCTCTCCCAGCAACATAGAGCCTCTCCCTCCCTGCGCCGGGGTCTACATATCACTGGCGCCAACTCCGCACAGCCTGCCAGGGTTTCCGACAAGGTGACTTTATGGTCTACTCGCAGCTTGGCAGATCTCAAGAGCGAATGCCAGAAGCGCTCCTTGGGGTCCACCGGTACTCAAGCCGAGGTATGCCCTTCTTTCGAATAGTGTATCTTCCAGGACAGCCAAAACTCACAATACATCTTTCTGCAGCTTGTTGAGCGCCTCTCCAACCATGATTTTCTTCAATCCCGTGCCTTTAGCATTGCCATGAGGAGAATCAACAGCAATGCGAAGACAGAGTACGTACCGCATTATACTATGGCGCTTTGTTGCCGCACTAGAAGCTCTCGGGACACTAACCAGCTTTCCACGCATTTCAGGACCCCCAGCCGTCAATTCAACACCTCCCGCTCCCAAAAAGCTGTGAATGACTCATCCACCGTCGATTTTGTCTATATGCCCTCTATTGTGGAGGCTAATGCTTCATCCGAAATACCTGTCCCGATCCTTCCCGATATCTACACCCACCATAACCTAGTCCGTCCTTCCGGCTCTCCCATGAAACCCCAGGTTTACACTGTGGCTGGCGATGGGGCCAACGTCTCCGCCAGCCCCATGACCGAAGTCGTCGATAACCACTCGGTGGATATCGACCCATTCTCTCTAACCGAGGCTGTTGGGAAATCGAGACTTGGAGAAGAGCTGAAGAAGCAACAGAAGGGTGAACACGGTGGCGTTGTGCAAGAACTGTGGACTGGATTTTTGGACGATCTTTTAGGACCTAAACAGCAGAGTCTTCAGAAATGATTTCCTGCATGTTTCCCCCTTAATTTGTTTTAATTCTAGCGCTGTATGATGCCACTTCGATAGTGGGTTTCTGTGTCGGTTTACCTTTTCTTTCTTCTCCTTCAGTATGAAGTTTCAGTCAAGTTTGTTGCCGAAATTTGATTAACTGAATCCCACCAGTATTTTAACTCGGTTGGGTCTACTCCGGTAATACATACTGTGCTACGCCCGTATAATTTCTTGCCTTGTAACGTTCATGTGTCTTCGATGGAAACACACGCAGCCTATTCGAGTAGATCACTGACTAACTATACATAGGTACTAATACTTCATACTCTGTACCCTCTATGGCGGACGTATTCTCCCCTGACCTTCCTCGCCTAAAACAAACCAGATGGATGATCGTAACATCTGCTAGATGGTACTTAGCAGTAAGTAGTTGGGACAGAACAGGAACACATACCGAGTGCTACACACATACCAGTCAGTACCTATCTACTCCTAAGCCGAATTGTATAAAACGCACTCCGTACCATTAGGGCAACAACTTCGGCGTACCTACTTCCAATATCTTCCATAGAATAAAAGAAGGGGGGGGGGGGGGGGAAACACCGATAATCTTCAAATCAATAAGATCCACAAAAAAATATTTATCCTGTTCTCCGGAGTACCGTACATATAACCAAGGTACTTCTCGGCTATTGGAATTTTGATATCTTATCATTGTAATCTATGATTGGAGATAAAATATTATTCTTTAATTTGACATATTGATTGATATCATTATTTTTGCTCTGGGTTCTATAATAAAATGAAACAAATAAAAAAAAAACTACTTGGTTACTAGGTAGATACTAGGTAGTAAACTTACCTAGGTACCTGGTATGTATGTAGGTGTGTGGTGGTGATGATGTTGTTGAATCTGGCTGGTTGTTATGTATCCGATATATTCCGAAAGTGTTTGCTGAATTCTTCCATCAACTGAAGGTCAAGATGGAGTTTTTTTCTCTCTCACAGAATGGGCGCATTTATTACAATTTCTGAGACTACTACTGCCTTATTCCAATACTAATAGCTGTAGCGGATGAGAGCGTTAATTGAGTGCTGAGAGGTAGAAATTCACTCTGATATCCTGATGTTGGATGCTGTTTTCCCTTTACTAGTAGTAGGTAGTAGGTATGCGATTTCTAGGTAGATGAGTGGATTTATACCTACTTGTATGGTACCTAGGGGCTGTGAAGGATAAGTTCAGTAATGATGGAAAACAGTAATGCAACGATAAAAGATGTTTGATATTTCCTGCTGGGAGTTATTGAGACTACGTACTCTGTACTCCGTACTACCAAGTGCTTGGTATGTCAGGTGTGGGGTAGATGCATCTATTTCAAAGTGACAAACATTCTTGAGCAACTCTAATTAATCTATAGTCAGTAATATTGTGGTCTTTCTTTCATTAATTTATTTCCACATGATGAGCCGCACAAAGGCATCCCGACTATGTATCACAAGTGACTTGGCCATTGCCTCATTACATCCGACCATCCGTCAATTCCAGCATCACGTCCGAATCCCTCTTCCCCAAACTCGGTCGCATGCAGTTTTTCTCGAGGCGTGCAATGGACCAAGTAACGGTACACGGTAAGCCCGATCGATGATTAGGTGGTGTACCTTGGTATTGATATGATTCTAGGGGTTGGTCCCTCACTCATACACAGGCGGTCGATGGCTTCGGAACGACAATCGTGAACGCCATATACGCCGAATTGACTTCGACTTTGACGAACTCTGCCGGAAGATACTAGGCTTATTCGACGGAGCAAAATCTATCAAGAATTGCGAGAAAAAAGAAGGCGGTTTCAACAGGGTGTTCATTTTCACTATGGACGATGGCTCACGAGCCGTCGGGCGACTGCCCTTCACATTTGCTGGTCCTGCAAAATTAGCCACGGCTTCTGAAGTGGCAACGATCCAATATTGTGTGTGGAGCAATCGTTGGAATATCTGCTCAAAGCGTAGATGACGGCGATTTATGCACAAAAGCCTACGAAATTTGTACTCCATTCCTCACCCCGAGGCTCGCTCGCCCTCGGTTGATGAACGAGGGCTTGTTTCGACCTTTTAGGTACTGCTACAGAACATGGAAAGATGGCGCAGTGGCTTTTCGACATGAGCTTATTCAGACCTCAAAAGACTGGGAGGCACTCGGGTTTTCTGGCTCGTGCCCATTTTCCTTGCCGTTCGCAGAAGAGACAGATTTGCATCAGAAGGAATACAGACGTTTTGAAGCGGCCCAGAACCTGAAGCGTGATTTGTCAAACTTGCTTGACTGTGCATCTGATGGATGGGTTCCCCCAGAGGGCTGGGAAGCGGCAAAAGCAGAAAATAGGGCAATGTTCCAGGGAATGTTGCAAGCCGTTCTGGAAAACAAAGATCCAGATGACGATGAACCAATTAGGAACGAAGGAGATCTACGCGATATCTGGCCCTTTGACTTGCTAGAGGAAGACTAGTGTTGACTTGAGAAGGGTTAGAGATTTCGTGATCATGAAGAACAGCGTCGCGCTGCCTTGAACCTGATAAATAGAGTGGGAGGAAGTGGAGAAAGACTCAGAAATCCAAGTGGAAGCGCGCGGCGTATCTCCATCCCCAAGGTAAGGAACGCCGTGAGCGACCAGGTTTTCGTTTTTTGCTTTGGAATAAAAGCAACAACAGAAATTGTCCGACTGATCCTGTATCAAAGTAGTAGAGAGACCCAGGACCCATGATGACCAGCTGTGCAAAGTTTGAGTTTCAGCAGGCGCTGGGGCTGTGGATTGTGTCTCCTGGGACGGCCCGGGTGGAGACAACTCGGCAAACAGGTCATTAAACATTTAGGTGTTTGTTTTTCCCGGGTGGGCTCTGTATCTAAATGAAAGCCGGCTGGGGGCGATAGTTAGCGAAATTCAATTGCTTCACAGGATGTGCTGCGGAAAGACACAAGCGAATGGTCGATTTGGTGATGCCGAAGGGTTTTCCATTCCAGGATCTGCTACCCAGCATCGACGGTAACATCAAGCTTCGTGCTGGATATTTATCAGCGCGAACATATTCTACTGTACAGAAGATTGCTCTTGCTGTCTCTCATTAAAATAGGATGACCAAGAGTAGGCATATGTAGAAGTGCATCGAAGACATAATAAGCACATCATCATATAATGTTTCACAGGGTACTCGTTTCACGTCATGACTTGAGGTCCAGCTGTGTTTTGACTTCGCTAGGATTCAGTACACAAACTGGTGCAAGGGCCTGCCCCCTTTCTTCGACATTCTTAAGATCAACGTGGACATGCCTACCGAGGACGAATGATTGTTGTTTAAACGTCCCTAGGTATGCTTTGGAGCAAAAATTGTATTTTTGATTCTTCACTGGGATTGGCCCATCCAGTTCCTTCCAGAAACAGACTAGCTCTACATATTTCACCAAAACTACCTAACCTATCTAGGGAAATGGATATCATGCTCATTGAACTGGGCTTTTTCTTGTATCACTTATTTGCTGATTCTGTCCCAGGAATGCCTTCCACATACCAACATTGAGAAAGAAGGAAAAGACATGCATGTTCTGGAAATAAATGAAGTTTTTGAGGAGGGTTGATGGAAGCTATGGCTTCTCAGGCACGACACGGGCGCCGTATCCGATACCGAACGATTCTTTTATCAAAAGACCCCCATTGATCAGCTACGGTCAGATCTACAAAGGGTCGCAACCGATGTGGATTGCCGAGTCGTTTCTCAAAGAAGCAACACTGCGCGAAACTTGAATCAGGCACAGGCATCCCAACATTGCTACCTATCTTGGTTGCCCGGTTTCTGATAATAGAATAACCGGACTGTGCTTCGTGAGATACCAGCACACGCTCATGCAGGAGGAGGTCAACCCCAGCAACTTCATGAAAAGAGAATCTAGAGCTAGATCTGTGCGTCGCAAGACAAAGGACCACAGTCGCGTCTTGGCCGGAATTGAGAGTGGTATTAGACATCCAATTCGTGACTTGGGGATACAGGTTATTTCGGTGTTGAATCCCGGCAGATGATACAAATAGGGAAACGATAGGCCTCAGAAATGCTGAAAGCCAAGAAAGCCCTGGGACGAAAGAATCGAGTAGAGCGCGAAGTGCCTCGACAAAGCTCGGTCTTTTTCTTTGTTAGAACATATTGAGAGCAATTCATGCCAACCTTCTTCCAACATTCCATCCTTGCATGGCCCTAAACCAAAGTGCCAGCGATTCTAACAACGCGTACTGATGTTATGAGGAGAGTCTTCCCAAGCGACAATTGGAAGGAACAAAACAGTGAGATGACCAGGAAAGATAATCGCTGAGACAATTGATGTCTTTGTATGTCGTCTTTGAGAGATTGCATGTTGCAGTATTGACGAGTTCAGCACTTGTGGATGATGTCGGCGTACGGGATGCCTTCGGGACATGAAAACCGACCAAGGCAGATATGATCAATGGTGTCAATTTCGTCGTATGGTCTCCCCTGTCCGAGCGAATATGATGATGATTTAATAGCTATGTTGTATTATGTACCTGAGGACGGGCAATGTATCTGAATGTACACAACAGGGAGATTTTTCTTTGGAAGTACGCTCAAAACTGAAGCCAATCATCCTGGAGAAGTTCCCTTGCGGTAGCTCGAGATTCTGGATCCCATCGAAGCATTCGAAGTGCAAATGCGATAAAGAGATTTTTTTCCTCGTCGGAAACGAATGGCGTCAAATTTTGAAAATTAAAATCCGCCGGTGGGATCAGATGTGTGGGAATAAAGTCTCCTGAGAATAAATGTTAATACGGATTTCCTTGATATGGTAATGCGACGTACCCTGCGATGAAAACATGCTACTCCGAATTGAGGGTTTGCATCTATCAAGAAATTCAGAGGGTGGCTTGCCTAGAAGCCCTATCATTTGGGCCACATGGCGCTCCCGAGAGTACTCTGCACCTGCACCTGCACCTGCACCACAGCGCCCATCAAAAAGGTAAGTACCAGCAAGTAATTCCCATAACTATGATAGTACAAGGGTATGAGTAAATGTAGTATCTGAAGCATACAAGTTGACTTACCATTGCACCGAGATTCCAGATATCAGCGCTGTATGTCCAACCGGCATTAAGAAGAACCTCGGGGGCGCAGAAGGGCTGAGGTTGGATATCATGGTTATGCATAATGGGCACATTGCCAAATACAGCAGCACTGAAGTCAGCGATTTTCAACAGCCCTGTGCCTCTTTTAAGCGGCCCAAAGTCAGGCCTTGATTGCCAAATTGGGCGTCCATTTCGAACTATACATACACGGTGCCGGATCAAGACTCTGCTGACGGACGTAATCTCGGATGACTGCGGGATCCTCGAATCCAATAAGTAAATTATCCGCTTTGAGATCTAGGGTTGATTAGATACGGACAAGAGAAGTCTTTGAGTTATGAAATGACCTTACCGGTATGGATAATATGGCATTCAGAATGAAGGAAATCAAGGCCCTGAAGCAAGATCCTCAAAAACGGTTTGAGAACGTCAATGGGTACGCCGACGCCCCCCAGGTGCCTTCCTAGACGCCAGATCGGCTCTCTCAGAGGTTCAAACACTAAGCAAATATGTTGTCCGAATCGTCCTTGTACTTGAAATGACTCCTGCACAAGCCGTATATATCTCAAGCCCTTATGGTCAAAACAAGACGAAGCAATATGCTGTGAGATCGCTACCTCCTCTTCTGCAGCCCTTTTTTCTTGAGGACCACAGTTGGTTAGCTTCAAGGTAACGTATCGGGTCTTCTGCCACGGCCATCTTCGAACTATTAGCCATACTCGTAGTTATAACGCGACCCTTCGCTTACCGAGACATATCTTTCGCGAGCCAAGCAGTGGAGCTGACTCCCCATCCAAGCTTCGAGAGAATGCGATATTTCCCAATGGATTCTCCTATTTGAGCTGGGTAGTACTTCTGGGGGTCGTAGTTTGATAGCTGTTCTTCCTCTAGAGGTAAGAGGGAGGAAACTTGCGCTGATGATGAGAGTCTGGACACCATTCTTGCAAATGAAGTGGTCTTCGTTTGAAAACGATGGGATGCAATCATTAGTTATAGTAGAGGAGTGTTTACAAAGGGGAGATAGGTAGGTTGATAGTTAGGGTATCTATTGAGAATGTCTAAACCATGACTCCCCTTGCTGGCATCATTATATAATCTTTTCAGAGGCAACTAGCCGTATTGAGAGATCGATAATGCTGTTTAGTAGGTGAAGTACACAGGCTAATATTAGGATATGCAATGCAACATGCATAATTGTATCCTCAAACCCTAGGGCCTACATAGACTAACTCAGGGGTTCGACTTCCCCTCTCCAAGACTCTCTGGTCTCGATCTTCCAGTTCCCCACCGGGCGCTGTGAAAGAAGTCTGATTGACGGAGACACTGGAATTATGGGGCTTTCTTGCGAACCCTTTCTCTTGGGCCTCTTCTGACCTCAGACTTCGACTCCAACATCCTGTCTTGTTTCTGATCGCATTTTCCTTCTTTTTGGCATTGCTTGCTTGTTGTACTACTTCTCTCACTTCTCTGTGTATTCTGTGTCTTTCCTTGAATCCCATTTTCGTCCGCCTGCTCCTTTTCTCTCTCGCTCCAGCAAATCCCCCGCCTTGCCTTTCTTTGATCAGCATTCATACATCCTTATTTTAAATCGTCTACTCTTTCCTATCCATGCAACAGAATACAATTGACCTGCTATCAAATGATCCTGCCCCATTTGTCCTCCAGGTAGATCCTTGACCGGATCATGCGTCTCTTACAATGCCTTCTCACTGCAGCGCATCTTTTCTCGGGCGTCACAGCCTTTGTTCCTTATAGTTTTAAATTCCCGGATGTTCCCTCTGACTCCACAGACACACTCGAGCGTCGTTTTGTGCCATTGAATCTGTTATCCGGTGATCGTCCGCAAGATCATGTGGACGCCGCCTCTGGTGATGATACCCTGACCCTCGATGTCAGGAGGGTTCCAGTTCGTCGCGATAATAGATACAAGGTGGTTTTGGCCGATACTCCCACCGCTTCCGACACTGTTGCTCTTAACCAGGACGGCTACGATTTTTCATACTTCTCAACGGTGAATATCGGTTCTCCGGGCCAGCCAGTATGGATGATGTTGGACACAGGTGGCGCAAACACCTGGGTTTTCGGCGCGGATTGCACGGCCACAGCCTGCGAACTACACAATACTTTTGGCGAAAATTCATCCCCGACGGTGAATATGACATCCAACTCATGGAGTGTGGGATATGGGACTGGCCAGGTCAGCGGTGTTCTTGCTACGGATAACCTGAGGATTGCCGAGATTGAGGTGCGGATGACTTTTGGTCTGGTCTATAATGCGTCTGATGACTTCAAAAGTTATCCGATGGACGGTATTATAGGCCTGGGACGGGCTAACGATAGCTCCATGGGCCAACCAACTTTCATGGACGTTGTCTTAGAGCAGAGTAATCTCACTTCAAACATTGTTAGTTTCTGCCTATCGCGCAGCTCGGATGGAGGAAAGGATGGGACGGTGACATTTGGTGGTGTGGATACGACCAAGTACACGGGAAATATCACATATACTGACATCGTGTCGACGAGCATTCATTGGTCCATCCCTCTGGACGATGTTAGCATCAACGGTGTTGCATGTGGGTTTTCTGGTAAATCCGCCATCATTGATACAGGGACGTCGTATGCCCTGGTTCCTCCAGATGATGCCAAGGCATTACACGCACTCATCCCGGGTTCTCAAGCCTACTCGGATGAGAACTGGATCATTCCTTGCAACTCGACGGCTGTTGTACAGGTTACCTTCTCAGGAGTCAGCTACACCATCTCCCCTAAGGATTATATTGGGTCCAAGGCAGAATCTGGCTGTGTTTCGACCATCATCGGCCGCGCATTGTTTGGAGACGATGTTTGGATCCTAGGCGACACCTACCTCAAAAATGTCTACTCTGTCTTTGACTTTGACCACAAACGCATCGGCTTTGCCCAGCGCTCTTACTCCCCATCTTCAACCACCACATCCCTTGCGGCCACTCCCACGGATACATTCGCTTCCGAATCGTCTAGTTCAAACACCACTAACACTACCAGCGCTACTCCAACTTCCGCGCAACATACCGGGACAGGAAGCGCCAGCTCCAGCTTCCCCCCCATATACTACTGGCCCGCTTTGGCCATTTTATCCATGCTTTCTCTTTAACCGAATTTTCTGGCATTGACCGTGTTTTTTACATACTCTACTTTCCTCCTCCTATGTCTATATACTTGCTTCATACCCTGGGCGCCCGTTTGCCTATATGTATTTTTAATCAAGCACTGCATGTTGACCCATGGCATTTGCTCTATACGCGAAGCAACCCCTCTGGCCATGAATATATACAACTTGCATTCTTCTTCACTAGATTTGGTTGCACCCAACTCGATCTGAAATGCATACGTAAATAAAATTTGCGAATTAACCTCTGCACAACGGCTCAAATCCTAACCCCAGGCCCGACATACCTAAATGAACCGATCAAAGTCTTTGAAGCTACTTCGAGAGTGTCCAGTGAGTGTCCTAGTTACTAGCACTTCATTTTGACGGGGTTTATACAAGACAAGCGCTTTTTTTCACCCTTGGCGCAAATAGGGTTATAGTTTCCATTGGAATATCGATCTATATATTTTTTTCCAAGGTTGATCCAATCTACTGTGCTATGATGCGTATACTTTACTTTATCGTACAGATTGCAATAGTTTAAACTCTCGACGGGATAGTTCTTAGGCGTGCTTCCGCCTTGTTCCGGAATAGAAGCCGAGGCCGAGGAGTTGCTGCCGGGGGCGAAGCCGAGTAAGAGTCACCGACTGTCTCAGTACACTTCTATCTCGCTTGAACACCAGACGGAATTTATTCTGTTATACCCGTCTTTGATCAATATCAGACTTAATTATAGGACACCATGCTCGCGCTAAGCACAAGACGGTCCGTCGTGGCACGATCAAAATGCCTCGCGTCCGTCACTGCAACCCTACGCTGCAAGACAGAACGACCATCACATCCATCAGTTCCACACCGAGAGTTTCACCCTAGTAAATCAAATGCTGCTGTTCGTCCAACATGGATGCCTATGCGCGTGAAGACCCCATGGATCGAGGCTCTGACGAAAAGCCGCGAGGCCGCGAAATCCGGGCAGCCTGAGGCTCCTCGTCCGAAGCCAGACCTGACGCCGAAGAAAATGTCGGATAGTCACTATAGTGCTGTTCGTATTAATTCCGTTTATTTGCATTTGCTAAATGATATACGGTGGCTGATGATGGCGTAGGTTCTTCCCTTGGCTCAGGATAAATGGCTCCTGGATACTTATTTGAATGCGTCCGGGCATATCAGGTACTGTTAATATCGGTCATCTGTTTATTCTCTTGGGATTAGAAGAGAGTACTGACTAGCTAGGCAGATTGGGATCCCTACTGATGGACCTTGATGCCCTCGCGGGTGTCATCGCCTATAGGCATACCGGGGATTCCGTAATGACCGTTACTGCAGCAGTGGATCGGATCACCATCGAGCATCCCCTGATGGAGATCTGCGATCTTGAACTGAGCGGACAGGTCACATATGCCACTGGAAGGTCGAGTATGGAGATTTCCCTTCAAGTCGCCAAGGCGCCTGCTGCGGGTGAAGAGCCCAAGCCTGAGGATGTGCTCATCACCTGCGCATTTACCATGGTATCACTTGATCCGGTAACCAAGAAGTAAGTTAAAAAAAAAAAAAAAACCGATGTTTAAGTTTTGCCATATTCTGATATTCCAGGCCCGTCTGTGTTGCTCCTATTTTGGTGGAAACTGAACAGGAACGCAAGCTCTTCAAGAAAGGAGAGGAGAACTACCAGGCGAAGAAGGCGTTGAGGACAAAGAGTCTTCTGGAGAAAGCTCCTGATGCGGAAGAAAGTAACTTGATTCATTCTATGTGGACCAAGGAGATGTCATATCCCAGTAAGTGATCGCTGTCGCATATGTATCTCTCCTGTTTAATAAGTCGCTAACGGCAAAGAACCCCAATCCTCCGATCACCGACCATCCAACGTGGCTTTTATGGGAGACACGGTCCTGAAATCCGCCATGATTATGCAGCCACAAGACCGAAATCGCCACAACTTCATGATTTTTGGTGGCTTCCTTCTCAAGCAGACCTTCGAGCTTGCCTTCTGCTGCGCTGCATCCTTCTCCCATACCCGCCCTAACTTTATTTCTCTCGACCCTAGCACATTTGAGAACCCAGTGCCTGTAGGAAGCGTGCTGTATTTGCGTGCTACCGTTGCGTACACCGAACCTCTAGACAGCAAGTACACCAAGGTCCAGGTCCGCGTGGACTCCAAAGTTCGGGACGTGGAGCACGGCACTAAGAAGTCAACGGGTATGTTCAACTACACCTTTTTGGTCGAGAAGGACATCAGCGTGATACCGAAGAGCTACGGCGAGTACATGCTCTGGACAGATGCTCGAAGACGTGCTGCTTTGACTCCCGGCTCGAAGGAACCAAATGCACTTCGCAGTCTCCAGGATGGTGTGACCGAATAGAGCATCTAGAAAATCGTTTTGTACATTCCATAGATTTCTTATTGTCGATTTCCAGGATCATAGGATATAACTTTCAGTAAAATCTCTCTTCCTTTCCAACAGAAAATGTAAAGCACGTTGTTTTGAAGTACATCTCTCCATCGTCACATGACAACTCTATTTCTCCGCACCAGCCAGCGTTCCTCTCCCTCCCAGCACTTTTGACATCATGTCAACCTTCTACACGGTCTGAACCCTATTCAAATCTTGCCTTTTATTTTTGGCGCCTATTAAAATATTACAACTTGCTACTGCTCCGCGATCATTACAAATGGCATCGGTTCTGCCTAACGTATGGCATCTGCGCCGAGTGGCAGATACTGCCGCGAAGTCTTGTTCTATCTGCCACAAGCCTTCTAGTAGTGTTCTGATCACGCCAAATAACAAGGTAGCATACTAATTTTTTTATTTCCTTCACATTATTCTAAGCGAAGCCCCGCGGCAGGGTTGCGTCATATTTGATACTGACTCGGTAGGATTTCTTCTATGTTTGCCCTGTCCATCTCAAAGACCGCAATTTCTGCTTGCCCATTATTGATGCGGAAGAGGAAGCGGCAAAGAAAAAGCAGGAGGCTATGGACCGCGAAATAGAAAAATTAAAGAAGGAGTATGAAGAAAAGCAGCAACGGAAAAGCGAGAGAGAGAAAGACGCGAAGTCCAAAGATGACTCCAAGGACAAAAAAGACCCCTCCGAGAACAACACTAAGAAAGCAGATGCCGAGAATAAGGATGAAAAGGAAAGAGACGAAAAGGTTGGTACCAAGTAGATATCTACTACTCCCTTGCTCAGTCCTCCGTTCTCCTCTGCTCCGCTAATGGCAGTTCTTAGATTGATGCTATCAAGAAAGAACAAAGCACACCCTTGTCGGATGACTCGCCTCGTATTTTCTCTTTGCATAAGTATGGGATGAGTTATAATCCAACTACCAGTCGGCGGCACGGAGGGGCGCATGCCAGCTCAACGCCTTGGATGACTGCATTAACTGATTTTGTATGTGCTTAGGAACTTTTACCAGATGCGCATCGACCGACTGCGTAATGTCGAGGCTGCCAAGAGGAGCCGTCAACGACTACAGGATCCCTCGTTCTTCCCGTCTGTTCCGTCCGGGGATATTTAATGTATCTCAATGTCTTGGAATGCCTGAAGAAGCGCTCTGTGAGGGGATGCCGCAATGCGGATGGCCAATGAGGCGAGTCAATTCCTGCAGCCGAAAAATAAGCCTGAGAAAAAAAAGCACTCGCCCTTGTGATCGTCCTAGTGAGAGTGACGTTGGTGACAGTGCTTAGGGGCTGTTTTAACTTCTGAGTTGTGGGCGTGTTCGTTTGACGTCCAGTTATTATTCCTTTCTTCGGGACTTCAGGGTTACATACCCTGATGATCTCCAGGCGTGCAGCTTACAAAAAAAAAAAAAAAAAAAAACGGTTGCGTAACATGCTGGTATCCGCAAATCATACCACGGGAAACCCCCTTGCAATACTCTTTCTCGTGGGGCCGCCAGGTCGACGTTAGATCTTCTTGCTAGAATCCTTCTCGGGGGCGCGCCGGATGGGGCTTTATAGGGTGGGATGTCAGCACCTCATCATCGGCGGGATGGTACATCATGCGGTCAGAATCTATTGCCTATTTCAGCCAGGTCAGACTTCTAGATTCTGAACCCTAGGTGCAAAGCAGCCAGTTTTGACGGAGTCGTCAGCACGCACGCGCATGAATCCTTCGGTGGAAGGCTTTGTCTCTTGCTGCTAGTCTCGATTATATTACATAACACATAACACAAATTACACATTACACATCACACTTTGCACTTGAACTTGCGGATGCAAGTGCTTCGCTTCGCTTCCCCAACCATGGGCTCAGCATGTAAGCGCTAGTTCGGACGGAACGCGAGAGCTTTATTCTCATCCTGCGAACCTCCACTCAGCCCTAGTAGGCTTTCTTGCTTACGCTGCCGAGGAGTCGGCTATGACCTCTGAGAATGAAAGGATTACAGTTCATGGCGGTGCAATGAGTCTTACGTACGTAGTCTTGGCTGCTGGTAGGGTCTGTCTGTATACCCAATGCTTTTTGTATAGATCTAGATCGAATCCTTCTATATTCTAGGGTAAGTAATAAGGAACGAGTAGAAAAACCAATCTGAATATGATATACAAAATTTTTATCATACATGATCAGAAGACACTGTATCCGGAGCTATGAGAAACATACTACGCACGCGCCTTACTTAGGGATCTCGCAAGATCCCTTTCAGCCCTACTGGGCTCGACTCAGCCCCAGCACACTATACCGCATGTGCACGGAGTCTGGCACCAACACCACCAGCTCTGATTTACAGCGTGCAGCTTTTCGACTTGGTCTAGCTAGAACTCAACAAAGCACCTGGAGCTAACCTCCTAGGAAGATACCAGCAAGGCCCTCATACAGAACAGAAACTACAGCAGAATTAGCCGACGAATATCCGCGAAGCAAACCGAAGCTGCTATTCTATCTACGTAGTAGGATTGCGAACGGATAGTCTGGCTATGACTATATGCACTGTCTAGTGTAGTCTAATACGCATCCATATTCCCTACGCCTATATATATATCCTAGGTAGGTAGGTAGGCAGTAAATAACCGAGTCTCATCCTAATCGCACTGCGAAGGTAACACACGGCAATTCCGACAGAGTGGACCAAACTCTGAACTCTAATTTCCATAGTAGAACTAGATGGTATCCTAGATTAGGTAGGAGACTAGCTAGTATGTAGTCGGAAAGCGCTTTTGGATTAATCGAGCCGAGGCGCGTAGCCTACGGAGTAGATTAACTAGTGCTATTAGTATTACTTAGTAGTAGGACTCCATAGTCCATACTCCATACAGCGCACAGTACTGAGCCCAGGTACTCTGTTCTGTAAACTTCCCAGAACGAGTCAGGTTCATTAATCATACTGTAGAGATTAATTACGAAAAAAAAAAAAAAAAAAAGGAACGAGCAAGGTAAGGTTAGGCGGTTTTGTAAAGCAAGGCAGATAGATAGACATCTTCAATGTGAAGTATGGAATTTGGCTACTGTACGGAGTACTCTGTAATTCAGGCAATTACCTAGGTACTGCTTAGTAGTTATTAGAGAGATGATTATGAACTAATATATTCCAGAATCTTCACATGTTAGTTTCTTTCTTTCTTCTTTCATAACTCAGATTAATTAATTAGTACTCTGAAGTACTTCAAGTGGAGTATACTAGTATCTAGTATCTAGTATCTAATCATCAGTCTGAACTAACTAACTATAGACAGAGTGCCTACCTAAATATACTCTATAGTCTATACTATGTCTATCCTCTATACTCCATAAAAATAAGATTGAATATTAAATACTCCAAGAAATAATACCTAGTACGGAGGATAGATGCCGCTTTTCTTACTAGGTAGTAGTAGGTATACGTGATATACTTCGGACCCAACCCTACCCTACCCTAACTATGACATGCAGTAATCTGATATCGTATCTGTAAGAGTACTCCGTACTCTGTAGATGAAGACACCTCCAACTCCCCCAATTCAACCCAAAGCATCAAGAACACTGGCGCGCTGGCATATTTATAAGAGCAATGCAATTCACCTGCATATCAGAACAGATCCTCGGACCTCCTCTCCCATTACATAGCTGAGCCCTGGCCACTTATGCAGAAAAGTGGAGCATTGGGGCAGTGCACTGCATTTATTCAAAATGATTTAAATCTTCGTCTTCTTGTCCCCGGTATCGTTTCGAGTGGTCAATTCGAATGGTATAAATGTGATGATGATGATGGTGTTGGGGAGCTTTGGAGGTCGGAGATTTATTCCTACTTTGTCTGGAGTACGAGTACGATACTCTGCTAGCTAGACTTCCGTGTACTCCGTACTATAGATAGATAGATAGATAGATAGATAGATAGAGGGATTCTGCTGGATTGATTTACATCGTACGTACTCTGTCCCGGAGAGACTTCTTTCTTTCTTTCCTTGTTGAGTTCGAGTTCGAGTTCGACCCGAGAGATGCCGGGAATTCGGCCAGTCAGCAAGACAGGGGAGCTTTAGTTTATTAGATACTCCGTACCTTGGTAGTTAGTTACTAGGGAGTGATTAAGAATACGAATAAGAGAATGATAAGACCTATATAGGTAGTAGTAGTACGTACTCTCCTGTCCTCTGTACTTATTGCGTATTCTCGACAAGGAAAAAAAAAAAAAAAAACTCCATTCTCTAGTTAGTTAGTTAACTAGAGAAGTGGTTACAAAGCAAGTCTATACCAAGATTCCTGATCATATTTCTTTTCTTTGTTAACTAGTTAGTTACTGTAGTTAACTAATGGGACCTGCTGCTGACAAGTCTTGCCACGATGGCGGTCTGGTGTCCGGAGTAAATTGCAGCGAAATGAAAAATTACCGCCTCGCCCCCCACGTACCGATTTGGGAAATGGTCGCGTAATTAAAAAAACAACAACAACAACAACAACAGAGTTACGAATACTTGTCTCCTGGTAAGGCTCATGTATCAGAATGCCGCCCACTAGCGGGCCCTCAGTTTGCGTAAAAGAGCAGTTTGCACAGCCCCCGTGCCGGCGCTAGTGATCCAGCCTAGGTCCTAGACCCCCCTCTCTAGCTTCTTAGACAGCTAGACTACGGAGGAGGAGGAGGAGGAGGAGGAGGAGGAGGAGGAGGAGGAGGAGGAGGAAGAATTAATAGAAATCCCAGTCGGAGACTATCTACAATTCTACCTGGGCTAGGAGTGCCTAGTCTAGGTACATCCTGTACTCCGTATACTGGTAGGTACCGAAGTGCAAAAGACCCGCCGGATCAATACTTGTTCCAAGGAACCCTGGCACAGGTTGTACGGTAGTCTTTGAGTGGGGCTGCTGCAGCCTCGTGGAATTGTGGGGTTAAGCCCGCTTCTGGCACGCGGGCCAGTTGCTGGAATCTCCTCTCTTTTTCCTTTTTTTTTTTTTTTTTTTTTCAAGGCGAGTCCAATCTATACCAGAAATTCTACAGGGGCTGAACTTTACCCATGGACATGGAAATGGGGAGCATTCCATATACCTAACCTAGGTACACTACTACCAAAGATGTGCAAATGCGCAACCCTCGGGAGTCGGGGACTACATACATACAAACCGGGGGTTGATCTCAGAAGTATCTCAGTCAATGGGATAAGACTTATCGCCGTCCTCTCCCGGGTTCAATTTCAATTTCAATTTCATTCTGCGGATCCACACCCTATCGAGCCAACGTAAGGGGTTCCCGATACCACGTTCCCCAATGATCATTTCGTTTCCCCTTGATGACGTTGACTATTCTTCATGGCATATGTATTTTTTTTTTTTTTTTTTTTTTTTTTATGAGTTTCCTCTTCTCCGAAATGAATTTGGGATTGAAAGTGCTCGCGTGGATTGGTATACGCTAGTGGCTGGAACATTCTGCATGCCTGCAAGCCTGGGGAGCCAAAATAAATTGGTCGCACTAGTTGTACTCAAGCTTTCGTGGGCTAAAGTTGTGACCTACTAATGCCTAGCCTTGGTGATGGGGATCCGTGCGCCGTCTGTCTCGACTCTCGTATAAGAATTCGTTCTCAGGCTATCCAAGTGCTAAGATACTTAAAGACTTCCCCGCCCAGTTCCTGACTCGTCTACGGGGCCAGGCCTCATGCCTGGTGGCAAACGAATCCCAGGAGGTAAAGTTCCCGGTCTGATGGTGACTTGTTCCGAGATATCGACTCGAGCCTTTGCAAGCCCGATGGCGGGGACAATCCACTCGCCACAGCTACATTGCATTCCTTGCCACGCGAACTTGCCAATATTAGAATCGCAGGCGGGGTTGGGGCATGTCAGCCGGCCTGATAACGGGGCATCTTCGGATGGCAAGCCGCCCGAGACCTCATGGCTGTTGGGGAAGAGACTTGGTCGCATCCATGTTAGAGGGTGTAGGAAGATGTGAGCGCATTGCGAAGTCATTGAAGCTTTTGCATCCTTGTGTGGCCCATGCGGTACAACGAATGGCGCCGTTGCAAGTTTGCGCCTGCCAATTTCGGTTAGTACAGTGGATTCAAATACATTCTAGAGGATTACAGATGCACATGCCAGACTCAAGAGAGAGGGCGACGCGGCGGGAAAGGGACGGAAAACTAACCTGCATTTGCGACATTTAATCTCCGTTGTCCGGGTTGTGGATTCAGGGTGTTGTTGTGGTTGCTCATCTTCGAATAATATCGACGCCATCTCAGGGGCACGCCCGCATGCGACACTCTCCTCAACATCTCGATGGTACATCCAGCGAGTATAGAGTGGATGCTCCAGAACGTCCGCGGGGCACCCCATCTCATGATAAATAGACAGCTGTTCCATGAAGCCTGTATTTGGCTCACATAATGGCCGGGATTCTCTGATCAGAGCCAGAGCGGACTGTGGTGTGAACGCGGTTGGTTGTCGGTGGAGCAAGTATGCGATACAGATCGTCGCAGATCGGGACTTGCCCATTGCACTACATCATACCGTCAGCAAAGTCTCATCTCATGTCGGAGGCGTTCATGAATCGCAGCAGGATATGTCAGCAGAAAATAACAAGTTAACTATCTTAAGTGGGTTAACTTGTTATGATGTGTCATGATATTGTCAGAACGCCAACGGGGGAGAGCTAGGGCACGTGACCGAAAGGGGGAAGTATGGTGGAAGACAAGAGGGAGGTTAAACCGGACATAGAGTACTCCTTTAGGAAGGAGATTCTGTCTCCACAGCAGGAGGGGAGCAGATCTAGGTTAACTTGCCTATCGGTCCATGGTGGGCGAGGGAATAGTCTGGGCTGACACGGGGTGGGAACGATGAAAGGCGTGGGAGGTTCCAACTAACCAATGGACAAGCACACTGCCACCCGCATCCAACCCAGATTGAATAAACTTGATGGCGGAGGGGAAATGTTCTAGGAGATTTTCGTCGTCGACATCATCGACTTCAATGCTGTGGTGCTGGAAATCCGCAAAAATAGTGTCTGATTTTCCGAGTCGTAACACAGAAACGACGTGTGTAATGTTTGCTCTACTCAAGGCTGCTTTATTCTTGAGCGAAAATATGCTACAGATAGTTTGTGTCTTGTCAGCGCAAAAGAGCTTTGAGAAAAAAAAAAAAAAAAAAAAAAAGGGTATTTAATTTCGTTCCTCTTCTTTTCATTAGCTGCCCCGCTATATCAGGACCGCAGACAATAGAAGAAAAAAAAATCAAGGGAATACCAACCCTCCGATGTAGATATTTTGGCCGGGAATCTTATTCATGGCCATGGCGTAGGGGTATAAATCGGGATAATATCAGACGAGACGGGGGGGCAAAGCACTTGGAACAAGTGACAAGATAGAAGGAGCAGGTAGATGCGTGTTGACCAGGCTTGAGACTCGAAACAACCTGGAAGGTTTGATATAATGAAGATTCTCCCTCGGTCTAGAGAAAGTCCAGACAGGTCGATGCTGATTGGGTTGTCTAAAAAGGAAAATAGGGCATAGGGCAAGGGCAAGGGCAGGTCGCTTTATTGAATACATACTCCGTATTCATAACTACTCCGTACTTCGAAGTCAAAACGCAAGGATCGAACCCCCGCACTTCCTGGGAATAGATACTAGTTAGATATGATTGCTCTCAACCTCTCACCGTGTCGCCGAATCCTGAGGACCGTTGCCCTTTGATGATCAAGGTCTTATCTTATTTGCGTAATCCGTTCTCCCGCGGTTGACAGGGCCCCTGCCCCTCGTTCTGATTGCTCCTGTAGGCTGTAGACGGGAGCCACTATTTCTCATCAGCTAAGATTACAGCTCATATGAAACCAGTCAAAAAGAGCTCATTTTAATTTTACTCGCATTAATGGGTTCTGGGTTGTTAGCGCGTAACACTAAAAACATGGAATTGAGCGCATTCTGGGTGACGAATCTGCTAAGATACCATGGAATGCATGGCTTCGTGTTTCCCCCTCCGCAAAGTTTCACTTCTGGGGCAAGAGAAGTCGCTAGTGCTGTTTAGTTGACGCCTCCAGGAGTCATTTGAGGGTTAAGGTGCCGAGAAAAGCCTGGAATTTCCCGTGTTCAAGTCCGACTTGATCCTTTGTTCCAGAGTACGTAGTAGTTGGCCCGAGCAGACTTTCCCGCCATGACAGTCCCTATCGTATCATTTGGTGATTGGTTCTGAGTAGCCGCCAAGGCTATTAGAAGCTGGTTTCAGATTTGGACGGGGTTAAATTACATCTTTATTTCTGAGAGGCCATAGTTGTCGATCGTCCAGACGCATGAGTCTGTGCGACCCTATGCCAATTCAAACTTTCTAGGTTGGTACAGTACGTGAGGGCTCACTGCATGACTCTAATGCATAATTTATTATTCTTATTATTACTACTACCACTACTGCTATGATGATGATTTATCTCTTGCCTTGTTGGCTGGCTGAAGTTTGCGTCACAATTAGAGAGTATTGAGACCAACCATCTTCCCAAGATATGACAAGAAGTCCTCAATTCTGCGGCACGCTAAGCAAGAAATCCCTGGTCTGCTTGGTGCCAATGAAAGAGCAGCGGCTATTACTACATATTACTCCGTAGGTACTCCGTAGGTTAATAAACAATGCTTGATTTTTCGGACGGAAGACCAAGGTAGTTGACTGTTCTGTGGTAAATGGCTTGACCGAAAATTGCAACCCCAGTGACCAATGAAGAAATCACTCTTTATACTCTGTATACCTCAGTTACTCCTATCTAGTAGGTACTAGTTAAGTACTCGTAGTGTTGGTAACCAGGCTTTCAAGGTTATTCGCGCCGTATGACCACATCCAGTACTCCATATAACCATCGGATGCGATTTGTTCTTCTGACTTGAAGGAAAACCAGATTTGACTCTTTTCCTTCAGATAGCCTCTTCATTGGTGCATTATTCTCAAACCTGCAGCCCCTTAAGGCTGACCTTATGTACTTGAGCGGATGTCTTTTTTTCTTTTTTTTTTCTGTCAATTCTTTCTTTAGTACGGAGTGCTTCGCTCGCCACACCCTCTCCCTCTTGTCTCCGGGCTCTTTTCCCAATTCTTGAAAAATGCCAGAAAAATTGTTTCTACAACCTATGTTGACCAAATCTAGCCAGAAATAGATCTTTCTCTTTTTTTAACTTCCCGCAAATTTGTCCGCGGTCGTACAAGGCCGAGGTCGACGTAATAATAATCTACTCCGTATACCGTATTTTTCTTATCAAATAGTAGTACTCCGTAGTACTCCTAGGTAGAGAACCTACTATAGTAGCCTGGAGTATTACTACCCAGTATGGCCTATGGCGCGGGTCTTGTTCCAGGGGAGCCAACCTTGAATCCAGCAAGATAGTTATAGGGTAACCAATTACAAGCTTGGAAGTGTACTATACTCCGTTCTATCGCTGGGTTTCACCTTGCCGGAAAAAAATAACAAGGTTACAAACCTAGCTAATAAAAGACATGTTACTGGTTGCCACCTAGCCTCTGTGGGTGCATGTGTGCGTGTCTCGTCTAGCTACTACAGGTACTTAGGTAGTAGGTTTCAACCCCTTTCTGTTGCCTTCTCCGGTATGGTCTTGCAGGAATAAAATCATACCAAGGAGCTTATGTCCTGGCAATTGTCCGGCATCCTCGGATCGGAGTCAGCAAGCGAATAGGCAAATTTCCTCCCAACGGTTCCATCCTCTTCTGGCGCTCTTCTAAGGCTTCTACAGAGTACAGTTACTCTCTCTAAATGCTTTAGTTCTACTCCGTACATCTTGTCTTGACTCTTCAGTGGTTTGCCACTGACTGCTCTTCCTATCCCAAATAATTAGGTAGTCGCTTGGTTATCAACCACTCACCATTCAGCCCCTCCATGACACGACTGTACGGAGTACCCCTAGGCACTAAAGGACATACCTGCAAAAGATCAGACCCACCACTAGAGCGAAACTAGATCAGTCGCACTCCGCAAGCATCTTGCTTTTATCCCTCAGTGGGTTTATTGCAGTCAAGAGTACTCCGTATAGTGGTAGTAGTACGGAGTAGTAGTTACCTATACACACTGGATCTCCGAAACCATGTTCACATGGCGTCATATTGGTACTCTTGAAGTTTCAAAGGCCGATGTTTACCTGGAATAATAATAATAATAATAAGAGAATATGCCAAATGACAGCAATGTGGCAGTGCATGTATCTAAAGTGCCTTGTGGAACCCTCTAGTCCGTCATTGGCAGCGGGTCAAGCTCCTCAAAACCACTCACACACACCCTCTCTCTTTTTCTTTCTGAATGGCGGGGTCCCATGCATAGTATGGAATCAATCCGCCTTGCGACGTTCTTTCGGAGCTAATTTCTAACTAGTCGTAGTACGGAGTAGTTATCTCCTCTTTCCCAAGACCATGGAATTCTTGGGGTGGTTCTTTGGTAAGACTAAAGGAGTCGAGGGACGGATCATTACTCCGTAGTATTCTTCTGGAACCCTGAACTGTCACTGCTCTTCTCTCTTTGGCTCCCTGGAATATCGTCGGTGATTCGTGTATTACTTCCTCCGTTTTTACTTTTACAGCAACACGGCAAGCTGGTAGTATCCTACCTAGGTAAGGAGAGAAGATTACGGATACCTAGTACGGAGTACCATCTCTGTAGATCAACTCAAGAAATGCTGTCTTCTCATTGATCGAGCTCTCTGAGTACTCCGTACGTTCTTTCGTTATGACGCGCAGGTTTCAGCCGTCTGTCTTCATACCCGTAGTACAGAGTAGTTAACGCCAGGTGCTTCTTATCTTGCTAAGCAGTCATCTTCTGTTTGTTAACTAGTTAGTTATTTGGTAGCCGATACAATTATTATTACATCTTTCACCTGGTAATTTACAGATAGTAAGCCCCATATATGAAACATTCTGCGAAGAAGAAAAAGAAATAAATACGGAGTGTTAGGAGGGAGCAGCAAACCATGGGAATCTTGACTACTAAAGACAAGATAGAATTCAAAACCTCCGAGGATATACAATCTTGATCTTTATTTACTAGAATAATTAAAAAAAAAAAAAAAAAAGGAGTAAGAATCAATTTACTGGCAAGAAAAGAATACAAAAAAAAGAATGTCTAGAGAGTGTCCTATGTCGTCGTCAATAATTTACCCAATTAAGGCCCATGCCAGGCTTGTCAGCACTGCCTCATTCTTAACCACCCACGCTCATCCCACGGCCAACGCTAATCCAACTAGTTTGCTGCTCACCGCTCTGAATCTGGAATTAGCGCATCTTGAATGTTTCGATTGGCATTCCGGGCTCGCTTGAACGAGTAGGGTGGGAGTATACAAGGGGTACTCCCGCTTGGTGCTGCTGGCCTGACATGCTTAAGGCTGAATGAGTTGTCTCCAAAACATGGCTTCCCCCTCCCCCTTTCGAAGATTACCTAGTAGTAGTACGTACGTACCTCCGAGGTTTACAGAGTATATCTCCGCTGGTGGTACTCCGTACGAAAAGTAGCATGTCCCTCGAGAATAGAGCTGGATATTTTTTTTCGTATGGGACTATGGCTGTTCCCCTTTTCTTCAGTTCCCGACAGAAAATCCCACCTGCTACTTTTAAGGCAACGGGGACCCCAGAGTACGGAGTACTGTATCGCCTGAAAATAGTACCAGGAATTTTGACTTTCCTAGCAGGAACATCATCAGCACGAGATATCGAAAGAGGAAACATATGATGCAGCGCCGTGCTAGTAGTCGTGGCTTATACAACCTGAAATGCCAGAGCTATTCTGTTAAATTAGTTGATTTTTGCCTGGCTATATCATCTGATAACTTGTTGTTATGGAGAGTGAAAGCCTTGAATGACCCGACGACCCGTAGTAATAGGAGTTATATATTATCATATATATTATTATTATTATATATATTATTATTGTTGTTGTTGTTGTTGTTGTTATTATGGAATCGGTACATGGTGTCAGTTCAAAATAGTACCCATCCAGTTAGTGCCGACAATGTACTCCATATGTCCTGCGTGGATTATCAAACGGCGTGGTGGTTCTTGAGCCCAGACGGAGATTAAGTTGTTAGAAGATTGAGATTAACATCCGATAGCAAGAGAAAATGTGGAATGAGGTTTCCAGAATCCAAAGAATAATATCATGATCATAACTATGGTGACTACCTAGTAGAATTTAGTTTAATGTGATTCTAACAGTGTCTGAGTCCATAACGACTGTCCGGAGTACAATTTATGTACAGAGTATGTATGATGATAGGTAACTTGGAAATACATTCTGTATTTTTGCAACCCGGAAATTTAACTGGGAACAGCCCAAAAAGAAGGAGAATATACCTACCCTCCAGGTACCTAATCTTTGGATCTGGCTTTTATCCTTAATAACAAATACTCAGTTAACTATATCTCTCTTGCAAATTTCGCGGAAGTTAGTTTTTATCCCCTGGTTCCTTATGGTGTCAGGACTAAAGAGAGAGACAAGGCACGCTACTTTTTGTTGGTCCACCCGACCAAAGGTCTCCAGTTGACAACAGATGCTCAAATACTGGCCTGGTATCATTTGCAGTGGCCAATACTGTATTCTTCTTCTTCTTCTTCTTCTTCTTCTTCTTCTGCCTCGTCGTTTTCTCCAAGTCATCTCGTCTCGTCTCGTCTCTGAATCCCTCACTTTCTTCTGCAATCCAGTTGCAGCATATCATCCTGTCTCTTCCTCATCCACGACGCAAGAAAGACATCAAGCAACAAAAACCACGATAGACAAGCTAGGGAACGATTAGACCCTGAAAATACAGTTATTCCTTTCCACCAGCCTTGTAGGGACCAATAAGGCCCTGGATTGCACCACCCACCACCACCTTTCCACTTTTCTAAATCCATACAATTCGTCTCCTTTACCTTTTAAACATTGCAATCCTTACCTGAGCTTTCCCCTCTGCTTCGCCGCCCATACACTCTCTCTCTCCCTCATTTATCCTCCTTTACCTTCGTCGTCTTCATTCTTCTTCCTCCTCTTCTTCTCTCTATCTTCGTGGGTTCCTACATCGGACCTCCGGCTTTAGGAAACACCCGCGCCTAGAGCACACCCGCAAGCTTCGTTCTTAACGCTCTCAATCTCTCTTGCCAATAATATCTTTCCTCGACCAGGACACTGCATCAATACCCTGTCCTCCGTTGCATTCCTTTTTCTTTTTCTTTTTCTTTTTTTTTTTTTTTTTTTTTCCTTCTCCCTCCCTCCATTTATCCACATCTCTACGTTGACCTCAGCCGAAAAAACCGCACTCCCGTCCTCCAGCATGCCCTGTGAATCTTACAGTCTTACTCTTCCCCGTCGATAAGTTGCCGCAGCTTGGCAGATTGATGGCACAGAAACCGTTGACAAGCCCTTGTTTGCGATTGTTGCACATCGTCCTTGACTCGGTGGATTAAGCAACTAAAAATATATATATATATATATATATATAAAAATAAAAAGAAGACTAAGAATCCAGGATAGTGCAGGTTGACCCCAATTCTGTTCATTTAAAGTCACCCAGGGCTTTTGGTTCGTTTACTCCTCCCAATACTATCCTTCAAAAGCTGACTCCCCGTCTTCTACACCAGACACACTTTCTTTCATTATCTCTCTCTCTCTATCTTTTTTTTTCGACTAGAACTCCTGTCGTGTATAGAAGGGGTGAAGAAGCGGGATCTTCTGTACCTCCATTGAAAGCGGATTTTCTTGATTTAATTTCTACTGCATAGAATATACGGTGCTCCACGATCTAAAGCCGTTCCTTCTTGAATCGCTTGTCAACCAGTGCAGTTGCCGTGACCCTATTTTGACATCGATGAGTAGCCCTAGCTCACCTTCGCTTCTGTACGATGGACTTCTCTCGAATCTCACCTCCCTCCATCAATGTCCACGACTTTAATAGTGGCTACAACCATCACATGTCTGTCGCGAGATCCTCATATGCTATGCCTGGACAGGCCTTTCCTCTACAAGGGCCTGTCCCCATCCGGACAAATTCCATGACAACATTCGCGCCTCCACCGTTACCGCCTCCACCACGAATTAGCGATCTTGAAAATGGGTATGATGCTGGTTTTTTACATGCAAACTCGAGACTCCCCCCTGGATCTGCCAAACTTGCGCCCATCAATCCCGACTCGAGCCTATTTGGAAACCACCGCCGCCCTGATTATTCCGTACCCAGGAGCGATCGGATGGCATTGGATGAATTAGACGGCCGGCAGAGCAGTTTACCCATTTCAAGAAGTCCGGAGGCACATATCAAAATCGAACCACCACCTTCAACCGATGAAGGCTTCCGGAATTCTATCTCTATTAAAAATTCTGGACCAATGTAAGTATTCTGGAAATCACATCTGATTAGTTTCCCCTCCTTTTTTTTTTTTTTTTTTTTTTTTTTTTTAATTGAAACATCCCCGTTATTGTACACCCTCGGGTTGATTTAGTGGCATTTTTTTTTTTTCTTGTTCTCATATCCATTCTTCGAATTCGAGCCGGACTGATAGGGCGACAAATAGTCTGAAAGGCGAGCATGATTTCTCCCGAAGGAGCGTGAAGGATTCTTCGGATGCGTACGACCAACATCTATTATCGAAAATCGGGAAGCCTCTCTCTCCGCGGCAATCAGTCAGTCTGGGAGCGGAGGGTAAAGGATCTTTGTCAACCCTTTCGATTCCTCCCAGGGGCCTCGCAAGCTTACCTTCTCCAGGTGGCTCTGATGTACCCTCCTCACTCGACGTAAGGTGGTCAGGCAGTTCGCAGTCGAGTGGCATATCCCCCGGTACGAAAGTCGGTTGGAGAGACTATATCGGCCATCGAAGCCCTAGCGTCGAGAGCAATGCACCTTCCTCTTCAATAGATTATGATAACTCGGCATATCTTCGTGATGCAGGTCGTCGCAGAGGTGGCACAACCCCGCAGTATGACGAGATCTCTAGCCTTCCAAGTCGATCCCATAGAGGAAGCTATGACCAAGGCGTTGTTTCGGACATTGAAGGCGACTTTATCACGGATGATTCTCTACCGTCGCGACTGTTTAGTCTCCGGGAAGCAACTCCAAGTTATCTAGAAACATCTAGGTCTGGTATCAAAAGAAGAGCGTCATCACCTCCTCGAGAACCCATTAACAATGACAAGCATGCACTGCATACGACAACAAGCAATGGCGACCTATCCCAAAGGAGAACCACTGGCCACCCATTTACCAATAGCCTTTCGGTGTGTAGCAGTTTTACGCCCAGCCATGGATGTATTTCTGTTGCTTCTTCAGCAAGCTTGCGAACGTCTACGTCGTACTCGTCAGCGGCCCCCTCACTAGGAAGCAGCATAACTACTGTATCGACATACGATCGTCCATCACCAGGGGGATTATCACCCAAGTCAGATATTGATTCTTATCATGACAAGCCTTCTCTATGCACTAGCAGCTCATCGGGATTCCTGGGCCAATCAGGCACTAGATCTGTTCAAGGCCCCATTCCACTAGAGTCTTCTAGCACAGACCCAGCCAGGAAACTATCCTTCCCGACGAGTCTCAACGTGCCCAAGCCCACAGGATCAAAGATTGGTGGACTGTATATCTGCGACTGCTGCCCGAAGAAACCAAAGAAATTTGACAACCATGAAGAGCTGCGGTAAGTAAAGCATAATTTCTACGATTCAGCTATCTCCTAGGCTTCTAACATGCCTGAATAGTGCCCATGAGATGGAAAAGCAGTATTCATGCCTTTACTGCAACAATAGGTTCAAGAACAAAAACGAGGCCGAACGCCATCAAAACTCCCTTCATTTGCGACGTCATTCTTGGTCGTGTGCTGCCCTACCTAGTTATCAAGCAGCATTCCATCCTTCCTCTTCTCCGTCAACCCAGACCGGCTCGGGTGCCTCGCATGACAGCTGTGGATACTGTGGCGAGGAGTTTCCTAACTTTCCTCAGCCCGACTGGGATCAGAGATTTGAGCATCTGACTACGGTGCACAAGTTTGGAGAGTGCAACAATTCGAAGAAGTTTTACCGTGCGGATCATTTCCGGCAACATCTCAAGCACAGTCACGCAGGAACAAGTGGCAAGTGGACTAATATACTGGAAAATGCCTGTATGAAAGAAGAAACACCACCTGAATCTCAGAACAGCAGCCCATCAACCGGAACACTGTCGAATAAGATCAGCGACGTTATGAGCAATTGCTGACACTAAGTGTGCCGGATGGATATCGGGGCACACTGTAGATGACGGCCAAATGCCCTCTACGTTTTTATCATGAATCTTGCATGGATTCTCCTTTTTCTGGTATCCAGATTATATTTTTGATACTTGCTTAGCGAGGTCGCAATTCATACAACATAGTACACTGGGGTGTTTAGGATACATAAAAGCCGAAAAACACGGGAAACGGATTTAAAAAAAAAAAAAAAAAAAAAGGATCCTCCAAAGACCAACGGAACCCCAAAATCTTTACAGTTATGTGATATGATCTTTTCAAACTCTGTCCCCCTTATTTTTTGCCATCCTTTTCATCTTTCTTTTTATTCTATCTTGGAGCCATTGCTTTTTGGGCGAGGGACAAACTGGAGTCTAAGGGGGGGTTTCTCTGGCAGAGAAAGGGGAAAGGACACACAGTCACTCTCTGACATCTTTTCTGTTCACTGGGAATCGGCTATTTTCTTTTTAATTCGATTTGTATACTTTTGGACCACTTCATGAAGTTTGTTGCACATTTTTTTTTTCTCTCTCCTCCCCCCATCCCAATTGGCTATCCTTCTCAGATTCATCTTTTTTTACCCCCTATATACTCTTTAGTCGTTTCTCAACATACCTCTTTGTCTGACCAGCGGGGGGGGGGGGGGCTTTGCAAGGACAGGCCTCTTGTTATTTTATTACTGGAGTTATGAAGCGCTGGCCTGACCAGACACACGCACATTTACTTACGCTATCTAACTGACCCGTGTGACTCTGTATATAGATGGGATTTCAACATACTACGAGAGCAATTATCTACTGAGACAGATGAGATAAGATAAAATATAAAAAGGCCTTCAGGAATATATTTGAACGGGTTCACTTTGTTTATGAAGTGTTTTCGTTTCTTCTGTTGTTGATTGATTGATTGATTGATTGATTGATTCGTAAGAGATCGAGACAGGGACAGGGACAGACAAAGCAACGCCAGAATAATGCAGTAAGTAAGTAGTAGGGTGGGTAGTAAGGGGGATGAGGCTCTAGAATCATTTCGTAACTTTTCAACAGATAGGGTAGTCTCAAGCGGTCTGGAGTTGGAAAAAAAAAAAGAAAATCCTGCTTAAATCACATCACTTCTTCAATTACACCTGCTGCCTCTCTTGCAAGGCGCAGATCCTTCCCTACGAGACCGATATCCTTGAGGTAAAGGTTGAATGCAGACAAGAGGCTCGCGAGAGAAGCTCGGAGCGTGTCAATGACAAGCTCGACGTCGGGTACGCGCCGTGCCTCAGCTTGTGCGGCTGGGTTGCTGGACGGAGGAAAGTTCACGTCTGTCCAGTGGATACTGAGACCAGCGTGGGCGTACTGTTCAAGCGTCATGACTGTTTCTGTAAAGAGGCGGACGACACCGGGGACGTCCGCTTGGACCTTGCCGTATTGGTCTTCTTGGAGACTTGCGACGAGGAGGCGGGTGAGGGACTCAATTGCGTCGATGGTGGAGCAGAGGTTTGCGTGGGGGGTGCCGAGCACAACGCTGGACAGCCGGCGGGCGTAGGTTTGGCGGATAAAAAGGCCAACGGGGGAGCGGAGGAGTTGGGCGAGGAGCGGGTGGATGTTCTCGGGTTTGCTGGTTGAAGGGGCAGTAAGCATTTTAAGCTCTTGGGAGGACGCGAGGAGCTTCCGTTTGCGTTCGGGACTAAGGACGGCGGAGGAGGCGCGGTCGAAGACATCGCGGGCGTGGGCGCGCGCGGCGGGTGTCCAGTCTGGAGAGTTGCCGTAGGATTTCACTGCTGAGCTAACGGCTTCACTGAGCTTTTGCTGGCGGGAGGTAGGCTTGGGCGAGGCGGCGAAGATGTTGCCCTCCTTTGGAGGGTCGGTTAGTCGGGGCAGCGTATGTAGAACCGGTTGGGCTTTCTCAACCGGAGAAGGTTTGGGGCCTGCTAAGGGGGGGTTGATCCGAGTAGAGATGCCCTTAATGATCTCGGTGGAAGACTGGAGGACCTGAGACCAGGCAGATCCACCTTCACGGTCGATATCATTAAAAATCGCCTTTCGTCGATCAGGGAATTGCTGGCTGATGAAGCAAAGTTCCCAGAATGCAAATGCTCGGACAGTTTCCTTCTTTGCCTTCAATCCGTTCAACAGGCTGCCGTTGGGATCTTTGGCTTCTGCGGTCAAAGGCTGTCCCCGCTTGAGAGGCTCCTTGCTGATGAAAATCGAGAAGAATAAATTTGTAGTTTGCCAACACAGAACAAGGAATCCTCCTGAAACCACAGTACGCGCGATGAGCAGTGGGTTAATTGGAGGAATTAGGCCAGGCGGATCGGCGGCAGACCGAGGGAAATCCCAGAACAGTTTGGCGAAGTACATGGTGTAGCTCCATGCTGGGCGTCTGAGGAAGAAAGTGTACGCCACAGGGCAGAACAGTGCCACCGACGTGCTCCTTACCAGCCCATCCCTCATGAGTTTTGGTAGTGCTGCTTGGATGCGTTTTGAAACCGAGTTTATCGGGTGCGTTCGCTGGTCTGTAGCCCCGGGGGTTGGTTTCGCGACAGGGATAGGGACGCGGTCATAATCGTAGTAAAGGTGAGCCACAGATTGTGCGATCGCCAGGAGGAGATGGCAGGTATAGACATAAATCGGCCTCTCGTTCAAGTTCGCTCGTTCATGGGGTCTATTTTTCTTTAGTTTCGGCGAATCCAAAAATCCAAGCCCATCCTCCCTTTGAGTACTTACTTGACCCGTTTTACCCATTCCATATGCGCGCTGACCGGAGAAGACCATTTGTATATTTCGCTGAACCACCATGCCGAAAAGATATACCAGCCAAATGTCTGGATGATGTGAAGCGGAACAAGGAATTTGAATGTAGCGATCGGAGATGCAGTGGTTCTTGAGCCAATATGCATCTGACCAACACGAAGGACGAAGACCGCCAGAGACGAGATAAAGAGAAGGACTGTACGAATTCCACATGCTCCAATTGGAAACCAGGCCCAAAAAACTAACAATTTTTTTTTGAGGTGATTAGTTATCCGGCCTGAGATGATGGCAGATGGATCAACTCCACGTCATGCACTCACATGAAGACTTATCCCCGATCAATATGGAGACCAAGTAAGAAACTAACAGAGCTAGAGCAGAGGCATGGACGAATCTTCGATGCAGCGCGGACGTCAATATGCGCCGATATGGGCGAGGCTTTGCGGCAGCCATGGTGTGAAGTTGGGGTCAAGCAACTGCAGAATGTTGAGAGAGGGACCAAAGGAAAAAAAAAAAAGATTACAGCATGATCAGAGAGACAAGGAATTGTGTATCTCGAGTTACCCCGCCGGAAAGAATCGCAGAAGTCGAGTAATGCTTGCCTAGCAACCGGCGGCGGCGAATGCGGCGAGACAGCAATAAATGAAGCTTTTTTTGGGCAACGGCATCAAAACACACCAGCCACAGATGTCCAGTCAGGTGATAATTTCACTAGCCACAGGGCGGCCGTGTCACGTCATGTCATGTGATTGCTGCGGGCAGCCGCATGTTGACGATCCCGCGATTACCGCTTCGGAGCATCTTGCATTCATCTTCCACTCACTCCTCTATCTCTTCCTCCCCTCAGACGCCACCATGTCATTCGATCGTCTGAATTCTCTTGAGGCCCAGCCTACGACTTACCGTCGCTCTGATGACCCCCAGTATCAAGATGACCCCGAGTTCCACCGTCTCACTGAGTCCCTCTCGAGTCAACTGTTTACGCTGACTTCCAACATCACCCGGCTCTCGGACCAGATTGCCCTACTTGGGACAAAGCGCGATACTGAACGAGTACGAGAGCGAGTCCATACTCTTCTAGAGCAGACCCGCGCGGGCTTCAAAGAAGTAGGGGAGGGTATCAAAAAGGTCCAAACCTGGGAAGACGTCAATGTAGGCAGTCACAACAGGCCCTTATTAAGTAGCGAAACATCACTAATATCTATCTGTTAGCCTTCTCAAAAATGGACCCAGCAGAAGTTATCAACGGAATTCAAAGCGACTCTGGAGGAGTTCCAGACTGTCCAGCGTCGTGCTTTGGAGAAGCAGCGTGCGTCTGCGGTAGCTGCCCGTACCGCCGTGGAGGATAGTGAATTCGCGGCCGAAGGAGGGGCTCATCAGCAGCAGCAGCAGCAGCAACAACAACAGCTTCTAGAGGAGCAGCCCCGCCTGGCAAACCAAGACGAAGTGGACTTCCAGGAAGCTCTGATTATCGAGCGTGAAGCCGAGATTCGCAACATTGAGCAAAGTGTGGGCGAGCTGAACGAGTTGTTTCGCGATGTGGCCCACATCGTCCATGAACAGGGTGGTCAGCTGGATATTATCAGCGAGAATGTCGAGAGAGTCCACCACGATACTCGCGGCGCAAATGTCGAGCTCCGCAGCGCCAGCCGATATCAGAAGAATGCCCGGAATAAGGCTTGCTGCTTGCTTGTCATTCTAGCTGTCATCTTGGCCATTATTATCCTGGCGGCTACCCTGGGGTAAAGTGGGCTGTTGACCAGATCCTATCTACCTTTTCTTCATGTTTCTTGTTGCCGACCACGTTTTCATTTATCTTCCCTGGTGATATCCTCCACTATACAGGTTGTGTATGGTAATGTTTTGAACTATTATGTATACCAACTTGTTTCATGACTTTCATGTGTAACGGGCGTTATGGAGTGAAGGGGGTTCATTCTATTTGCATTGCTTCTTCTTCTTCTTCTTCTTTCTTATCCTTTCTTTTTGCGCCTGATATCATAAATAGCTTGTGTGTTATACAATATTATACATTGCGTAATTTCCCAGATTCATACTCAAACTCCAATTGCTTCTATGTATGCTTCCAAAGGAACGATAGGAAGAGCATGGATAAGGTGCGTCCCTTACAGGCCCGTGAAACGCTTGAATCTCATCATGCAGCCTTCCCAGGAGTTTAATTTCGGTCGTACGTCCAGGTAGAAGCTGAGTTTCCCTGTTCCGGCGTTGGCGGCCAAACCAGTTGCACTCTTGCCTCCAGAAGACTTCCCTTGGTAGAAATCAATCACATACTCAATCCGCTCCCCACCACATCTCTCGACAACCCAATCGTGGCGATCGAAAGGCAGTTGATAGCCCAGTAAGTTATTAAAGCGTGCTCGAGGAGAGAGGAATTCTGATTCAGCACCGAGCCCGCGGAACGAATACAGTTTTGGACCTCCGCACTTCTTGCTTCCCGGATCAGAGCCGGGTGCTTTGCTTTCCCATTCCAGAATCTGTTGCCAAGCGCGCTCATTCACAGCGTTATGAATCGGGATTATCGAGGCTACCGTTGTCGCGAGTTCCGACGGGGAGGATGTAGAGCCGGGGGTGTTCCCTTTGCGCATCAGGGCCTCGAAGAATTGTCGTTCAGACGGATAGATCCAGTTTCCCGAGGTTTTGTCATGACCGGTCTCTGCTTCTGCATTTGATGGAGTACCGTGAGATGCTACAGACGATGAGGATGGTGACGTATGCGCGACGGGGCATTCTGCAGGCGATTTCGAATCACCATCTAAGGCTCGCGGTATACTGCTCACTTCGCGATCTGTGGAGAGCGGTCGCTGTAATTTGGCTTTCGCACTGCTGTCCTCCGAAGACGGAGCATGAGGAGCCTCTCCCGACGTAGGTTTATGCTGTTGCAGCCATGCTTCGCGAGACTTGTGGTCAACTGGGCAGGCTCCGGCCGCCGCCGGGTTGGTTGGAGTGCTCGCGCCCGCCCCCATTGAAAGAAGTTAAAGATGCAAGAAAACGGAAGACAGGAGTAGCAAGTGAATGGAGGAATAATCAACTGTATTATTATCCACGCACCGAATAGATGCTATAGGTAGAGGATGATGCAACGGAAAAGAAGCAAAGAGAGCAACTCAATATTTCTGGCCGGCTCCACCGCCCTCAAGTTTCGGGCGCCGACTTTTGGATGACCGACTAGTTAGTTATTATTTACTTTTCCTTCATCTGCTGCTGCTTTCTTTTCTTCCTTCATTTCCCCCCTCCTTCAAGAAATCCATATTCTCATCTGTTTCCATTCATCATGGCTGCTACGTCTGAGCCCCCGTCTTTCGAGCTTCCACTACTGCTCCTGTTAACATCGCCGTCATTAAGTAAGTCCCTCCACCCCGCTCTCCCCTATTTACAGCTCAGCTGCCTCACCGCGCTTTCCACAATGCATTGGCTCATGATCTGCTGCTATATAGGTACTGGGGTAAACGCGATGCCACCCTGAATCTGCCCACCAACTCTTCTCTATCTGTCACCTTGTCCCAGCGCTCTCTCCGCACCCTCACCACCGCTTCTTGCTCGGCCGCCTACCCCGCCGTTGACGAGCTCACCCTCAATGGCAACCCACAGGACATCCAGTCCTCCAAGCGCACATTGGCATGTCTCGCGAACCTAAGAGCTCTGCGCCAGGAGATCGAGAAGGCAGACTCCTCGCTACCCAAGCTGTCTGCCCTGCCCCTGCGTATTGTGTCCGAGAACAACTTCCCTACCGCCGCTGGTCTCGCTAGCTCCGCTGCCGGGTTTGCTGCCCTCGTCCGTGCCGTGGCTGACCTCTATCAGCTGCCCCAGTCCCCAACAGACTTGAGCCGGATTGCTCGTCAGGGCTCCGGCTCCGCTTGTCGATCCCTGATGGGCGGATACGTCGCCTGGCGCGCCGGGGAACTCGCAGACGGCAGCGACAGTCTGGCGGAGGAAGTTGCCCCCCAGTCTCACTGGCCCGAGATGCGCGCTCTCATCCTCGTAGTCAGCGCGGAAAAGAAGGATGTCCCCAGTACAACTGGAATGCAGACCACTGTTGCGACATCGGAACTCTTCTCTACACGGGCAAACGCCATTGTTCCCGCGCGAATGACTGCTATTGAAACCGCAATTCAAAATCGCGACTTCCCTACCTTTGCAGAAATCACTATGCGTGACTCCAACGGTTTCCACGCTACCTGCTTGGACTCTTGGCCTCCTATCTTCTACATGAACGATGTCTCCCGGGCCGCTGTCCGCCTGGTCCACGATATCAACAACTTGGCTGGTCGAACGGTCTGCGCTTACACGTTCGACGCCGGCCCGAACGCTGTCATTTACTACCTTGAAAAGGATTCGAGCCTTGTTGCGGGCACATTCAAGGCTATCCTGGGTACCGCTCTTGAGGGTTGGTCTGGACCCTTCTATGAGCCTGTGAAGAACATCACCGATTCTGGTGTGCCGTTGGATCAGGTTGACTCCAGGGCTGTAGATGTGCTCAAGAGTGGTCTCAGCCGTGTGATCCTGACTGCTGTTGGTGAGGGACCTGTCAGCGTCCAGTCGCATCTTGTTGGTGAGAAGGGCGAAATTCTCTCTTCCTCTTAAAGAAAGCGAGACGACTAAGAAATGATTTAACGATATTTTAAATAAGTGACATAAATGTGAGGAGGAGGGGGGGGGGGGGGAATATAAGTAATTGCACGTCCCATGCATCATTTGATATGATACATGATATGGCGCTACAGATTTCAGTGTGATCTCTTTTTTTAATTCATGTTATCTTAATTAAATACACAACTCTATATACATCTGAAAGCATTTTCTGAGACTACCGGCGGTTAGTAAAACAGCCCCTTGGCTAGTTACCTACCTACTGGTAGACTTAAGTAGATTGTACTAACTCATAGATAGGTATTAGACAAAACTTTTCGTTTACCCTCTGCCCTAAAAACAAAACAATATAGATATCTATCGACCTAATTCAGCAGCGCCGATTTCTTCATCTCCTTGACCTTGGGCACGTCTTGACCCTGGCCCACTCCAGCAGTCGACATAATACTCTCCCAGAAAACCTTCTGTCCGCCGACAGGCTTAGGAGCTTCAAACCCAGCGCCTACAACAACATCGGGCACCACCTCCTCCATCTTCTGTCCACCACCCTGCTGGCCTTCCTCCTGGCCAGGAGAAGCGCTACTACTACTACTACCACAACCACCGCCACCAAACACCTCCTCCTGACTCTCGGTACACAATTTCAAGACCTCCTGCATTGCCTTCTCGATCGCCGCCGCACGTTCCCGCATCCCGCGTCGAAGCAACGAGTCGACCAGATTCTCCACCTCCCCGATAGTCGCATTGACCTTCTCAATGAGTCGTCGCACGCTATTCACCAAATACTCCTCCTCGTAGACGGTTCCTTTCTTCCCGCTCGCGCGCTTCCGCTCCTCCTTGCGCCGGTTTCTCGAGCTCTGGCGAGACGAGGTCGTTTTGCCGGTTTTCCCGGTATACCGGGTGAACATGCTGCGGCCTGCAAAGGTCGATGCGTCTGTCGGCGCGAGAGAGACGTTGTCGGGTATGTCGATGGCGTTTGCGCCATCGCCGCCAGCTGCTGCCATGGAGGACGGATCGCCGCCGAAGTAAGCGAGCGGGTCGGTGATTCTTCGGACCCGTAGCTCTGCGATTCGGGGTACTTGGGCGGCTAGCTGGGCTCGGAAATCGGCGAGGAGGTCCGTCATGGAGCCCATGGCGTCGGCGAGCCCCGTGTCGACTATCTCCGGGATGAGGGGCTGTTTGCCGTGCAGGGCGAGGAGGCGCGTGGCGTCGGCGAAGCGAGAGCCGCGGCAGAGCAGCCGGGCGGCCGTGGGGATGTCGTGGAGGTGTTCGGCGTGGATTTGGGACGCCGAGGTGTAGTCGCGGCTTTCGTCGATGAGGGTTGTGGCTAGCGTGGACGCGTGGGTGGTGAGTTCGGCCGCGGAGAGCGGGACCATGGTTGCGCAGTAGAGGGATTCACGCCAGAGGTGGGCGAGGTGGTAGCATTTATAGGCATCTGCGTAGAGGGATAGAGACTCGAATGCTGTGGTAGAAGAGTGTTAGTGCTAGTTTTGGTGTTGGGGCCTGGGAGGGGGGAGAGCGTGTCTCTCTCTCTCTCTCTCTCTCTCTCTCTCTCTCTCTCTGTGTGTGTGTGTGTGTGTGTGTGTGTGTGGGGAAAGGGGGGACAGGGGCGTACCAATGCCTGCTTCCTTGTGCTTGGATTCATCGCGCAGGTAGTTTGCGTAGAGGTGGGTGGTATCACGCAGTTGCTCGGGCTGGTATTTGTAAATGTCAATGGCATCCTTGTACAGTACGTGCTTGGTTGCGTATTCCCGGAGCTCGTCGTGGGCATTCAGTGCATGGAGATGTTTGAGGGCCTTGTTCCATCGTCCGAGGTAGTTGTCAATCTCGAAGTATCGTCGGAGTTCAGGTAGTTGCTGGAGTTTTCGCAGGAATGGAAGGTATTCACGGGGGTCCTGGACCTTGTTAGAATGTCTCTTGATTGGTCCTGGTGAAAAGGAAAGGGTTTCTTTACCCTTTGGACTTGTTGCGCAACCAGCAAAGTCAACTCAAGATCGTAAAGACCCAGAGCTGTATCGTACAGGCGGTGGGCGTCTGTCAAAAAGCATATGTGCTCGACAGCGTCCTCTGCTTGCTCAGAGCTCTCGTCTGTTTCCAAGTAAGCAAATGAACGGGAACGACATTCATCGCTATTTGCTTACCTCTCAGTCGGGCAACCAGTTGAAGACCTGACTCAAGGTCTGGAGGTGACTTGCAAACATGTGCAGTGATCAGGTTATGCATATTGGTGTCTGATCGTTTCTCTAGAGCCGCCAAAAAGCCATCGCAGATCCGATTGACCTTGCTTCCTTTCTTAGCCGACTTGATGATGGGGATTGCGAGACCATTCTGTCCGGTAACATCTGATTTTCTCGTGGGTAGTGTATCCTTATAGAGCGTCTGTGAAACGTCTTCCTCCCTATAAAGTGTAAGTAAGGAAAGATATTATTATAACAGGCATATGAACCAAGAACGTACTTCAAGCGAGAGAGGAACTCGTCAATTAAATCAATCCTCTTAACCTGGTCGACGAACAACAGAATGCATTCCATGAATTGATCTGGAGCATAGTCATGGATGAGGTTCATGTCAACCATCTGACTGCGGCAGGTGAGGAACGCAGATCGGTAGTCCTTCCGGTCAATAAAAGACCGAATACCAGCTAGCACAAGCGCCCTAGGATAAATAGTTTCGATATTTCCCCTAGGGGCCTGTAGAACAACCGAAAATGTAGAAGGCATCACGGTCACAAGGCGATTTCCACGTTCAATGGCTCTGCAACGTTCGTCTGTTTCAGGGGTATCTGGGGGGACTTCCATATCTTGAATATCTAGTTTAGCAAGGAAATACACAAGAGCTGATTGGCGCAGTGTCACTAACCTTCAGCACGAGTCAAGTGAACGAATTTCAGGAGATGAAGTGAGGTGGTAAATAGAACATGAGACTCCGTCACAAGGAAAGACGTGCAGTTCTTTGCGAGTAATGTCTTGTTCGCATACAAAGCGCCAGTCCTTGAAAGGGATATCAAAACATTCTAACAAATTTGTTTTAGCAGAGTTGAAATACGGGTACAAGTTGTGGGGGTCTCACCTCAGTCTCGGAGATCTGAGCCGCCTTAGCCCAATAAGTGTCAACACTAGGGCTTTGATCCCAAGGCATAACCTGGAAGTCATCGGGGGAGAGTTTTGCAATTGCGGAGTATGTAATTGTTTGTGCGGGTTGGCCGACATGTGAAAACCATAGTGCTTCGTGTCCAAGACTTGCGAAGATCGAAACGATTTGCTCAGTATCAGCTGCGACATAAGCAACCTTGGTCTCCCGGGTCTCCAGAGCGGTATGTTCAATAACAGTGTTGCTTGGCCCATTGCTCTTAAGAATGTAGACCTCGTTATCGTTGAGGAAGGCAATTTGACGGGGACGACTATCCCGCGCATCAGAAAGCGGATAACTGGACTCTAGAATCGGCATCGGAACCGGCCGAGTTTTGAGGGACCAAAGATAAATGGAGAAATGATCCTTCATGAGGACAGCAATTCTCGTTCCGGTCTTGCTAAATGCAACATCGATTGCATTTGAATCTAAAGCCAGCTCGTTATGAGCCATTGGTGGTGGCACCCCAGACAACCGCAACGGCGTCAACTTTAGGTTTTCTTTCCTAGGGTTAGAAATTGATTCCACGACAAAGAAAGGGAGACGAGGAAGGTTAATAGGTCAACTCACTTCCATCAAGAACAGCAACGGCTCCAACATCTTTAGGGCCGGTAGTTGAGCCGTGGGATACGTCGAAGACGAAATCCCCATCCAAAATTGACTCTGTATACACCATCAGCCCGTAAACAAAGATAATTCGGAATAAATTCACAAACCAGATGCTCCTGCCACAAAACTCAAAGTCCTTTCCGGGTGCCATTTGAAGGAGAATGGATGAGGGTACTCTGGCGCGGTAACCACAGAAATTTCCTGTTTCAGGTAGTAGTGGTAGTTGCCCATGGTCCAGAACTGAACCCTCTCCTGGAATTGTACAGCAAGCACTGTTGAATCGACGTTCCAGCTCAAGGATATGTTAGAGGCGAATGTAGGCCGCTCTTCTTCGGTAAGACGGAGCGTGAACTCGCCATGGCGCAAGCCGTTTCTTTCAAAGAAAACAACGTTGATCCTGTCATCGAGCCTCTGAATACCAGCAATCAGATTGCCGGAGGGTCTCCAGCTGAGAGCTCCCTCTAAGCCATCAACAGGCTCGCTCACGCTGTCCAAGGTTCCTTCGCGAGAATAAACCCTGATAGCACGGCGAACGCCTCCCTCAATGCTATTCACCGCAACGTAGGCGCCGTCTCCCCGCCAGGTGATGGTGGTCCTTCCATCATCATAGCTACTGAGCTTACCCTCATCCACCTTCTCTGGGACAGTAGGGTCGCGAAGCGCTTTGGCTCTCTTTCCCTGGAATTGGGTTTCGCGCTTTCCCCAACCAACGGATACATGCTGGGATGCCTGGAGATCACCTGGAGTAAAAGTGATTTCTGCAACATTCTCAAACTCCCTGGTCATATATAGGAAAGTGTTGGCTGTGGTGGTAAGGGCCAAAAGCTCCTCATCTGGGGACCACGCTGCCGCAGTAATCCCAACGTCGACAGAGCCCACAATCTCGATCTTGTCCTCGCCAGGAAGGGGTTCTTCACGGACGATGACAATATCCCCCCCTTCCAAGACCAAGCAGGCAGTCAAATTATCTGCAAAGTAATGCAGAGAGAGGACGCGATCACAGGGCAAGTCTGGGAGGGGGCATGGCGCATCCCAAGACGCGATACATTCGAATGTCTCTGGACTAACGGGATCGGAAAAGTATGCATCATGGGGCTTTCTCCGGAGCTCGAGAACTGGGTTGGTCGCTGTGGGACCAAATGTGCAAATAATAGCATCGGAAGCTGTATCCCAAGCAGCTGCAGTGAGAGGAAGCCCATTCTGAAGCTGCACCTCGGCGAGGCGCACGTTTTTCAAGTTACGCATCTTTTCTGAATCCCTGTGGTTTACCCCACCGCCATGAATCGACAAAACTTGGGCGCAGGGAGAGTGAACAAGACAGAGGAGGGGGAAGTAGAGGGTTAGAAGATGAAATTAATTTCCATTAGAGGCACAAGCATGAGTAGAATAAGTTATCTATAGCTTGTTTGCTCCGGTGGTGTTCCTGCGGAGATGCAGATGCATTCAATATCAGATGTCAATCCAAAGATTTGATTTTAATTTTCCCAGACAAAAACTCAGCCAATGACTTCATCCATATTCTAATGTGCCTCACCACACAACACGCTTGTTTACAACGCTCTCTCTACAGTCACAACTACAGTAGTTTTCTGAACTAGCAATAAAGTGAAAAGTAACAGGCTCCAAATCAGAATTCAATAAATTCTCTAAATTTATACATGATAACCGAATTCCCCCATCGTACGTGACACTTTTCGACCATCTCCAGAAGCTCAGGGATGCGGCGGACGAGGGTTTAACGGGACTTGTAGGTTTGCCAGACTAGAGGAAAGAACACTGTTAGGCCAACGGACGGGACTTTCATCAGGATAATTGAGGACATACCAGCAATGGCGAAGGGAGCACCGAACCCGGTGACTACAGAGTGAGTACCAAGTCAGCATTCGGGCCTATTCCACATCAATCAATTGGGAGTAACTCACTCATGAAAGCCCAGTACCTGAAGAAGAAGAACTTGGTCAGAGGGTTGAAGGGGAGGTTGGAGCGAGGACCCTCGGCGTAGTGGTAAGGGCTAGCGAGCTGGGAGCGGGTGGTGGAAAAGCCACGGCGGGCGACGAAGGAGGTGGCCATTCTGGCGCGGAGAGCAGTAGCAGCGTTCATCTTGAGTAGAGTCAGAGATAAGTTGAAGCTAAACAGCGAAATCACCCACCTTGAGCGAAGCAGTAGCGAGCGCGATGATCGAGACAGAGAGTGCTTGCTGATCGTGCCATCCGGGAAGAGCAGGACGAGATGGAGCCGGCGGCTGCCCGGCTTGGGCACGTGACCATACACCCAAACGGCAAGTTTCTCCGGCGGTCAGGCGCTTGGGGCCGAGATTATCCAATCACTGTGCGCCTTCCCTAATTAGGACATTGAAATTTCTCGATTACTTCCTCGGTGCGACTTGCGAAAAGAAAGAAGTGTTCCAACCATCGAGGCTGCTATCCGGTCGACAATGGATGAGCTTTTCGACGTTTTTGAGGACCAGCCTCAGGCTGTCACGTCCTCCGAGATTCCACGCACACGGCCGAAGAAGGACAAGAGCAAGAAGCGCCAGGTCAACGGTGATGTGAAGGGAAATGGTGAGGTCTCAGAGGCGAAGGAGGATGTTGTTGTTTCCGACATTCCCGATCAAGATATGGTAGATGCGGAGGGGGAGGAGAAGAAGGAGGAGGAGGGAGAAGCTTCAGGCTCAGACGCCAACAACCAGCCGGAGGCGAAGCGACCGCGACTCGAGAAGGAACCGGAGCCCGTTGTTGCAGACTTGTTTGAGACCGCGCAGGAGCGTGAGATCGCAGGATCGGCAGGTCTTCAGGCTGTCAAAGAAGCAGGCCCAGTGGTGTTGTCTCACCAGGTTCGACACCAGGTCGCCATTCCTCCGAATTATCCATACGTGCCCATCTCCGAACACAAGCCCCCCGAGAACCCCGCGAGAGTGTGGCCGTTTACGCTCGATCCCTTCCAGCAAGTCTCAGTCGCATCTATTCAACGAGAAGAAAGTGTTCTGGTGTCCGCCCATACGAGTGCAGGAAAGACTGTGGTTGCCGAGTATGCTATTGCGCAAAGTCTGAAAAATAACCAGAGAGTCATCTACACCAGTCCCATCAAGGCGCTGAGCAACCAGAAGTACCGAGAATTCGCTGCCGAGTTTGGCGACGTTGGTCTAATGACTGGAGATGTGACAATCAACCCGACTGCTACTTGCCTGGTGATGACAACAGAGGTAAGCCTACCTTGGGCCTTTTGCGCTGACATTCACAAGCTAAATTTTATTCCTTTCTATCAAGATTTTGAGATCTATGTTGTACCGTGGCTCCGAGATTATGCGCGAAGTCGCGTGGGTTGTTTTTGATGAGATTCATTACATGCGAGATGCCAGTGAGTTTTTCCAAGACAAATTTTTGATTTGCTTGCGCCCTTAATAACCCACCGATATAGCCCGAGGTGTCGTTTGGGAAGAGACCATTATTCTACTGCCTGACAAGGTTCGATACGTATTCTTGTCTGCGACAATTCCCAACGCCATGCAGTTCGCCGAGTGGATTGTGAAGATGCACAACCAGCCCTGCCACGTTGTCTACACTGACTTCCGACCTACACCATTACAGCATTATTTCTTCCCTGCTGGCTCTGAGGGAATGCATTTGGTTGTTGATGAGAAGGGCAATTTCCGTGAGGAGAACTTCCAAAAGGCCATGAGCTCCATCGCAGACAAGAAGGGCGACGACCCTGCGGACGCACTCGCCAAGAGGAAAGGGAGGGGCAAGGATAAGAAGCTTAATAAAGGTGGATCGAAGGGCCCCAGTGATATCTATAAGATTGTCAAAATGATCATGCTCAAGAACCTGAATCCTGTGATTGTCTTCAGTTTCAGCAAGCGTGAATGCGAGTCATGTGCGTTGCAAATGAGCACCTTGGCCTTCAACGATGATTCAGAAAAGGAGATGGTGTCCAAGGTGTTCAACAGCGCGATCGAGATGTTATCGGAAGAAGACAGAAACTTGCCTCAAATTCAGAACATCCTGCCGCTTCTCCGAAGAGGTATTGGTGTTCACCACTCCGGGCTTCTTCCTATTCTGAAGGAGACCATTGAGATTCTATTCCAAGAAGGTCTCATCAAAGTTCTTTTCGCAACCGAAACGTTCTCCATCGGTCTTAACATGCCTGCGAAGACGGTTGTCTTCACCAGTGTACGAAAATTCGATGGCTTCAGCCAGCGCTGGGTCACCCCATCGGAGTTTGTGCAAATGTCAGGCCGTGCTGGTCGAAGAGGTCTGGATGACCGAGGTATTGTTATCATGATGGTAGGCGAGGAAATGGATCCTGCGGTAGCCAAGGAGATTGTTCGTGGTGAGCAGGACCGACTGAATTCGGCGTTCCATCTGGGCTACAACATGATTCTAAATCTCATGCGTGTCGAGGGCATCTCGCCCGAATTTATGCTGGAGAGATGCTTTTATCAATTCCAGAATGTGGCCGGTGTAGCCGGTCTTGAGAAAGGTCAGTCCGCAGTATTTTGCATCCTAAGACGGATGGAGGAGCTTGCTAACAGAACCCTAGAACTTGTCGAATTGGAAGATACGAGGGCCAATATGTCTATCGCAGATGAGGGAACCATCCGCGAATACTACGATCTGAGGAAACAGCTGAACCAGTTCAGTGATGATGTCCAGGCGGTCATTAGCCACCCCGATTACTGCATATCGTTCCTTGTGCCGGGACGTCTGCTTCATATTAAGCACAAGGATCACGATTTCGGCTGGGGAGTAGTGGTGAACTGCAAGAAACGCAAGCCTTCGAGAAACCCGGCGGAGCAGTTTACTGACCATCAATCATGGATTGTCGATGTCCTCCTGAAAGTTGCGGACAGCGGAGCCTCCATCGGCACCAAGACGTTTGAAGATTTGCCATCGGGTGTCCGCCCACCAAAAGAGGGTGAAGCATTCCGGATGGAGGTTGTTCCGGTTGTGCTCAGTTGCATTCAATCCATCGCACATCTGCGAATCTTCCTTCCGAAAGATGTGCAGTCTGCAGATTCACGAAATGGAGTGAGGAAAGCCCTTGATGAAGTCAAGAAGCGGTTCCCGGATGGCATTGCCGTGCTTGATCCGATCGAGAACATGGGCATCAAGGACGATAGCTTCAAGAAACTGCTCAGGGTAAGACAACCATCTCTATCCAAAGTGGAGGAGAAGCCCCCAGTGCTAATCTACATTACAGAAAATCGAGGTGCTCGAATCCCGCCTTCTCTCCAACCCATTACACAACTCTCCCAGGCTACAAGAGTTGTACGACCAGTATTCCGAGAAGGTGGAGCTGGGCAATAAGATCAAAGCCACCAAGAAGAAGATCTCCGAGGGCATGTCGATCATGCAATTAGACGAGCTCAAATGTCGTAAACGAGTGCTCCGTCGCTTTGGGTTTATCAATGAGGCCGAAGTTGTCCAGTTAAAGGCCCGCGTGGCGTGTGAAATCAGCACTGGCGACGAGTTGATGCTCAGCGAACTTCTGTTCAACGGCTTCTTCAACAAGCTGACCCCCGAGCAAGCGGCTTCCGTATTGAGCGTCTTCGTATTCGAAGAAAAGACCAAGGAAACCCCGGCGCTCACCAGAGACGAGCTTGCGAAACCCCTCAAAGAGATCCAAGCGCAAGCGCGGATTGTTGCCAAAGTCGCGCAGGAGTCCAAGTTAGCTGTCAACGAGGAGGAATACGTGCAGAGTTTCCACTGGGAATTAATGGAGGTTATTTACGAATGGGCTAATGGCAAATCCTTTGCCGATATTTGGTAAGATCGTCGCGCACTGCAGTTTTTTTTTAAAAAAGGGGGGGGAAGGGAATTACTAACCGTCTGGTCGTGCAGTAAAATGACCGAAGTCTACGAAGGCAGTTTGATTCGAGTCTTCCGCCGATTAGAAGAATGTCTACGACAAATGGCTCAGGCAGCCAAGGTCATGGGCAGCGAAGAACTCGAAAGTAAATTCGAGACGGCATTGACCAAGGTGCGCAGAGATATTGTTGCCGCTCAGTCCCTGTATCTGTAAAGAAAGACTTCGTATGATACGGAGGATTGTCATCGATTGTCGATAATTCGAGACATGCATTTCGCAGGGTGCGTGGCCGGCAGAGGTGGGAACTTGGTTGTCTTGGAGATTGCATTTCCCTGGCGTCGGGCTAAAGAAGGGTTCCGCCATTCATTTGTCATTGTTCTTGTCAGTACTTTAGTATGTTGGTTGAGGTGAGGTGAGTATGTATCCTGAGAGAGAGAGAGAGAGAGAGAGAGAGAGAGATGCTATGGATGTACCTCCCTAGGTCCTATATAAGGCAAAAAAGGGGCAAATCATTCCCCCCCAAAAAGACAATGAATGAACAGAAAATGACAGAAAAGGTACAGATATTCTTTTATCAATTTTCAATACTGTAATAATTAACCCGAGTTTTCTTTGTCGAGAGAGAGAGAGAGAGAGAGGGTAGACATAAACGTTGCCTCCCGCAACAACTCAACTTTCCTCTTTCTTCGCTCCACCGCTTTTCTTCTTCTTCTTTTTTCCCCACCACTCAAGTAATTCCTCTCTCTCTCTCTCTCTCTTACTTACTCTTCACGTACTCTCCCTCTCTCTCTCTCTCTTTTCTTCTCTCTTCTGATCCCATCCGACCTTTAATCATTCCCCTGCATCCCTTTTCTTTTCTTTTTTCCTGTTTCCCCTGTCTTTCCTTTCCTTGCATTTCCCGTCCTCCTTCCTCGTGCTCCTATCTGTCTCTCTCTCTCTCTCTCATCACCCTTTGACTTCTTCTTCTTCTTCTTCTTCTTCTTCTTCCACCTACTCTCTCCCCTATCAGCCAGCTACAAACAAGGCGCCTCCTCTCTCTTCCTCACCTGACCAGCCCGCCAACTGTTTGTGGCCATCATGAACAGCTTGGTGGCTACACCTCCTGTGCCTCCTCATTTTTACGAATATTCTCGTCTTTCTCCTTCTCGCCCAAGTATGATTAATCCCCCCCCCCCCCCCTTGTCTGACCGGCTTTCGTGCCCGATCTTGGTCGTCAAAATTAAGTTTGGCTTGGACTGACTGAACATTCCAGTGTCTACCCCAACTCACACTCCCACCAGCAGCCGCAAACGGAAAGCAGACGATGACTCCCACGACCACGATGGCCGTATGTCGGCATCTCCAACAAACTCCCCGGCCTTTACCCCCAGATCACTCCCTCCATCTCGAACTTTCAAACGGGCTCGCCCCCATGTTGGCGGGCGACCACTCTCCCTCCCTCGTCTGCTAGAGACCCTGGACACCGAAACTCTTCGAGGGATTCTCAGATCCGTGTGTGATCGCCATCCTACTCTGGCTGAAGAGGTGGTTCAAACTGCTCCTCGTCCGAGTGTTGCAGCCGCCCTCCAGGTGCTTCGAAATTACCAGTCCGCGCTCCAGTCCTCCTTTCCCTTGGGTGGCAATCCTGAGTCCGACTATGCATATAATCGAGTTCGACAGGCTCTAGGCAACCTTCTGGATGCCTTGAGTGACTTCACCCCTCATTTCTTGCCCCCAAACGAAGCCCAGGCTTCGACGTCTTTGAGTTATCTTGATGGTGCCACAGAAATAATTCACTCGTTGCCCCGATGGAGCACCCCCCAGAATAATATAGAGCGGGACTCTGCATATGACGAAATCTGCAAGGCGTGGATTCTGGTGATCCGGGAGGCAGCCAAGCGGGGTGGTGGGATTCAGCTACAGTATGGAGGCTGGGACCAGAAGCTGGCAAAACACAACCAAAACTCCGGTGGGAAACTGCAGGCAGCCGTCAACGACCTTGCGTCCAGCTTAGGATGGATGCACGGACCTGATGCCCAAGGTTTTGGAAGCCCAGGAGGCAACGACCTTGGATCTATACGGGAGCAACTTCTTTCTGGCACATACGGACTTGGAACCCCGGTCAAAGTAGGACCGTGGTAAACAACCTTTCTTTCGGAGGCCGACCCCACCCCCTCTCATCTTCGCTGCCATCTGAGCGACACTTTTTTATCTCCGCCTTTGAAAAATCCCTATTGTTGTCCAAATCCTTAACCGTGCATGTCCACCCACGATACGATCACGATACCAACTGCATGAACTAGAGACTTAAGGGTCAGCTTGGCGTTTACTGTATGCAACCAGATTATTTTCCCTTTTCTTTTTCTTCATTCCTTCTCTTTTTTTTTTTTTTTTTTTTTTTTTTCCTCCCCTTTTTGTTTCATAATTCTGGAATCCAGGCCATCATCACCATCCATCATTATTTAGATTGCCCAGCAATGATCTAGGTGTTTTGAAACATTTTCTCTTCTGCCTGTTTAACTTGCATCATATTGAATGCGTTGGCACTGTTAGGAATTGCCCTTTTCATTCTTTTTATTTTCCTTGGGTTGTTTTTTTTTTTTTTTTACTTTGTTTTCTTTTTGAGTCGTTCCCAAAGGCCTGAGAATCTACTGTTAGGTTTACCGTTAGCACTCTTCCTGTATCCCTCTTATATACCCTTAACCATATTCCCCGAATTTCACTGGCGCATGATGTTCGCCGTTTTAACATTGGAGGATCTCTCTCTATATTCAAGCCATGTCCACTCCCGGGTCGGGATCCGTGTCAGTTAAGATAAAGCAACGCAGCCATTTGATCCACGTCGACAATGGTGGAAGTTTTTGTTCGAACATGAGACAATCGAGGCAGTAGAAAGATGTAGCGTAGAAGTGCCAGGTACGTGCAGTGTCTGAGATGAATATCTTCGATATTCTAAAGATATTCATTGGATAGCAGCATATCCTCAGACAGCAAAGGCCATCTCTTGTCAGGTATTAGTAACTGATCTGTTCTTTTTAAAGAAGTAAATAACCCAGTGTATATAGACCTATATTATAGGTACATATATATATATATATATATATATATATATCTCTCTTGAATAGATCCCAAAAGAGCTACAGAAAGCACATGAGGTAGGTAGTATATAATAAAATACTTACTTACTCCCCAGTAATGACATTAATTCACACTGAAAGAGGCACTCTTTGTAGATGTGGAAATTCTGTCATTTTATCATGGGAAGACAAGACACACACACACACACACACACACACACACACATATATATATATATATATATATATATACACACACAGAGAGAGAGAAATAGAGAAAAAGAAGTAAAGTGGATTCTACCAGATTCATTACATCCATGCTCTTTTCATCGCGCGGAATAGCCATCCTGCGTCTTCCCATCCTCCACGTTCTCCGGCTTTCTCGCTGGATAGTGGGAGGATCTCGGAATTGGTATCTGGCATGCTGCTGTTGTCTTGCGCGTCGGGTGCTCCAGGGACTGATGATGGTGTTGTTGATTCGATGGACTGCGTTGTTGTTGCTGTGGTTGATGTGGTTGATGTGGTTAGTGCTGGTGGTGGTGCCGTCGTCGCAGATAATGGCCACTCATCAACACCGAATAACGTCCACTCTACCATTCTATCAACCCAGCTTCCCAGTCCGAACCCCCGCTCTCGAGTTAACCGCTGCAACTCGTGTTCGTCCATCTCGTCTTCCTCGTCCACTTCGGAGTCCCAGTATTCGTTTGATCCCGAGGAATCATCCTCCTCTTCCTGCTGCTGCTGCTGCTGCTGTTCCTGCCGGACAGTCCGCATCTCAGCGCGGACTTGCTCGTCCACGAAATCTGGACCGAGGGACGACGAGTCTACTTCGTCGTCGTCGTCGTCGTCGTCGTCGTCGTCTTCTGTCGAGGCCCGGAGCCCGCCAACCCCAACGTTGGGAACTGCGGTCGGCGTGGGCGCGGTCATTTCCAAGCTCGTCATCGCGAGATCTGGCCGGCTGGTTTGCCGACTGCTCGGACGGGATCGTGATGCGCGCCGCGACCCCGTTGCGGCTGGAGTTGACCGTCCGGATCTCGACCGTCGACTGTTACCGCCACTACCATTGTTCCCCTCCGAGACCAGACTGGTCGAGCTCTCGCGTTTCACAAGCCAGCTTTGGCCTTTTTCTTCGCGGGCGGAAGACGCCAGTGCGATCCCGGCGCGGAGCATCCATTCCGAGTCGCGGACGTGGTTATTGCTGTGGTTGTTGTTGTTGCGGTGGCGGGTGTGGCGGGGGTCGGATGTATGTTGGCGTAGAGAAGCCGGGCGGTTCGATTTGGCACCATTGCCCTGGCTGTCGGCGTGGTGATGAAGCGGTTGGTTGGCGTCTTGTGCCTGGAGGTTGGGGTCGCTTAGATGCGTAGTCGCCGGTGTTGTTGAGCTCTGACTCCGGTTGGGGTGTCGGACGCGGGAGCCACTGCGGGAGTGAGAATGAGACAGGACGCCTGGGGTCCCCGGGACAGAGTAGCTGGATAGATACGAGGTCCTGGGTGGGGTGTCGACGACAGGCTCGTTTCGCGGCGAGAAGTAATCCTGGGGTTCTGCTCCGCCATCGTCGTCACCATCGCCGTCATCGTCAATTGGGAAGCGCGGCGTGAGTGGAGCGAGCGAAACTTGGTGCAGCGATGGGTATGAGCGGCGCGATCTGAATCCGCTTTGGGATAGGGAGGAGGTGGACGAGGACTAGAGTTATAGTTAGTCTACTTAGCAAGAGGTGGGTTCTGTTGCTGGGGATGCGGGAGACTTACATGCATTCGGGGCGAGAGTATACTCGACTCAATAGTTGAGAAGCTGGGGAGAAACGGGAGACGAGGGAATATCGGAAGTTGTTGTCGTTGTCGTTGTACGGAGGAGGGAGAGAGCAGGTCTGGATGGATGATGACTTGCGCCCGTGCGTTTTGGCATGTGAAAAAAAAAACGGATAACTCTCTGTCGAAGTCGGCTTCCAGGGAGGTAGTTTTATATAGCCTCGGTTTAGATTTACGATACAGGGATGCTTTACGGGACATGTTGTTTTGCTCATACTGACTTTTTCTCGCAAGTACAGATTCATTCAATTTTCCCCTGGTTGACAACAAATCCCTCCAAAGCAGAGATGGCTGCCCACAGTCGGTTCTCGGCCTCGGGGAAGACCAGCGAGCGGGGGCTATAGAAAACCTCGTCGCTGACTTCCTCGGGGTGTCGTGGTAGGCAGTGCATAAACTTCCAGCCTTCCCTTGCGCCTCCTCGCTTCGCAAGGTCGGGGGTGATCTGGAAGCCCGCAAAGTCGCGCAGTCTCCTCGCCGACTCCTCTTCCTGTCCCATGGACACCCAGGTGTCTGTGACCAGGACGTCGGCATCCTTGACGGCTTCCTCGGGAACATTGGTTTGCAGAAGCTTACCAGGGCGGGCAACGCCCTTTCCAGCAGACTGGATGAGCTCCTGCATGTCTGCAGGAATCTCATAGCCCTTGGGCGTGGCAACAGCGACATCAACGCCCATCTTGGTCGCGGCAATCGCCATATCAAACAGAACATTGTTAGCGTCACCTACCCAAGCGATCTTCAGACCCTCCAGCCCCAGACTGGAGAGGTGATGGGCCTTGGGTGTAAATGTCTCGTAGATGGTCTGGAAATCGGCAATGGCCTGGAGAGGGTGGAAGGAGTTGCACAGAGCATTGATGACTGGCACCGACGAATGCTTCGCCAGGTCCGCGACTTCGGCGTGTTGGCCAACACGGGCGACAATGCAAGAAACCATGGACGAGATGACCACCGACGTATCGTAGAGAGACTCATTGACCCCTAATTGAATATCATCCTTGCCCAGAAACATCGGATGACCCCCCATCTGCACTACGGCTCCTTCTGTAGAGACCCTGGTCCGGGTGCTTCGCTTGCTAAAAATCATCGCGACCGTCTTTCCCGTCAACGAACCAAGCAGGGTTTGCGGAATTGACCCGGACTTGATGGATCGCTTGTGTAAAGACGCATTGCGAACAAGAGTTGCAAATTCGGTAGGCGTCAGGTCGGCAATGGAGAGGAAATGGCGGGGAGTCTGGGAAGAATATCGTCGCACAGTATTGAAGCTTTGAGTCCTCAATGAGGAACGGATGGAGGCCATGGGAAGACCAGAAGGCATGATGAAGAGAAGGGAGAGAATTGATCAGAGATAGAGAAAAGAATATTATAAACAAATTGTAAGTGACTCAATTGACTCTTTTCAAGTCATTTCAATAAAAATACCGCCTCACTCTAGTAGCCAATTATGTACGGGTAAGAAATACTAACGGTCTCTCATCATCGTCATCTTCATCTTCATCATCATCATCTTCTTCTTCTTCTTCTTCTCTCCCTCTACATCGTCAACTATCATTTAATCATCTTCTTCCATCCCGTATGTATCGTTATATATAAATGCTGTCGTCAACCCTCTCTCTCTCTGGCCCTGTCTGCCAACTCCGCCTTGAATAGTTTCACTTTCACTATGGCTGACGAGGCGAGTCGGCCGCTCTTGACCGACCATCATGACGATTCCTCGCCTCATCAAAATGTATCTACTCGCAGAGAGCTATCACCTTCCCTAGAGCGACCGCACCACCCATCTTTTGAAATTTCCTCCGAGTCCACTCCTCTCCTCCACTGTCGTAACGATGAGTTGTCGACTTATGGCGGCACGGAGTCCCACCGACCTTCGTCATCGGCATCCGACGCTTCTGCTCCCGCTAATGGCCTGAAGAAATCGCGAAGCAGAATCGGATGGACTTTGTTTTGTATCCTGCTTGCTCTCAGCTCCATCATCACAATCCTTATTCTTGCTTTCTTCGTCCCTACAGTAGTCAAGCTATATGTGAAGGAAGCGACCGTATTCAAACCAACGAATCTCTCAATCGAGTCCACCACAAGTAAAGGTATCCGAACCCGAGTACAGGGGGACGTCGTTCTCGATGCGAATCGCATTAAAAGCGGATCAGTACGAAATCTCGGGCGCTTTGCCACCTGGATTGGAAAGGAGGTTGAAACTGGAGATTCCGAAGTCGAGGTATATCTCCCGCAGTATGGGAATATCCTAGTGGGCACTGCTTCTCTCCCATCGATCAAGCTCGGTATCCGAAACGGCCACGTGAACCATCTTGACTTTGAGGCTGAGCTGGTAGCTGGAAACACGAATGGCCTTCGCTCCATGGCTCTGGACTGGCTGGAAGGAAGACTGGAGCACCTCAGTGTCCTCGGAAGAGCCACTATGCATCTTAAATCAGGTTTGCTGAACCTGGGAGAGCAGACTTTGACCGACTCTGTAATTTTGCAGGGTAGGTTTTGAAACCCCCCTCCCCCCCCCCCCCCCCTTTTTTTTTTTTAATTCATTCCTGGATGCTCATAACATTTTAGGAGACGATTTCCCTCCGTTACCGGATGTCGCAATCACGAAGTTCTTAGTGCATGATCTAGATACACCTGAATCCCATGGAGCGATTGCGGTTGATGGCTCGGTTTCTGCGCGGATTGACTGTCCACTTGCTCTGCACATCCCACCTCTCGGCTTTGAGGTGCTTGTGGGGAATTGTGCACCAGATGACCCTTATATTTCGGTGGCAGATGTGGTCACAAAAGGGTTCACAGTCAATCCCGGCCAGGCCACTGTGGTTGACATATCTGGTATCATCCGAGGGTTGTCGGATCAACTCACCACGGCCTGCCCCGGGGAAAAGAGATCGCCCCTAGACTCTCTTCTAAGGAATTATATCGATGGTCTTCAGACCACGGTATATATTCGTGGTGCGGATACCCCATATCCAAACACCCCCCAGTGGATAGTCGATATCCTAAAAAGCGTGACTGTGCCGTTGCCTTTTACCGGGAAAGCTTTGGATGACCTAGTGAAGAATTTCACCATGACAGACGTTCACTTCTCTCTACCTAACCCTCTGGCAGAACCCGATTCTCCAGAATCCAGTATCACTGTGTCTGCGCTGGTGAAGGTGTTGATTGCAATGCCAGAACATATGGACTTCCACGTCGATGTCCCCCAGGTTCGTGCCACTGCAGATGTTTACTATCGCGAAAGTAAGCTTGGTGTTCTGGATCTACACCGGTGGCAGCCTGCCAATTCGACCTTTATTGAAGATGTCGGTGATAATTCGACGGCTTTATTGGTGGAATTTTCCGTCCAAGACGCACCGCTCGAAGTGGCGGACGATGACGTCTTGACCGACGTACTCCAGACTTTGATTTTCGAGGGCAACCCGGTCAAACTCACTGTTTCTGCGAATGTGGATGCCGAGGTTTCTACAGGTCTTGGGGAATTTGCCGTTCGTGGAATCCCAGCAGACGGCGCATTAACTGTGCAGCGTAAGCCACATCAAGTCTATACTATAAAGCATCTACTGACTATGACATAGCACCGTATGGCGGCGACTCGCTTCTTGAAGAATTAGCGCTGCATGTAGCGTCTCTTGAGCTGGGAGCTACAACCGAATCCTCCCTCCTCGTGAAGACAACGGTCAACTTCACGAATCCTACCCAGTACTCTGCATCAGTACCTTTGGTTGATTTTGAGCTGCTCTATAATGACACCAAGGTGGCTCATCTAACCGCTAAAGATGCTACCATCAAGCCAGGAAACAATACCGGTCTCTCTGTTGACCTCCTATGGAGCCCACTTGATTTAGATGGGCCCGCTGCCGTCCTTGCTGGCCAAGATTTGCTATCACAATATGTCTCAGGTAAGTTTTGGTATTTGCTTGAGATGAGGCATGTTGAGTCTAATAATGCCCGCAGGGTTCAACACTTCAGTGATGATTACGACACACAAAGGAACCATCCCAGCACTACCAAAGCTTGGACAGGCACTATCTAGGCTGGGGTTCGAAGTACAGATCCCGAAGCTGCCTGTCCGTCGAGCCCCTGGCGACGACCCCGATGAACCTGATCATGACGATGGGCAGACCAGATTCATACAAGATGCTACGGTATTATCTGCCTTCTTGGACACCGTCTCTCGCTCTGGCCATCCTATTTAATACCCTGTACACCATGCGCAATATATAATAAACCTCTGTCCAAGGCACATACCTCCGATTATAGAAGAAAACTAACTTCCGAGTGCTGCTAGCTGCACCTCTGGTCATCGACTGCCGATTTCACGTTGTCGTCGCCTTTCACTAACACCACCCTTGAAATCACCTCGATAGAGGCGCAGGCGTTTTACGAGCATGACCAGGAGGTCGGTACCATCAACTACTATGAACCGTTTCCAGTGCCACCAGGCGTATCCCAGACCCCACGGTTGCCGGTCGATTTGAACTTGGGAGGCATTGGCTATGATGCCGTCAAAAGGGCTGTTGGAGGCACTCTTCATTTGGATACTGTTGCAAAGGTTGGCGTTAAGATTGAGGATTATAGCGATACCATATTATACCATGGAAATGGGATTACCGCGAGAGTTAAGCTATGAATCTCGACGGGGTTTTTTTTTTCCTTTTTTTTTTCAAGGGGTTTAGGAGATTTTGATTATAGGTTTAAGAGGTTGGGAGTTGATTGGTGTTTGAACAGTTGCATTATTACCTATTGATTAAGTGAGATAGATACATTCTATAATTCAAGTCTTCTCTTCTACTACTTTCCTTGTATCTATATACAAACTACCCATTTAGTAAAACTTTAAGTAGACTATTGTACTACTCTAAATCAACCCGAAAGTGGTAAAGTTGGTAGACACAATCCTCAAATTACAACAACGCGAATTGCTAAATTGAAGAGCAAAAGAGATATAGATATATGACAACATATTTAAAATGCAAGTTATGTTGTTGAAAGGGAATTTCTGAATTCCCCCCGGAAAAAAAAAAAAAAAAAAAAAGGAATCTTATAACAAGGGAATTAACTTTCAGTAAAGGACTAAAATTTGCTTTTCACTTGCAAGCTTTCGTATCGGACATTCATCTTAACCAGGGGGGAGGGTGCTGGCGTCGACCACGTCGGCGGCATCCTTCTCAATCTCTTCGCGAGGCTCAAACAGAGGAGAACGGGGAAGAGCCATCAGGCCAGTCCGGGTGGACTCGAGGATACCGAAGGGAGCGATGAGCTTCATGAAGGAGTCAATACGGTTGGGCTTGGCGGAACTGGTTATGGAGAAATTAGTGATTTGTGTTGTAGATGGTAGAGGGGGGGGGGGGGGGGGAAGGGGGAAACTCACACTTCAACGATGCAGTTGTTGGTGCTGATATCCAAGACCTTGCCGCCAAACTGATGAGTCAAGCGGGTGATGGCATCCAGATGCTCATGCTTGTGTCTCAGAGCCTGGCTGCTAGGCAAGTTACGAGGGTGGAATTCAGTGGTCTTAGCGGGCTCTGCGCCACCCTTCTTCCCCTTCTGTCCCTCCACGACATCCGCCGGGGTGGTGATCTCCCGGTGATGCTGGAGCAGTTCCTCGAAGAACTCGGGGCCCAGAATGCTGACCTTGGCCAGGAGCAGTTCACGCTGCACCAGAGCAGAGTCTGTGTAGTCGAGAACAGCCCAAACGGGGACGAGATCGTCGAGCTGACGACGGGCCTGCTCGACGACACCGTCCTGGCCCTGCAGCACGATAGTCATACGAGACAGATCCTCAACCTCGGTATTACAAACAACGAGACTGTCGATATTGAAGCCGCGGGCGGCTAGAATCCCCGACACACGGGAAAGCACGCCGGGCTCGTTCTGCACCAGACAGTTGAGGATATGGCGCTTGGGAGGGTTGGTTGGACGGACGGGGGTCTCGTACAGAATCGACGAGACAGCGGTCGGGGCGTCCCATTGTGGAGAGATGTCCGCCACGGGCAGAGTCAATGGGGATCGTCGATGCAGAGCCTTGTAGGCCAGCGCTGAGGTCGAGCTGGATGTGGCCCTGGAGGGTGTGAATCGGGGAAGCGAGGCCGTCAGCCGGGTAACTCGGCCAGAAGCCGAAAGTAAAGGCATTGATGCCGTCGAGGACAGCATCAGGGGGCGCCGAAAAGCCATGATCTCCCCGGAATGGAAGAGACAGGCAAACAAGGTGGGAGACAGAGCAAATCCGTCGGAGTTGGTTGGAAGTTCGCAGGTTCGTCTGGATGATTTGATTTTATTGCTGGAGTCCTTGTCCGACGTCGGGGCGCTGACTCATACTTTTCCGCCCGTACCGTTTGGTAACAATACCGCTAGCTCTCTTTAGGACTAGTGCGTAATTTTCGAGATAACACGTGATTTGAAGGCTTTTGGCCCGTTTCTTTCAAGTTTCACTTCCTCTTAACTATCTACAGTTCTCATTGCTGGCGTGAGGTTCAAGAAGCATCTTACTGAATATTAGATAGAAGCTATCTCGTATGTCAAATCATCAAAGGTACGCTCCCTCTCCCCTTATCGTCAACGACTGACTTACACCTGCCTTAGCTCCTATTGGTCCCTCCGCCCCGGTTAAGGCTTGTACTACTGCTAAAGTTGTCCGTTCTTGGGCTGATCATTCTCCATCTCCACCGCCTAGCAGGCCCTTCTTGCAAAATAATATTTGTCTTGGACTGCGACTACCAATCTCCAGGGCATCCCACCCGCCTACTCATTGGATTCTTCCACTTCCTTCTCCTATTTCTCTCCCTCCCTCTCTCTCTCTCTCTCATTTTCTAGCAACCCCTCCGGAGACTACCATGGCTGACGACGATCGCCGTGCAAAACGCTCCCGCTTCGACCAGACCAGCCCGGAGCCCCGACGACAGTCGCGGTTTGATCGTCGTTCCCGATCCCCTTCCTCGCGACAGTCTGAAGCCACTCGGACTCGCAGTCCCCTCAGCCGGGAGCCCCGAAGCCCTGGCGCAGACAGTAAGAAGCTGGATCCTGCCGCTGCAGCTGGTGTGTTTTCGTCCCTTCTTGTTTCGGGGAAATTCCATGGCCAGTGGAACCTTACAGCTAATACTTACTTGGTGATGACAGCCGCCGCTGCCGCTAAAATCAACGCTCAGTTGCAAGCAAAGAAAGGAATTCAGCATGTCGATGTACCTCCGATACGCTCCGTCAGTGCTATCTCCCTCTCCATCTCGATTTACTAACCCGGTGCCGAGTTTTAGACCGCAAGCCCTTCGTCGCAGTCCGCTACCCCGGTCGCTGGTGATGCCAAGTTGAATGCGGAAATCTACGTCGCGGACGGAGACTACATCAAGGACATCGAGATCAATGACCTACGCAATCGCTATACATTGACGAAAGGCTCTACTCAAAAGATGGTAATTACTCCTGTTGCATCCACTGATCTTCCAGGCGCATTGTATAACAGCTGGTTTACCCCTCACTCATTTCCTCCCCTATGTTGTGGTTGTGAAGAAAGCTTACCCGATCCAATCTATACATAGCATTTCCCTTCCCCTCTTTTGCATCTGCTGACCTCCGCTGCGTGATATCTAGATTAAAGAAGAAACTGGCGCCGGTACGCCTTCCTTTCATGTTATTGCTCTCAACTATTTTACTCAAGAAGGAAGCTCATAATTGATTCTTTTTAAGATGTCACCACTCGAGGAAACTATTACCCCGATAAAAGCATGGCCACCGCTGCGGTAAGTAATCACATGGTCTTCCCTTTCAGGATACTATTGTCTAATGGCTTTTTTGGTTTCTCTTCATAGAATCCACCCTTGTTCCTGCACGTGACGAGCACGACCAAAGAAGGACTCGAGAAGGCCGTGACCTTAATCGACGATCTAATGAAAAAGGAGCTCCCTAACTTAGTAGACGAGCGCCGGTTCCGCCGCCGTGAGCCTGAGCAGGTTGAGCGTGATGAATACGGTCGCGTAGGGTTTCCCCATGCCACCCTTGGTGTATATGGATATTAATCGCAAACATACAGCGTAAATGGCCCGAAGAGCGAATTCCCGTGGACCTCGAACCGATTCCCGGCTTCAACCTACGCGCTCAGGTTGTTGGACCAGGCGGCGCCTATGTGAAACATATTCAGCAAAAGACCCGTTGTAAAGTCCAGATCAAGGGCCGTGGCTCTGGCTTCATGGAGCCTATCACTGGCAGAGAAAGCGATGAGGCAATGTACCTGCACGTTGCGTAAGGTTCCCCTCTTGACGACTTTTAAAGCCCAAGCTGCACTAACGAAAATACAGCGGTCCCGACCCTAACGAGGTCCAGAACGCAAAAGAGCTATGCGAGGATTTGTTGAACAACGTTCGTGAGCAGTATCAGCGCTTCAAGGAAAACCCTCCTCAGCACAACTATGGCGGCTATGGACAGCGCGGAGAACGTCACAATAATTACGGAGGAGGCTATGGCGGTGGTTATGGGAACAGCCACCAACACCAACAGTCAACCCCTGCATCGGCCAGTCCATCCGGACAGGCAACTCCAGGCGCTCCAGGAGCTGCGAGTGCAGCAGCCGACTACAGCGCGCAATACGCCCAATACTACGGATCTGACCCATATGCTGCTTATGGCGGTTACCAAAACTACGTCGCATATTATCAGTATTACCAACAGGCTGCGCAACAGCAGCAGCAGCAGCAGCAGCAGCAGCAGCAATCACAAAGCCCTGCTCCTCCCCCACCGCCTCCAGCAAGCGAGGCTCCTCCTCCCCCACCTCCAGGCTCTGGCTCTCCTCCTCCACCTCCTCCCGGGGGCAGCGGTTATAATGCTGTATGTATATCTTGTTCCACTCAGAAAGCATTATATCAGTTCTCTAACATATTTGTGCTTAGGTCCCTCCACCTCCTGGTCTGTAATTCTTTTCCTGGCCACTATGCCTCCTTGGATTTCAAACTCCGCCTTATACACTACGAAGCAGATTGTTTTACGCAGGACCCGTAGAATAAATCCTGCAATGCCCGGCCTTTTTAAAATAGCAAAAGTGCAATTTGATCAGCCCTCTGTATTCTAAATCTATTCCCCGCCATGCTTTGTCTTCTTCCAGCCTATCCTTATATATCAGCTTGAAGTCTGTATGTACAAAGGAGATTTGGAATTGTTGTGATGTGCAATAATATAGCTTTGGGAAAAGTGCTTACTGACTTATGTTCTTTTTTGTTTTTTTCTCATTAAATTTTTTTTTTTTTTTCTTCGACTACACTTTTAGTTTGACCCAGTCCACGTAGTGCATGCAGCTTTTGATCCCATTTATTATACATGATATGATTGATATATGACAGTCCCCAAACTCCTCATCCGCTCCTTCATAATATAGACAGTGAGAATTGAACAGCAACCAAACGTCAGTACCTCCGACCTTGCAATCCGGGGGAAAGATGCTCCAGGACAAGCGTCGCACCCGTACAAGCCCATGATCCCCCAACCGCAAAAAAGTTCTCCATTTCACTCTCCGGCGCCATTTTCGCCTTCCGGGCCGCCAACCCACCAGGACCCTCTTTACAGAAATCACAGGCATAGTCACAAGGAGACGATGACGATGACGATGACGATGATGATGATGATGATGATGATGATGATACTGTCGTCGATGTACCGCCAGGCGCAGGACGCTGACCATCAGAATGTTTCGTGCCCATCCTCCTCCTTTGCATCATCATGTCCCGCTCCTCCCTTGGAACCTGTGATCCCATTCGCTCCAGCTCCAAATCCCCAAAGAACTCCTTGATCATATCGTGTCTGCACCGCGACGTCGTTTCGCAGTACTGGACCACCTTCTCGAAGCTCTGTTTCCGGGCATGCAAGTTCTGCAACAGAGAGACTTTGTCGCGCTTCTCCAGGCCCGCTGTTCGTCCGCCTGTACGGTTATTTACGTTCTCGATGTCCCGGCGTAGTCGGTCGAGGATCCGCTCGCGTTCCATGGGGTTATAGTAGACCATTGAGGCTGCGGCGCGGCCGTCGCGTCCTGCGCGTCCGGACTCCTGAACAAAGCCTTCAAAGGTGCGTGGGGGGCTCCAGTGCACTACGAAGCGGACTTCGGGGTTATCGATGCCCATGCCGAAAGCGTTAGTTGCGACGATGATGTAGAAGGTAGTAGTTGAAGGTGGAGGTGGAGATGGAAGATGTTCATTGCCGTTTTTTGTTACTTTTTGTATGTGCCGCTGTTGTTGTTGCTGCTGCTGTTGCTGCTTCTGGGGTGCGATCCATTCGTTCTGGACTCGGGTCCGGTCTGCGGCGGCGAGACCCGCGTGGTATGCGACAGCGCGGATCCGATTGTCCCATTTGGTGAGGGCCTCGGCGAGCTTCTCGGATGCTAGTCGGGTTGCGACATAGACGATCCCGGATATGGGTGGGAGTTTGGATGCTGTTTCGGTGCCGAGGCGGGCTTGTCTTCGGGCTTGCACGGAGTGCAGCCAGCTGACGAGGTCGTTGATCTGGAATGCTTCCGGTTCTGTGGGGTCCGGGGCGAAGTCTTTCATGAACCGGATTTCATAGTGAATGTTAGGGCGCGCAGAGGGCGTGTTGAAGATCTTCATGTGGCCTGGATCTAGCCCTAGGATGTTGATGATGTCTGTTCGAACTTGAGGTGTGGCTGTTGCTGTGAGAGCACTGATGGGAACTGGTGGGTTGGTTAGGGCAGTGCGAAACCAGGAGAGGTTCTTGTATGCGGGCCGGAAATCATGGCCCCATTCGCTGATGCAGTGGGCTTCGTCGATGGCGATGCGGATTAATTCGCGCTGTGCGTGGATGGTCCGGAGGTTGCGTCGGAATGTCTCTGTCTGGCATAGTTCAGGTGTTACATAAAGTAGCCGGGTTCGAGGATGCCCGGACAAAAGATCTTGCATGATTTCTCGTCGTTCTGCGAGTGTAGTTGTCGAATTGATAGTAGCTACTGCTACTCCTAAAGCTTGCAGTGTGTTCACTTGGTCGGTCTACAGGATGTTTAGTTTTGTTTCAATCGCAAGCAGTAGTAGGTAGTCATGCAGAAAAAGGTCAAAAAAAAAAAAAAAAAAACCTTCTGGTAACGCTTACCATTAAAGAAAGAAGAGGACACACAACAATCGTCACTTTATAAGCAATAACCCGAGCAAGAGGTCAGTCAAAAGCTCATTACCCTAAACAGGTCCTGGGAAAGACGAATGACAAACCCCCATGGCTCATTACTGCGGGCAACTGAAAGCACAAGCTCTTTCCGAATGAGGTGGAAGCCTGTAAAAAGACATCATGGCCCTCGATAGCCGCCGTAATCACCTCCCGCTGAAGGGGGCTAAGAACAGGAGTTAGGACAGGCGTACTCAGCCGTCTTCTGGAGCGACAGTTACTTACCGGAACGACTTCTTTCGGAACACACGATGAAGGTAAAAGCCTAGGTCCACCTTTCGGCCATGCAAACTATTACCTGCCATTTTGCAGCATTTTAGAGGTCAAGAACGAGAGTTTGAAGTGAACTGAAGAAGCTTGGTAGATGTCTTCGGACTGAACGCGTTACGGAACGAGAAGAAGATACGCGATATCACGTGGGATAAATTGATCCTCCATATAAAACCATTCAACCAAGTATAAGATCAGAATAGAAGAAATAAATAAAAAGGTCTTTTTGTCTTCCATGCTCAAAAAATCTATTATTATCGCTAACAAAACACTAACCGAGCATTGCCTCGCGAGATTGAATCAATATACAAAAGGCGACTAAATCGAGGCCGGCATAGGATTTCCACCTGAGGGTATATATAACAGGTTTCTAATGTACAAATGAACGAACACTATTTCGTTCAAGAATCAATGTGATTTTGGAGGCCGGTTCATCTGCTTCTCCAGCTCTTCATGGACCGCCAAAACATCCAGCCCTTTGCGCTTTTCGGGTTGCCAGATGCTCTCCAGGCGAAGCCAAACTTCCATCACATCTTCAGGCCCGCAGCACGTCCCAAATGCCCGCAGGATTATAATGATCATCCTCCGGCCTAAAAATACACCATTGTCAATTCGACGCTCCAGGGTCTCCAATCCACCTTCTTCGTCTGAATGATGCCGCGCTCCCTGACTAAAGATCTCATTTATATCAATGCTGCCATCAAGGCCTAGCATAGCATGTTCTGCTTCAATTACCGTCTGGTCGTCATGGGGTCGGTTGTGCTCTTGGCTTTTATTTCCGTTAGACCCATCCTTCACGTCAGTAGTGGACGGCAGGGGAGTATAAAGGCCACTTGATGCACCCGTTGCCAGAGGCCTTGGTGTCGAGGGAACGTCACCTCTCAGAGGATTTTCCCAAACAAAATCTTCCGGTTGAGCAAAAGCTCGGTTGTTAAGCCTAGTTTTGGATTCATAAAGAGCTCGGAGATAAGCTTTCCATGCCATCCACAATTTATCCGCCGTCCAACCCTTCCCCCGTCGACCATAATGAGCGAACCCATCGAATAAGAGCAAATAAATCATTCCACGCGGGGGAACTATAAATATGTTCTCCATGTCATCAAGGATCGACACAAAGGCACCCAGATCTCCACTCCTATAAGCGTGGTGGGAAAGAAAGATATGAAACGTGCGAGTATCAGGGGCGATGGAGAGAGCTTCTTGAAGAGCACGATGGTGGTCTGGAAGGCTGTTCTTTAAAGATGCAGAGGACTGAAGGAGGCGACTTAGTTTTTTGGATCGTTTCCTGTATTCAACGAGCTCCGATGTAAGTCCCGGGCCAGCAAGATGCGTGGCTTTATCGCTAGGTCCCCGGGTCTGTTGGGTGGGAAACTTTGATTCCACCATACGCTGGTACATCTGTTCCGCCGTTCCTACCTCTCCAGTGCGGAGAAAGGATGCCATTAAACAGTTCAGCACCGCAGTGTCGACAATCTCTCCAGCACCGACAAACTCATCGAAGGTCCTACGGATGCTATCAGGGTCCCGCAGCAACCCGTAATAGTACATTTGGGAAACCTTCCCAAAGCGAGCGAATTGGATGTTGCGTTTGCGCATTTCCTGCATCAGACGTTCGGCAACGGTGTACTGTCCTGCCTTAATCGATATATCGAAAAGGATAGTAAAGACCACGGCATCCGATTTGATTCCTCCCAGGTGCTCCATTTGTTGCCAGAGACCAATTGCCCGTAACAAATCTTGTTTAGACGTCTTGCCCATGGCTCGACCCGCGAGGTGAATGGCTGTGCTCCAGAGCCATCGAGAGACAGGGAGGCCTGCAGCGAACATGTCTTCCACTAATGCTAAAAAGCGACGAGCATCAACCCAACGGCGGTCACGAGGATGCGCAAATCGGTACAAAAGTTCGGTTCGGCTGCGATGCGAAAGGTGTATTATTCCCGGGTACGGGATATCCCTGTATAGCCCAAAGAGAAAGTGGTTTGATTTGTTCTTATTCCACAGGGCATCTACAAATCTCCGGACCGATTTGATCTGCAGAGCACTTCTCCGGTTCTGGATTTCCGGGGATAATTGTTGAGGCGCTGCAGCATTATCCGACGCTTCCTTCCAATCCAAAGAGTTTTTGAGGGCTTCTCGATAAATCTTCGACGTCCGTGGATATAATTCTGCGTCTGGGTTCGTATAATGGCGGTATCTCTCAATCTCCCTTTGTGGATTTTTCTTGGAATCGACCTTATTATGTCCGATAGTGCGAGTCATAAAAGTTTTCTGCCCATCAGAGATAAAAGATTTGTCCGTCCTTCCATCCATACCTATACTTCCATGCTGTTTCGGCTGAATCCCCTTGAAATTCCTAATATAATTGGATCCCACATCTTGGTTACGCGTTTGGTGGGAAGCATCCTCCGGTGGACATTCTATCCGGCGGTCGTCGCAATCGTAAGTCTCCACCCTCTGTGCAACGCTAGAGTTGAACATTCGCTGCGTTCTTTGGCGATGCACTCCTAAACGCTCCCCCGGTGTTCCCAGGTAATCCGGTCGATTCCTGGATGATACCCGTTTCGAAGCTCCTGCCATGCCCCTATCCTCCCATTTCCCCATATTACCCTTCATGGGCTTAGCTGACAGCGTTGTCAAGCCTCTGCCTCGTGGGGAGTGTTCATGGCAATAGCCTGCCACCACCAAGGATCGAACGAAGATATCTGCTATAGACGTCGCAGCCGGGCGAGCACGACTGGAGGAGGCGATTCGTCGGAGGGAGGCATTAGAAAGGAGGGGTTCTGAGGCACGCATCGACTTGGAACCGGCGGGCAAACACTTATCCAGTCTCTGTAATAGGTGCAATGGCGGATCTGGCGAGTTCTGGGGCTTATTGGGAGGAGGCATGAGGTGGCAGACATTGTGGCATCGATTCAGCCATGCATATCCCGGGACTGCCTCGAGCAACTCACAAAAAGATGCTGGACAAACGCGTAGATATGAGAGTGGAAGAATCGAGGATTGTCAGATTTAGAGATAAGATGGGGGCGGAAGAAAAGACTTCGCGCGAAAGGAATGTTAGGTTGGTGTTTGGTTCACCTTCCGTCGAGAATTATTATGAGGCTAAAGAGGTGTATGATTTCTCTGCAAGAGCGGAGCCGGCAGTCGGGCCAATCGGAGCGGCGCATTGCCAATCATCTTTTTCAACTCCCTCACAACCAGAACTGCGGCATTGTCAACAAATTCTCATCCACTACTCTCCAATTAAACAACGTCACTGGACTTTTCAGGAGGTGTCCTCTACTGGATTGCTCTGGATTTTATATCTGCTATACGTCTATCACCTTTTTTTTTCTCCCTCCCTTAGCACGGCGGATCGCCCGTCCGCCCTCGTCCACGATGGGAAAATACAACCTCACAGCTCTCCGGGTTCGCCAAACCGCACTCCAACAAAAAGCTGCTGGAAAGACTAGGAAACTTCCGCAATGGGTCGATGTGATCCGCGATATCCCCCCCGCCCAGGTGCTTGTTCGCAATCAGCCCCAGGAACACCAGCTTGTACGACAGCGCGTCAAAACCCCCTCCAGTGCCTCGAAGCCGCAGGTCGTCTTTGAGGTTCAAGAGAAGCGTGTAAAGCCAAAGAAGACCAGTCGCATGTTTCAACCTGTCGAAATTAAGTTTGAGGAAGATCAGTTGCGTCGGAAGTTCTTCCGGGACCATCCTTGGGAGCTTGCAAGACCCCGAATCCTTCTCGAGAGCTCCGGTAAGGACTTCGAGCGATATAACTGGCAGCGACTTCAGCAGCCAGGCAAGAAATTGGACGGCGAGAGGTATGTATATACTCGCACTCTACAGCCCCGCCCTTCTTCTGCTTCGCATGGTATTCGCTCTTTTCTGTGTGCTATTGTTAATCTTCTTATTTTACTCTTTGGTAGTGTCGTTCAACGACAACTGTGGCTCCTCAACAACGTGCCCGATATGACTGAGAGCGCTGCATACGATATTGCGCGTCAGGAATTCTACCGACTCCGTCTACAGGAGGACATTGAACGACGAGTAGCTGCAGAGGAGGCCGAGGCAACAGGAGCGGTCTTCGGGCCCACGCGCCTTGAGGTCGGTATGGAACTTGAAAGCCGGGAATACGAACGTTGGAAGCAATGGGCGAAATTAGAGGCCCAGCTACAAGACCAGAGGGCGGCGGCTTTCACTGGTGCCCCCGAGATTGCAGCAGCGAGTGAGGGCGCGCTCGAAGAGCCTGAGGATGCTCCGCCTCGGGCATAGGTTTCCGGAGGTGATGTGATTGAGGTGTTTGGTTTAATTTGACGGTTTATGTATATTAGTGGACGCTGTTTTCTTCCGTCTTTGTATTTCCTTTTCTCGATCATGTACAGAATTACAAGGCTAGTGGCCTTCGGGCGGGGATATCCCTCCCTAGAACCTACAGAATATGATAAATGGGCAAAGACCAGGTTTGATTCATTTTCTCAGCCCTATCGACGTAGTGTCGTAATGGAATGTGTCTGGCGCATATCACGAGCATTGGGTTGGATGAACAAGGCACAGTCTGGATAGAAAGAAAAGGTATCGATGTCATGGTGATTGGAGGCATGGGATATGTATATGGGTATCCTGTTTGAAGGAATCCTCGCCGCGGTCTTTTTATATCTTCCGGATTATCAACTCATGGAGGCTCTTGGTCCAATATATCCGCAATATATGAAGATGTCGGTGGTGTATCCTCTACTTGTATCCTGGCTTCCCTTTACATTCTCTGCGGGTTTTTTTTGGTTTGTTAGGCTTGTCCTCTTTTTATACGTGTATATATATACCTAGGCGGGAATAACTCAACTGGTCTATCATGCAGTGTCTTTTCCCTTGTTACTGCCGTCATAGTATTAGTTGGGAGGATGGAATGTTAAGGTCAATGGTCTTTTTGCACAGTCCAGTAAGTAGGTATATATCATGGCAGGCAGGCACATTAGCTGGGGTTCAAACATGGCATCACAACAAATGCCATGAAAATAAAGGTCATTGTATCACATTAACAGTGGGTATCTTGTTATTATTCTAATAAGATTCGGTTCACATAGTTTTTTTCCTCCCTAGAAGGGTATAATGTTGTCCATCACCATGTATGGGATACAAATTTGCTACTTAAAATTAGTCATGTTGATAAATAAAAAGTAAAAGAACCCAGCCGTATCACCTGGCAAGGTGGCCGAGTGGTCTAAGGCGCACGGTTCAGGATCACCTGACCAAACCTCCGTGTCAAGAAATTGGCGTGGGTTCGAATCCCACCCTTGTCACTTTTTTTGCCGCTATCAGCGCTTAGATAGCTTTTTTTGCACCACGCTTTAACTAGTGGAAAAGAGGTGTGGGACAAAAGAGCCAGGAGACCTTATAGAGTAGATATGTTTACTCCTTAGTTATTAATCAACACACGTGTACAAAGTAACTAAGTAACTAGGTCAGCGGAATTGTTATTAACAGCAAAATATGTTAGAGTGTGTGTGTACGGAGTACCCCAGTATCTCCCGAGGCGACTAAAAAAAAAAGAACTGCTATGTGGAGGTGCAAAAAAAGTGACAAGGGTGGGATTCGAACCCACGCCAATTTCTTGACACGGAGGTTTGGTCAGGTGATCCTGAACCGTGCGCCTTAGACCACTCGGCCACCTTGCCTAATTGATGAATAATGGAGTCTACTCTTGAACCCATAAGCCAGAACCCCATTGTCCTCTCGAATCTACTCTCCTGGTGCACTTGGTGTCTCCCTGTTTCATCTGTCGCCTCGTCCCATCGCCTCTTGCCCAACTACTAGATCCCTCAGATTGATTTCTTCTGATGTCAACATTGGAAAACCTCTGATACAACCTGTCAAATTGACAGCTCAGTTTCCAATCGCTTGACTCCTCCCATATTATCATCTCTCCCTTGCTCCCCACCTTCCGCGTCAGACGAATAAACCCCGGCTCATTTTCAACCCAACGGCACCGCTCCAGGCTCCGGCCTTTGTTTCGCGACTTATCCAAGACCTCAACCTCATTTAACCTATGCCGATTTCGTCCATCTGAATTATCTTACCCCTTCCTCCGGTCCTCGATATCCTCGCTTTTACAGCGCTTGTTGATCATGCTCTGCCTCGATCCCCATGCACGCCGCCGTTTAAATTCCTTGGTTATCTGATCGATCATCCCGAGAGGCTTAAAGCTCAACGTATGTTAGGAAGTGGATGAATTGGGTCCTGCTCTCTGTCTTTTTCAACCATGCTTTCCACAATGGTCCGCCCGGAGGACACTATAAGAATGCCTCATCCTTATCGCGAGGTCGAGGAGGATGATGGAGCTAGGACAACGCCAGAACCAACGGGCCGGTCTTCATCGTCTTCCTCCAACAATGACGGATCTGTTAAGGGTGAAGATGAAGTTAAGCCGTTAAACGGGTCCACTGGCGATAACAATAGTCTTGCCACCAAGTCTCTTAGCGGCCCACGGTTACTCTCACAAGAAGAGACAATTGAACTTGCTCGTCGTGCGGTGGATAATGGAATCCAAGAAACGAAACGTTCCCTGGAGGGAAGCGAGGCTGTTAGTGATGTGGTGAAGCCTAAATTAACCATTGACTTGGGACATTCGAATATTGCTCGCATTCCAGAACGCGTCGTGGATGCTATTAAGGATGAAGTTGAACGGTGTGTAGTCACGAAAGACCTCGTCAGACCCTTGGATTGCCTGGTAATGCAATGGGGCTGTGTTTTGGTTTGAGACAGCGACGCTGATCTTGTTTAGACTGTCCTTATCAAACAACTATTTGTTTCATATTCCTTACCGCTTCGCAGAGTGTTCTCATCTTCGCTATCTTAACATCAGGGCCAACAATTTCCGTGAATTTCCTAAAGGAGTATGCCACAAAATTATAGACCTCAATCCTCTTCGTGCTCTGACTACGATGCTGACGCGCCCTTCAGGTGATTAAATTGCCGCTCCTTGAGATACTGGACCTGAGCCGCAACAAAATCAGCCAACTTCCTGAAGAGATCAAGAAGCTATCATCACTACGAGTCTTATCGGTCATGCAAAATCGGCTTGATGACCTACCCCTTGGTATTTCTGATATGAGCAAACTCCAGATCCTAAAGGTCGCCGGAAACCCCCTACGATATCCCCTTCGAAGGCTTTTGGAGACTACAGAGGCCGAGAGTACCTCCTCGACCATGACGGATAATGAGAAGGAGGTTGCGGTTACGGCAGAGCTCAAAAGGTTTTTGAAGACCAAGCAGCCTATTGCACCCCTGGAGTTCGATAAAAGCACGGATATCAGGTACGAGTTTAGTCTAAAAATACAAAAGTCCGAGCTAACCCCGTGATTTAGTGAGGGAGTTCTAGATACACCTAAACCCGTTAAACGAGGAGTGAGCAGCCGCTTCCCCGTTATTCCGAGTACGGGCGAGGGATCTTGTGACCCTAAATCACCATCGCTATCTCGGCCTCCCCCGATCCCTCTCAAGTCTCACTACCGGATTGCCTCAGGCCACAGTGGCGTTTTCCATAGTAGTGTTCTTCAGCGTCCCGGCGCTGGTCCCTTCCCTGGGGTCAATGAACGCAACCGAAGTAACAGCGAAGGCATCATTCAGGCCTCATTCGCAGCACGCTCTAAACGTATGGGCCTCATCAATCGGAAAAACACTGATTTAGGTACGCTAGACGAAATCCGCCCATACCGAAATAGCCATCTTCGTGGTCTCAGTCATGGATCACTTTTTCGAACGGGACCATCTGCCAGTAATTCATCGAGTCCGAGTAGCCCAAGAGAGCGCAGACGGCTAAAAGATGGATTTGTAAACCGAATGTCAAGCTTACCGGAACACAAGGGGGAATTGGAAACAGGCGAACCCATAATTAAAAGTGCCAAAGGGATTCTCTTTGCTCTTTTTCAAGTCCAATCCCATGTCTCTGCTTTGATCAATGTGATTAAACGAGATGATACCCGACGAAACAGCCTCGAAATAGTCTTTTATAATGCGTCGACGCACGTGGACCGACTGAACGAAGCCCTTGAAATTGCGGAAAACTCACGTTTGGATGATGCAGACCCAACACGAATGCCATGTGAAGCAGTCAAGAGAGAGTGCGAAACGTGTATCATGGCATATTCGCATGTGGGAACGCAACTGCGCAATAGCCTTGACAGGATTGTGGCCAACGGCGATCCTCGCTACGTACGCTCTCTAATGCTTATGATATACAGCAGTGTGATTGAGCTACGCAACGCTTGTGTGGGCTTGGGTGTTCCCGTACAGACACAGAGGAAACATTTTGCGAAACCTCCCATACCTGAAATCTACAAGGAGCCCGTAGTCTCGGACAGGTTTCTTGGACCGACAGTAACTCCAACACGGGGAAGAGAGCCTTCGTTTTCGACTCGTCGGTTTCGCAGCGATACTGCAATCCTGCATCCCCAGATCACTACTAGCGGACCATTGCCAGCGGCAGCTAATTACCAGTCAGCTGTGAGCTCTCCCGGGTTTGCTCCAACCCCTTTCACCTTTGGGGCACGCAGTCGGTCGAGCAGTCGGTCTAATCATATCAACACCTCTGTTCCGTCCTCGCTCGCTACCCCCCGATCAGGCGAATCTTTCCCTTCCATGCCTACTTCGGTGGTTCCTCGAATTAATCCCTTGACTGGATTGGACGAGATTGAAGAAGAGCGAATTTTCGAGAAAATATTTTACCAGCTTACGTCTGCTTACACCGCGGCTTTGCAGGCGCTACCTTTAGCACGCCGTCAATTTGTGCGATGCCTGGAATTAGCGGAGCAAACTAGAGAATTCGAGGATATTCAAATGTTGTGGCACAATCTCATTCGACGCTGTCGTGTGTGTTTGGAAGTGTCGGAAGCTCTCGGGCTTCGTCTCTCCAATATGAAAGTGAAGGAACCGGGGGGAGGAATGCGCAATCAGCGGGAATTCTGGCAGCTTTGCAAAGCTTTCATGCAGTCATTTGTTGACTTGGTGACTGATATGCGTGAAGTCCGAGGCATGCACCTTCTTCCATCTGATATCATCGTTGTTCTTCGACCTGTACAAAGGGCCAGCAGGGAAGCCGGACGTTTGATCGAGGCCTCTCCGTGGTCGTATCTTGCTGATCTGGCACCCGGAAATGCCCCGCCAATCATCTACGGGCCCCCCCTACCCTCTCAACATCAGCATCATCACCATAATCAGCATCATCACCCGCAGCTCAACACCAATCTATCGCCCCAGTCTGTTACCCTTCCGGCGACGCCGCTGAGTGCTGCTCTTGGTCCAGCTGCGCAGGCGACCGTGCCGTCTACTCCTGCAAGTGCTTACAGCGATAAGTTTTTCGAAGGGGACGTCTTCCAGCGAGCTGATTCATTGCTTTCGATGCCAAACCAGGCGCCGTTTTTTACCCGGCGGTGACGTGTCGTACAGGGATGAGATTTCTTCACCTGGACCACTATCTCATAGACATCCTCTAAATCCCGCCTTCTCTTTTCTGAAAGGTCATTCGAGTAGGGTCAGCTTCTGGCTGGACCGAAGATAGCCTACTCAAGCGCCCCAGAGACTTGTCTTTATTCGCCATTTATACGGTTCCACATAGATTCGGTGCACATACACGTTTCGTCTCTTCTGACTATTTCAAATACATGTCCGAGAGTTGAACCTGCACTCCTGGGCGATTACAACTTGGTTAGTATTTAAGTGTATCCTTAGTTGCACGATTGTTTTCCTGTGCCTTGTTTTCGGCATCTTTCTCTTTTCCTTTTTTTTTTTTTTTTTTTTTCTCTTCAAATTTCTCCTCTTGGGATGGAGCGCAAAAAGAACAAGAGGATGGCGTCAGAGGTTCCGGTGCTTTATTTTGTTCTTGAACGATTTTGCATAGCGTGTTGACTTCTATGTAATAATGGATTTACGAGGGCAAAGATATGAATGAATTATTCTCAGCACTCTTGATTGTGCACTCTTGATTGTATCCATAGTTGTATATTTCTAGTCAATGACTACTCCTCCATATCCATGGTATATCACCCACTATAGCCTACTCAACATACAGGACCAGAAAATCGCACCGGAAAGGAAGAAAACAGATTCAAATTAGTTGATTCAACTCTCTCCATCTCTCTCTACTACCTAGACCTAGTAACTACGTAGTACGTACGTCGTCAAATCAAAAATCCACCACCATAATGAATCAAGGAGGACCCAACAACAACCAGAATCAGTCTGCAACCACTACATCGCGCACATAGGCAAACATCTCACGTGGCTTACTGGCAAAAACACTGTGTCCTGCACCCCAAAACAAATGATACGTTACACCGCGCTCGGCGACCCACCTGCCTGCTTCTGGGGAGCCTCTGGGATGACAGGAGCAGGTGCGGGTGCGAGACCGAGCACCCGTACCAGAGCCGGTGCCAGAGCCAGAGCCAGAGCTAGGAAGGGGATGAGTCTGAGTCTGAGTCTGAGTCTGAGGATGAGGATGAGGATCACCGCCCGGGCTCCGTGGGGCCGCGTTGTCAGCGAAAAACGGCCGGGTGATTGGTTGCGAGAACCCCTGGGCGCCGCGCCAGGTCATGTTTTGGAGCGCCAGCTCGGCGCCGAAGTGGTTGAGGAGCATGTCGTACTGGCCTGCGTAGACGTGGAGGGAGATGTTGTGGGAGGTGACTAGGGATGGGAGGATGGAGTAGACGGGGGCAGTTGGGGTGGAGAGTCCGATTAGGATGTCGAGGATGGTGGAGTTGCAGGGGGAGAATTGTACTGTGGCGTTGTTGTCAGTACCCGGTGACAGGTGTAGTGCCGCTTGGACATCCGCACGACGGAAATACGAGGTCAGCAACGACATCGAGTTGATTGTGCTACAGTCGTGGCTGATATCGTAGACATCGTAGCATGGTTTGCCGGCTCCCGAGGCGGACACTGTCCCTAGGTAATCCATTGCGGTGGAAAAGGTTGCACATGGCCCGTAGCAGGACGAGTTCATGATGGAGGATCGCACGGCGTCGGGGGTCGTCGGGTTGATGTTGCAGGTTGCATTTGCGATGTCGCCGAGGTCACGGCGGCGGCGACGCTTGTAGTCTGAGTTTTCGGGGTCCCCTGGGATATAAATTGTGGTTTGTGGAGGAAACCGGGCTGCTTCTTGCATGACGTCGCTGAACCCGCAGGTGTCGTCAGCCTCGGAGAAAACAGCCATGATGTCGTCGGGGATTTGCAAACGGGACTGCTGGGATTGCAGGAACTTGCCCACACTGACGGCCGACATGGCGGCCGGATTGCCAAACGAACCGTCCCCCAGCGACATGGAGCGGAGGTTGATGGGGAACGCGTCCTGGTTGGCGACAATGGCGGAGGCGAAATAGGGCACGTAGATTCCGGCATACGACTCCCCCATTAGATGCAGCTGCTTGGCCCGCAGGTGAGGAAAGTGGGCGAAGAATGACTGCAGCCATGCATAAAAATCAGAGGTTACGCGGTCGTTAGTGGTCGCTGCGTACGGCTGGCTGGCAGTCGAATAGCCCGTTCCGACGGGCTGGTCGACATACAGCACATGTCCAAACTGGGACCAGGAATATGGGTTTGCAATCAGACGAGTCGAGTTGCCGTCGAAGGAGATAGGGCCGTTTCCTGTGGTCAGACCGATTAAAGACGAACAGCCCGGTCCGCCATTGAACCATACTATATAGGTACGGGTATGGCTGTCAGCCCGTTCGAATTACCAGAGCATCGGGGCCCAACCGACTTACTGATGAAATTATCGTCATATTTCAAGTTTTCCGCTTTGAAGAGCCAAAAGAAAATCTCATTGCCTTGTTCAGTATTGGGCACAGGAAGTCGCCCGGCCCAGCTGGGCCGTAGAGAAGGGCCGTCTGGTAAGGAACGGACCTCAAACCGCGAGATATCTGGTACGGCGAGAGCGAAGTTGAGAAGAAAAAGCGGAGCCAATGTCGACAGAAGATATGTAAGGGAATGCATGATGTCGAAGCGATGTCCAGGTCGACAACGTCTGACGAGAATGATTCATTTATGAATCTAGAGTATGACACCATGTGGTTGGCGTGTGCGATGAAAGAGCGGAAGAAAGCCTGGTGTTGGCAACTTATCCGCATTCTGGTCTCAATAAGCATGGGGTCTATTGAGAAAGCCAGTGATGGCTTAAGTGAGGTTTCGTATCAAATAGAAAGTCCGATTCTACATAGCGCCATGCTATTTCGAGATATCTATTGAGAGCATCCATGGATGTCTTCATTGATGTATCCGTAGGGCAGGTCATTGTTAGATGCATAGACACACCAGTCGTTCTATATGGCTGATTGGTCAAGGAATGGATCAACCCGTGTGGTGAAAGCAAAGCAGACTCAATTCTCGTGCAATTAATTGAAGCAATCCAAGAAAAATCCCAGAATCTTCTCTGTTTTGATCTGGATCGCACAACAGTCACATGATAGACACTGCTTACATAATACAATCATGTGACCCGTATCGGAAGGACAATGTTCCGGTCACAATAAAATCGCGATTTAATTTGGTGTAATTAATGGAAATGACTTATAACTACTCCATACCTTCATATCTCAATTTATATTAAGATCTTCTTTATTATCAGTGTAATTCTTTTGACTCGTCGACCGCTGTCCCCTCCTCCTCCCCGAATCCGTATTTCTTCTGCCACGCCGCTCCCGGATGACTTGGATGCATTATTCTGTCTGCTGGAGAGAGGCCTGTATTCGAGTCGACAGTGGACACCGCTGTTTTGAATCGCTGGCTCTAGATCCGGAGCAGAATGAGGCGACCTCTCAGCTTGCGAAGGACGATGACAAAGTGAGGCGTCAAGATGGTCCCCCTTATTCGACCACATGACGGTTAAGTTTTTCTCCTGGTGAGATCTCGATCAACCAGCGATTCATCCTCTATCCAGCTTCTTACGGAGGAGTTCCGTACCGTACCCACGACTCTTCCCAGGAAGGTGTACTCGAATTCAAACGAAATGCCGGTGGACTATTCCTATCTAGATATATCCTACGAGACCGCGAACAGGATATGGTGGATCCATTCCATACCGGGGACCTACAGTGAGGTTCGATCTATGTACAGGTTGGAATGTTTACGGATTCCCTGTACTCCTTTATTTATTTTATTGCAATTCTTATTGATATGCAATCCCCAGACTGGTGGCTGGAGACTTCTTCTCTATCACATCCTGTACCCCTTCGGATACCAGCATTGTGTCCAGAACTCTCCCTTTTCTGTTTAAAAGGAGACCTAAAGAAAAGAAATAAATATCTCAGAGCATCCCACATACCTGTACATACAAATAATGCCTATTAAATATTAAATCGAGGGATTTTGGATCAACTGTTTTCATCCTTCTATCCTACTTCCAATAAAAACCACTGCAAGCGTCAGAAGAGATAAACTAAGCCTCACTTCTTTTCTTTGATTTGATTGCATTCAGTGTGCTCTGTAACTATAATAAACTAGTTTGTAATTGTAACAAAGAATCCTCAATTCTCTTGTGCCGGATTCATATCACTGTCTGTTATTGGTTATATCAAGACTCTCTCCCTTTCCTAAGACCTAAATACCTTCATCTTATAGTTAGTTAACTCTCGCTGTCTTTGTTTGCTTGTCTTTGGCTGCATTGGCTGCATCTTCCCTTGTCTTCTTTCTTCTTTCTTCTTTCTCCTTTCTCACCTTTCTTTCACCTTTCGTTTCTCTCTCTTTTCACTTCCCCGCTTGCTTTCCCTTCCTTTTGGCCTGGAAAGAGCTTACTCCGTAAGAACTATCGATTCTATTGCCGTTGCGAGATCGACATTTGCGATCGACATCGATAACCACCTGCAGCTAATAAGTCCGTCCTCACCTTGTTTTCCTGTCGACCTGCCGCAAGGACTGACGAAAGGGTTCAGTCCATCGACCCGACAACGGCGAGAGTCGCTGGCGGTGCCTTGCGTCTGTGAGAAAGGACATGCTCGTGACCTGGACAACGATCTCACACATCGTTTAGACTCCTTGACATTCATCCTGGACCCGGCTGCTGCTGTGTTTTCCCTCCTCGCCCCGACGTGACCCTTGACCTCTCTCAAATCGCCATTCCGGCCCCCCTCAGACTGCTGCGAATGGGATGGACCTCCAAAAGACAAAGGAAGCCCGTCGGGATACGCCGGCCAAGCAGGAAGAAAGCACAGAATGCCCCTTGGAGCCGTATGGCGGAACCGGTCATTCCAAAGATTCACCCAAGAACGACTCGCTCGGTCATCGCGCGGACCCGGATACTAGGAAGAATTCCACCACTCGGGCTCGTCGACCGCAAGATGCGCGTCAACCGCCATCCACCCCTCCATCCGCCCCCCCATCCGCGTCTTTGTCGTCGTCAATCACGACTAGAGGTTCCCGGCCATCGTCCAAAGCGCTGGGCATCCCGGTAGCTTTGGGCTTGGGGTCCAACGAGCGGAAATTGCTCTTGACGGCCAATCGATATCCGCCCGTCACGAAGAGTACGCTGAGCGAACTCGACCTACCTTGCATCATGAGTAACATCAACCTCCGAATGGATGCCAACTTTGATCGGGATCTTCATTTCAAACCCGATCTGGACGGCGAGAAGGGCCGACGGAAACGGCGGGAGGCCTCCGACTACTGGGAGGCCATGGCGGTAGAAATCAGCGTGTACGCCTTTTGTGCCGCCGGGGGGCTGGACAATCCGAGTGAACAACAACATCATCCCCTGGCGGAGGACCAACGACAACAAGCCTTTGAGCCCCGACTTCCCGCCTTGTTCGAAACCTTGCAAGATGTTCTCAAAACCCTGGTCCCCGAACGCGATCATCCGAGCGTCATGCAAAACCTGGAGGTAGCGTTACTGATGCAACAGATCCAGAAGGGCGTTCTTGACATGGTGGGGGTCGCAAAGTGGCTTGCGGCGCTTCTCAAGACCCATTGCGCGCCCATGCGCGATGAGTGGGCGGATCGCATGGTGGAGCAGATTACAACTGGCTCGCAGTCGCAAGACTCTTCAGAAATTGTCCGTGGTCTCCAGACATTATTTGCTATTCTGGAGGCTATGAAGTTGGTATGTTTTTTTTTTTTTTTTTTTTTTTTTTGTCAAACTCTACCCCATATACTACGCAGGACGGAACATTAATAGAGGTCTAGGATGTCGCCAACCACCAAATACGGGCGTTTCGGGTCCTCCTCGTGGAGGATACCATTCCCTTTCTCCAGGAGTATTTTACCGGAAAGATCGAGAGAGACAACTTCCGGGTCGAATCGTCGCGCCTGTGGTACCAGCGTCTACGGGAACGAGAGCTACGCATGGAAAACTCCCCGCAGACCGACAGCTTTGGGCCGCTGTTGCTTTTATTCCAAGGCATCTCCGACTTTCTCCTGCAGTTTCATAACCCAGATGGATTCCCCGAAACATTCGTCTTCGATTCCGACCGTCTATGGCAGCTGCGAGCCTGTCTGCAAAACGTCATCAGCCTCGACATCTGCTGGTTCATCTTCGAGTCGTATGTCCACTCGCAGAAACGCTATCTGTCGGCGCCCGCGCAGACGTACGCCACATTCCGGTCTCGGATTGGATCTCTGATGGAGGAGAACGAGGACTGTGCGCGTGGGTCATCTCAGTGGCTGAAAAATGTGCGCTGCATCTCCCTGGAAATCGCCCGGTTTGCGAGCGCGGCCTGCTGCGGCGACGCCACGATATCGGACGACATCATTACCCCGATCGAGGCCGCCCTGGAGTGGCACCTGTCCAACGAGTCGGGGCTGTTCCAGTGCTTCCAGGGGTCTCTGCGCGAGAAGCTGCTGGAGTCCACGTTCCGGACAGCCAAAAAGTACTTGAATATGTCGCCGTTGGCGATCTGCGAGTCCCAGCGACACCACCCGCACACGGTTGCGGATCACCAGCATTACAGCGTGGAGCGGATCTCGATGCGGTTGGCGCACATCGGCGTGCTGCACTGGAGGGTATGGGCGCCTATTCTGTATGTTTGCGAGAGCGCCCTCCACCGCTGAAATGGCGGGCGAGCCTTGAGGGAAGTTATATTGTGTTTGGCGATGATAATCGGGATCGCAATTGGGTTGGATAGGTAAAGTCATTCTTTGATATTATGCAGTTTAGCGTCTTGCATTGGTTAGGCGTCCACTGATGGCATTGTTTGGGGGAGTTGGTCGTCTTGGAATAGAGTTGTATGATATATAATCGTAATTAATCCTAATCAGATTTACTACTTATACTTATACCTAGTTCCTTGCACACCTAACTAACTATAACTATATAGTTAACTATAACATAGTTACTAGTACGTAGTTATATATAATTATGTAAGCAAGACTACATAGTTAACATGGAGATCATGGATCCAACTAAGTACAACTACTACAACTACCTAGGTCCTAACTAGATAGTAGGAGTTACTGTCATCACCACGAGAGAATTAGATAGATAGGCATGCGTCTTTCTCTCCCCCTTCAACAAACCCTCCAGTCGTTTTCACCTCCCTGGAATGCCCTGCCACCCGTGCACCTCCCATGGCTGCGCTCGCTCAAAACCGCCCAGTTGCAGCATCTCGCGCAGAAAACCGGCATCCCGAGCTCAGGACCCAAGGCGGCCCTGGTTAGGAATTTGGAATGCGGGCTTGGCGAGTGTTATTTTGGTCTTCTTCCTCCTCCTCCTCCTCCTCCTGATGCTCCTGCAGTAGTAGGCACAGGTGACGCCGCAAAGAAGCCGAATGCGAGTATGAGCATCCTCAGCATCGACATGGGGATTCGCAATTTGGCATTCTGTCATTTGCTGGTGGATCCGGCTTCTCCACACTCTAGGGAAGAGATGGCGATGCCATCCGTAAAGCTAAACGCATGGAACCGGATCTCGCTCCCCCCGCGGATGGTTTCGCCCGCGGAGTTTGCGCAGTATTTAGCTTCTTCTTTTGCTGAACCCGACCCTGGCCCTGACCCTGGCACTGGATCCGAGCGCGAGAAAGAAGAATCCTTCCCCCTCCATCTCTACGCAACCCACGCCTACGTGTTCCTCTCCACGCTCCTGGCCCGGTACCGTCCCACGCACGTGCTGATTGAACGGCAGCGCTTCCGCTCCGCCGGGGCGAGCGCAGTGCAGGAGTGGAGTTTGCGCGTGGGTGTGTTCGAGGGGATGCTGTATGCTGTTTTGGTTGCGTTGCGCCAGCAGCAGCAGCAGCAGCAGCAGCAGCGCCGGCAACAACCGGGGTCAGGGCTCTCGCCTTGGGTGGTGGGGGTTGAGCCGGCGCGGGTGGGGCGGTATTGGGCTTCTTCTGCTCCTCCGAACACAAGCATACAAGATTGTGAGATACACAGAAAGAAATCAACCACGAACGAAGGCAAACGGGTGAAGATTGATTTGGTTGCGGGGTGGCTTGAGAATGGGCGGGTTCGGATTCCTCCAGGGAACGAAGGCGAGGGCGAAGGCGATCAGGTGGGGAGATGGGTAGATGGGTATCTTGCTCGGTGGAGGAGATCTCGGTCTGGATCTCGGAAAGAAAAGGTGGATGTGAAAGCAGAAGCAAAAGAAAGAAAAGTCGACGTGGGAAAACTGGATGATTTGGCGGATTGTTTGGTCCAGGGCGTGACTTGGCTAGAGTGGCAGGTTATGCGGGAGCGAGTGGTGCGAGAGGGAGGGCAGGCTTTTGGATTGGATCTCCCTTGATGTATAGTAGTATATTGCAGAGTATAGTAGTTATAGTATATTGTGTAAGTCTACGATGCGATCTTATAATACAATGGATTCAGTCATCAGAACTACAGCACCTCAAGTTGATTCACTCGGATAGTGCCATCTCATGTACAACAAGACCATACCTGTGACGATCCTGACGATCCCAGGAAGAAAGTAAAGTGGAAAAAGGGGGGGGGGGGGGAAGACAACGGGATGTACCTCGCTGGACGAAAGAAAAGAAAAAGAAAAGAAATCACAAGTCTAAGGATTTAAATTTAACTTGTACCAGAATTGAAATAGGTACAACGCCTGCGTGCCCTCGCCACGGAATGAATCCCAGTACAAAATGGTCACATCGTGCCCACCCGCGCGACACGCTTAGTTGCGGCGGCGCCAGTGGCTTGGGAACGACAGACGGCTGGTCTGGAAGCCCGTGGGCTTCGCGACGCCGCTCTGGCTGGGGAGGGTGCCGTTGCTGTAAGGGGGAAGGGGCGCCATGGTGGTGGTGGGGGCCGGGGCCTCACCCTCTCCGTGGCTGCTGTGTCCGGAGTGCTGAGCGTGGTGATGGTGTCCCTTGGTCGGCTTGGGCTTCTCGGTTTCAGTCGCAGTGGGGAAGTTCTGGTTGTTCTCAGGCTCTGTGTAGGTAGCAGAGGGAGTGGCAGTCTAGAACGGCAGTCAGTACGGCTGCTGGATTCATGGGATTGTGGAAACGTACCACCGTGACGGTGTCGGTGACCGTCACAGTCACAGGAGCCCCGCAGCTGCCCGAGACGCTGGCAGAAGAGGGAATGGGAACCACAGTGTAGACAGAGGTGGCGGTGTTGGTGACGGTGGCATCATCACTGGCGTCGTCAGTGGCAGAGGGAGTCTAGAACAGTCAGTAAGGATGTCAAGGAGCTTGCAAGCTGTTTAGGGGGGGGGGGAATCCTACCTCCCAAACGGTCTGGACAGCAGTGGAAGTCTTGTGGATGGTGGTGGTGACAACGCTCTGGGTAGTGCCGGTACCCAAAGTGTAGGTGAGGGTGATATCCGTGCCAGGAGCACCGGAGCTAGTGCTCGAGGAAGCTGGCACGCCGGTGGTGAGGGGGATGCTAGGAGAGCTGGGGTACAGAGGAGTCGGGGAAACGGTCACATAGGAGGTCGAGGCCGTCTCGTTGAAGCCCCTGGGGTTGAAGAGCATGTTGTGGCGAGCGCGATTGCCATGGCTGGCTTCACTGCTGGCCACCAGGGCCCCCAGAAGGGCAACGGAGAGCTTGGTTGTGAGCTGCATTGTGGATGATAAAGGAGTAGAGGGTGCTTGAAAGAGAGCGAACGCTGCAAAGTCAATTCGCAGGGAAGACAAGCTTAATGAAAGACTGGGGAAGAAAAGAATGTAGGTCTCTACCACGGAGGAGTCTGCCAGAGAGTCGAGAAGAGGAAGAGGAGGAAGAAGAAGAAGAAGAAGAAGAAGAAGGGGAAGAGGAGGAGGGGAGATAAAAGAGTGAAAAGGAGAGCGAACCCAGCAGCAGGGGTTGATTCATTCTGGAGATTAATCCAGTCAGTCTTCTCTCCCTAAGAGATTCATTTAATTAAAGTGATTAACTTATCTACCGAAGTAAGATGAACATGTTTCATCTTTACCATGGCTGTTCATTTGTACCGGGTGAATAGTTGAATAGAGACAAGTGGATACACGACTATCAAATTAACCGTGCTGATCTGCTGTCAAGGTGGATCAGGACAGAAATTTCCATGGCCCAGAGTACTCCATACCAATCCCGTATAGTTGTTTTGGATAGACATGTGGCTGAATCTCCAGTTCAGTCAGATTCGCAGCACATCGTCACTAACATGCCCTCGTTCCAAACCCTCAGGGTACAATATAGTTTGGCTCTGAAACGCTTTGCCGAGTCCCCCCAAAATTTTGAGGTCATCACTTCGGTGCCCCACCAACCGTCCTCTTCCTCTATCCCTGAAGTCCTTTATGTCTTAGACTCCTCCTTCAACCCTCCGACTCTCGCGCATCGCAGCATCGCAACCTCGGCCCTGCGAGAGAATCCCAGAACCCCTTCCCGGCTTCTCCTCCTCCTGGCAACCCAAAATGCAGATAAACCCTCGAAACCGGCCTCCTTCGAGGATCGCCTGACGATGATGGAATTGTTTGCCCACGGCCTGCTTGCGGACCTGAAACCCGTCCCAGACCATCGATATCTCTCGGGAATCGACATTGGCGTCACCAAGAAACCCTACTTTGTGGACAAGGCCGCGGAAATCGAGTCGGCAGGCGTTTACCCCCCCTTCGTCGAGCAGGTCCATCTCACCGGATACGACACGTTAATTCGAATCTTTAACCCCAAGTACTACCCGCCAGAACACACGCTGCGGCCACTGGGGCCCTTTCTATCCAAGCATCGGCTCCGAGTCACCATGCGCCCGGATACGGAATGGGGGACCAGAGCCGAACAGGAGGCCTACCTGCTCACCCTCGCCCAGGGTGGGATGGATGACCAGGGCGCAAACCGCGAGTGGGCCCAGCGCATCCGTCTGGTGGAAGGGAAGACGCCTGGCGAACGATCGGTGAGCTCGACTCGAGCCCGAGAAGCTATCCTCGCCCACCCGCACGACCTGGAATGGTTGGTTCTACCGGAGATCCGAGACTTTGTTATCTCTGAACGACCTTATGCCGAGTAGTGAATGGCCACGTAGTTACGTTATTTATGAAATATGAATGGTCAGAATTAACATGCTATTTCTTTCTTGTTTGCGATACGTGGTTGGACAAGATGGGGGGGGGGGGTACCTTAGTACCTATCTAGTTGCTATTAAACCATACACCAGTGTCGTCAATTGTACTGACTACAGAGTATAGATTTCTACTTTACATTACTAGATTAAGGTAGGTATATTATAAATGATGAATACCCGGATTTCGCCATTTTAAAGCTTCCATAAGCAAGTAGATCTCACCCTTGGTTCAAGTTTCGAGTCGATTGATGCGCTTTTGGTGACATGGATGGATGTAATTAAACGCGTGGAAATTCAGGGGGCGGGTGGAATCCCTGGGGAATTACTAGCGAGCTTGGTGCTATACCTAGAGACCTCTAGGAACCTGGAAACCTAAGGAATGGAGTTACAGACTAACTATTAGTATTGTTAAACTATAATAAATACTCTGTACTGGTAGAAATTAGAAGTACGGAGTACGGAGTATATTAACTAGTTATTAGTTGAAGACTGGGTGAAGGCGTAGTCAGCAACGCCAGTATCACGTGCCATACCGCCCAGCCAGGCTCTTGAATGCGAACGTTCCATTTGGGGATTCTCAACCTCATGGATTTGCTTCCAGGGTAGTGTGCAAGATGAGTGGCAATTCGAGTACGAATGTCCAGTCTAATACATTGGCGACCTCCCTGAAAGTGGGTGCTGTGAGTGGTATGTTTTCATCCTCCCCTTTTTTTGGTGAAACTAGGCGATATTTTACTCTATTTTACTCTTTGGGCGTAATCTCTGACTCTTCTTTCAACCAGGTGCTGCTGGACTTGTTTATGGAGGTATCTCAGGTGTTATCCGATCACCGCATCCCATCGTACATTCCCTCTCTTGTGGGATCCACTGGTTTGCATGTGGAACCTCTTTTTGGTGTTCGTTTTTCTTTTTCGGATTCTCCCCCCCCCCCCGGAACGCGAGCGCAATATTGAATTTCTATTTTAGGGTTGAGAAGCAATCTGCTCGCGCATTACTTTGAAGACAATGCTACGTCCAAGCAGCGAACCTACGCCAGTGCTGTTTCTGGGGGGATTGCTGGTGGTGGTGTTACCAGGTTGATGGGTGTGTGTCCTTTTTCCAGAGCAGGGGTGATGGTTTACTGATTTTGTCACTATTAGGAGGTCGGCTCATTCCAGGGGTGGTTGTCTTTTCTTTACTAGGTTATGTGGGACAGATCTCCTACAATGCGATCGATAGATGGCAGCTGGAGCAGGCCAATGCTCCCTCGAAGCCGATTCTGCAACGCATCGCGGACTCCAAATGGATTCCGCTCAAGGCTCTCTCTGATGATGAATACAGGGGGATTTTGCATGAAAAGTTGCTGAGCATCGAGGCTGAAATGGCACTCATCGATGAGAAGATTGAAGAGCTGCAGCAGTCCAAGCTAACCGTATCAGATCCGGTATCTTCTGCGCCGGAGAAACGGTAGTTTCAAGCCTGCAAAGAAGATATGCCACGGGAGTTTTTTTCCGACTACACTCGCTATCAATGAAAAGGACAGGACCCTTGAACGTGAAATGAGGGGCTGGGTTAGAGCTAGACCTAATCGCAAACTAATAACCACTGCAGTTCCACACTGTCGTGTGCCGAGCCGGTTCGCCTCGGGACGGTTGATACCCAAGATGGGAGAAAACTGGTATCGACCGTGAGAGTCGGCACGGATAGAGATGGCTGGAGTGTTATCCGCTCATCGACCTCTGTATACTAGATAAATATTCACATCAATAATGTAAGAGTAGGACGATAGAATTACGAAAAAAAAAAAAAAAAAATTCCGAAACCCAGTGCAAGAACGGAGTACTCGGTAGACGTCCACGATTGATGGGTCGGAGGAGTTCGTTCGAGAAGATGGATCGCCCGGGAAGGGTTTCTAGACGTGGAGAACGGAGGAAAGGAAGGAGTCTGTCTGCTGTCAACTCCAGGTCACTCACTGATTGCTCAGTGAGCACGCACCGGCCGCTATCTAAGGAGGGCGCACTGACTCGATGCTCAGGAGCACTCAGCATACACTGGGGGAAAAGCGTAGAAAACAGTTCGTCTTAGTTGAGTAAGATGCCGCGACCCGGTCCATCCAGAAATGTACCCGTCGAGTATCCGTACCAGAATAAAACAATAATTCTTCCCGTAAGCCCGCTAGTCAGTTGTGTCTGGTCGATCCAACCCCCAGTCGCTCATACGCTGGAGACTGACTGAGAGTACGAAGTAAGCAAATCTTAATCATCGTACGGTTCTCCCTTTTGGATCGCTCCCCCATCATCATCTTTCTGGCTGCTTCAACTTCACTGTAATCCCTTTTTATTTTTATTTCTTTAATCTTGATCCCCCTTTGCCATATTTGTACAAAGCATGAATGATTTACGATCCCCCCCCGTCTGTCTCGCGATTGTCTTTCCCAGCCCTGCTCTGAATTGAGAGTTGTCCTTGTCCCTTATTCACGAGAGAAACAACGGCTGGGGGATTTTGTCGGCCTGCTTCTGGCTCCCCCCCCCCCATCCCTAAATTAACGACGTCCTCTGAGAAAATAGTACTTGATCCTAGCAATCATCTCCCGTGGCTCACATCTCTCGATGGTTCCCCCCTTGAAGTTTGATCGCGAGCGACGATGACGCTATTTAGCCCGACCACTGTCCTCGTCGGCTTCCTCCTCCTCTACCTGTCCTCTTTCCTTATCTTCGCCATCGTTCGAATCGCAACCGGAATCTCCATTCAGCGAATCGGATACTTTTCTTTGCGCCGTATTGCATACGTCCCCCGCGAGGGAGTGCAGATCGAACTCCGCGGGCTTGGGCTTTCGTTACACCCCCCTTCTTTCGCCCAACCCACATGGCTGAGTCTACGGTTGACCGAGTTGAAGGTGACGCTAGACCCCTCAGCTTCGAGGAAGGATAGGAGTGCTGCCGGTAAATCCGATCCCGACGAGCTCCAAAGCCCCTCGGAGGAGGAACCGAGTCTGCGGCAAGATGCAGCAGATGACGTGACCCCCCCACGCATAAGCAAGACATGGATGACTCTAAACCGCGTCAAGGAACAGGTGAAACGGCTGCACCGACAAATTCAATGGCTGAAGCTAGTGGACATTGTCGCCGTCAATACGACCATCAATTTTGTCGAAGCTGGGCAGATTCAGATCGGAACGGTCTCCTTAGCGGTCGACACAAGGCGTAAGATGGTGGATCGAGGAAAGGTGTTTCGCCGGAAGCCAGAGGAGTCGGGGGAACAGCGTCCCGCGGAGTGGATAATGAACGTGCATAATATCCTGCTCGCTGTCGAGGGTAGTGAACCGATTGAAGTCTTGGATCATCTGGGGTTGAATATTCACGGCATGCTCCACCAAGGCCTTGATGGCCTCCGGGATACATCCGTGGCCTTTAAAATCGGGAGACTACATATTCCGTACGATGATCTGATGGCCCTCACGCGACGGATCAAACAGTCTCGCAAGCCCCTCTTTCCAGTCGAAGTCGCAGAACGCGGGGATAAGGTTTCGTTGGCAGACTTCGTCGAGGAGTTGGACAAGCCTGGAAGCCGGGACGATGCTATTGTTCAGACTGTTGCAGCATCAAAGGAATTCGCGGGGTCGTTACTGCGCGGAATCCAGGAAATCCAGGTGGCATTGAGCTTCTTCAGGCTCTCGAGGGCGATCCAGCCCCCCTCCCCCGGACAGAGTTCCGTATACCTTAATGTTGTGTCCCATGAAATAGGCGTTGATCTCCATCGCATGGATCAAACCAGTCCCTCTCATCGGATGTACTTCCAGCGGAATGATATCGCCCACCGTGCCCTCCTTGCGGCCATCTCCCTCTCCGTGAGCCTAGACGACAGCTCGGGCGAATCGGATAATATTCTATATATACCTATGGCCACTACAACTATAAAAACGACCTTACCCTCGAAAATAATCAGCTCCTTTGACGGCTCCAACCCAGAGGAACGGAATACTAACATCCTGTTCGCAAACCTCGTCATTACGTCTCCTGCCATTGACCTAGAGTCTCAACATGTCTCTAGACTGTTGGTATTGGCTCAAGCCAAGACGTCTGCTTCTCGTGGGAAGAAGAGGGATAGTCGTCGACTCATGTCTAGATTACTGCCGAAAGCCAGTATCAAACTTTCAGTTCATGAGCCCGTTGTTCGATTCGTCCTCCCGATATCAGAAACCTCCCCTGCTCCTGAAGATGACTATAACCTCCTCATCTCCTCCATCTCCTCCATCTCCCTAGATGTGGAATCTTCGCATTCATCAGAGGGTGGTGCCCACTACTCTTTATCATCTATCTACAGGGTTGCATCACACAAGCTCTATTATCAAACACCTTCTGGGATTAAGCATAACCTTTATTCCACCGAAAATATGGAATTCAAGGTGCTTCTTAGTGCTTCGCCGGAAGTGTGTGTCATAGCGTCGGGGACCTTAAATACATGTTCAGCACACATGGTTAATAGTGAAGTTAATCGCGGCATTCGACAAGTCATTGAACAGTTCCAGGCGCAAATGCAACCGAAGCAAAGATATCCCGTGTCGGTTGAAGAACGGAAGCCAAGGTTTTTGAGACGCCTGCCCCCTTGGCTGTCTCGTTTCCAATTTGAAGCAACCGGATTCAGCCTGGAAATTGCCGGAGTTGATACGCCGGTATCAGATGTCTCGCGAGGAGTGTCGTTACAGCTGGAATCTTGGACAGCGGATTACCGAGCCCAAAAGACTGAGCCAACGGTTGTGAGTGTTGTGAGAAGGCGCACCCCCAGTCACTCGACAATTGGCGATGAGTCGCCATTTAGGTTCCCTCCAACCTCACCACCTAGGCAAGCTAAAACTGGTGCTGCGGATGGGAGGCGATTAGCCTTCCATGTCCGTGGATTTGAGGGGTTTGTTATTGAATCCGAAGACTACCTGGAAGCAGAGCCGTTTTTCTCTTTTCCAAGATTTGAAGTGGCTTTTAGCACGTTGAGTGACCGTCTTGGACCCATTTTCAACATCAACTCCGTTCTCAAAGGGGTTTACCTCCAGTATTCTCTCTACCGCTACTACTGTCTAGGTGTAGCATTGTCTGTTCTCCAAGACGCCTTCTCAAAGCGATCCCCAACTCCTGAGCGGACACATCACCAGAAAGATACGAAGGAGTTTCCATATTCTTCGGCACCGCGTGCTGCCTCACAGAGGGGTGAAATTGTGACTGTGGACGTCAAAGCCACGGTTGTTCAACTGAAGACTTTTATGCCTGCGGACCCGCCAATGCTATTCCAGTTTTATGGCTTGACTGCGGGCCGTCATCGCCTGTCTTCTCCATTCGTGAGGGCTCATCTAGTTCGGTTACACGCAGAAGCACCAAAGCTTAAAGGGGTTTGGGCGAGAATCGTCAGTATGAATAACTTCCGCCTCGATCTACGACAGATGAAGTTAAAGCAAGGCGGCGACTTTGTGGAGGAAAAGTCAATTGATATTTGGACCGATTTTATCCGAATAGGAGTTCCTCATCACCTGATTATGCACCGTATTTTTGACAACTTCATCAATACCGCCAAAAGCCTCAAGCAGTTGCATCACCGATTCAAGAGTCACTCCCCGGATTTCGTTTCCGTAAGGGACCCTGAAGAGCCGAAGAAAGTTCCCAAAATATCCCTGCGCAGCAAAGCTCTATTATTTGAGTTAGAGGATGATGCGTTTGAGTGGAAGTTAGGCTGCATATATAGGACCGGTCTTCTCGAACAACGCCAAAGGCTAGCCCGAGAGGAAGCCTTCGAGCTCAAACTCCAAAAAATTAAGGAGTGCGATCAGCGACGAGCCTCTTCAAGGCTTCGCACTAGATCTAGCCACCGAACCTTGCGTAGTGAGCGGGTTAGCCAAGATACACGAAGAAGCAAGAGCGCTGATGCAAACCCGCGAAACGATGCACGCGATGATAAGCGCGGCCGGGCACGAAGATTCCGCTATGACGCCGAAGGCACAACCTGCTTGTCCAGTGAAGCTAAAGTCACGGGGGAGCAGGTTTGGTATCGCCTGCAACATTATAATGCACGAAGCTGGAAATCGAAAATTGACGCAGCTCTGCAATTTCAAGGCTGCTCGATCAAGGCTGTCCGCAATCTTTTCTCGGGAGCCGATGAACCCCCAGATGACGTGCACGAAACGGAGACGGTGCTTTCTATTCCAAACCGACCCGCCCTGATGGCAGCTTTGATTAGCGACCTCAGCTTGACTATCGATAAGCCAACGTTCCCTCTTGAGGAATATCCTGTATTCCTACATACGATCGGCAAAGGAATGCCCCTGGATACTAAGTACGCATTGCTTATCCCAATGAGCATTTCATTAGATATGGGTGAGGCACGTGTTAATCTCCGTGATTACCCCTTGGATTTGTTACATATCCCGGCCTTGCGGCCGGGACAATCACCAAGACTCCCAAGCTGGTGCCTTCGCACCAACTTCGTGATTGCGGAAGAGTACAGGGATTATAAATCGTCCAGGCAGGTAAGTGTGGAACTGGTTCCATCATCTGAGCTTGCCGATGGGACTGTAATAAGCCCTCCATTCTCAATCAATGTCTGGCGGTCTGTGAGTCCCGTCAAAACTTACTCAGACCCCGTGTTTGAAATCAATACAAATCTTCCAACCAGTATCTCTTGGGGAATGTCCTACCAGCCTGTCATTCAGGACATGATGAAGATTATTGAGGGATTTACGAAAACCGAAATTGACCCTTCTGAGCGGGTTGGATTCTGGGATAAAATCAGGTTAAGTTTCCACTCTCGAATTCGGGTCGTATGGAAGGAGGACGGTGATGTCCACCTCCGCCTGAAAGGCTCTCGCGATCCATACGTGGTAACTGGGTTCGGATGCGGGTTTGTCATGTGCTGGCGCAAAGACGTCCAATGGGACATTCATACCAGTGACAACCCGCAGGAATTTATGAGCGTGACAAGTGGCGAGTACGTTTTGGCCGTCCCAGACTACAGCCATGAGGCTCGATATCTGGCCGAAGCAACGGCCGAAGATCCGGACACTACCTCGAGCTCAAGTGATCTGAAGAATGCCGCTCTTTTCAAGAAGGTTATCATGAAGCTATCTGGCGACGTCAAATGGGCGGCAGGCCTGGTGTTTGAGCGCAATCTCGATGTTAACAAACGCTCGACGCACTTTAAACCCCATTATGATGTGATTTTGCAAAATCCCATCTATGTCAATGATGAACAGAGAAAGGTAAACTGTTTTATGAGCCCGAGATTGAATGCAATATAATTATTTACTAACGTAAATTCTAGGACTACGATGCTTATCGCGGATTCCGAAGCAACCACATTCATCTATCGGTTGCGGTCGTCGCTCCTGTCAGCCGAAATTGGTCGGCAAATTCCGCACAGCCGACCACGAGTTACAACACTGTCCATCTAAGTCCCAGGTTCTTCACGCATTTCTTCAGTTGGTGGTCGCTCTTCTCCGGAGTGATGTCTTTGCCTGTACGGCAGGGACCACTTTGGCCGGGTATTACAAAGACAAGCAAGAAGTTCAACCGGCACCTTGCCACTGTCAAGTATAAATTGCTTCTCGCTCCTTTGTTTGTAGCTCACATCTACAAGCACAAGGACCCCGAAGACTACGCCGAAGATGTAGTCACCGCTACGGGTCTCAAGGTGCGGCTGGACAGCCTCAAACTGGATCTTCATCAAAGACGTGAACAGATCCAGACCCAAGCTAAAGGCAGACTGAAGCAAACCCAAGCGAGTGCGATGCGCATAAATCGAGCCGAAGTGGATTTACAAGCCGCCGACTTCAGAGCTGTCTCGGCAAGTATTGAGGGAACGAGTCTGGATGACATTGAGACCAGAGATGATATTCTTTCTTCCTTCCAGCAGCCAGTGCCGCTAGTTGATATGTCCCGCTTTACAATTCCAGATCATAATCTCGATTGGATTGACATGGATGACTTTGTGGAACTTGACTGGATACTCCCGCAGGAGTCGAATCCTCGAACACAGATCCTGCCCTTGGCTTTCACACCACGCTTCAACTACTTCCGCCAGACAGATCATGGGAACATAACTCCGGACCAAACCGGCTACAGTACCTTTGGGAATGAGAACACCCACGAATGTGTCATGTCCGAGACTAACGAGCCCCGCCGAGTGCAAATGGATCTGATTAGGAACCGACTTGAAACCGTCGAAGCCCAACTCCACGACTGCACCCGTGCAATTGGCGAGCAGGAGCTTCAAATGGCGAAGGATATCGATCATGATCCTCAACTAAAGATCCAGCACCGCGACTACCTGAAACAGGCGGAGTCGCTCACTCGCCGACGTACATTCCTTACAGCCGGGCTTCACCGTCTCGAAAAGCAGCTGTTGCGGAGCAAGAGTTCTGATTCATATCCAGGCGAAAACGCTTCTCGCGCCGGAGCTGATTCGGATTCGTCCAGCGAGGTCAAAGACACGGAATTTGAAGGCTTGGACACATCTCCTGGCGATGACCTGCACGTTGATTTCAACAATCGGTTCATGATCCATAGCATCCAGCTCAAGTGGAACAATTCCCTGAGAAATATCATTCTCCGTTATATCCACCAGGTCAGCCAAAGGCGTGGTTTCGTGTACTACATGTCGCGAAGGGCCGTCAAATTCATCCTTGACATTGTTGAAGAACAAGGCAAAAGTCAAGGGAGCTATTCGAAGCTGTTCAGAAGGGATTCAAGACGGCCTTCCCTTGATGTCCGTGATGATGACGACAGTGTCGAGGATCGTATTGAGCAGCTACTGAGTGATGCCAAACGGTTTGTCAATGCAGAGGAGCCGGAATCTACGGACCAGAGGGAGGTACCAACAGTGCGGTCCGATAGTTTTAGTGAAGACATATCTCCGGAATATACTGCCCAGAATAGTTATCACTTGCGCCTTATTGCACCCCAGATCCAGCTTCAGAGTGAGAAAAACTCCAAGTCAGTGCTACTTGTCGCCGCCAAAGGCATGCAGCTGAAGGTTGTGTCTATCCGGGACAAGGAGCGGGTTCTCGACGACGTCAGTGGTCTTGTTCAACGCCGTTTTACCCTCGACATGGATGGCGCTCAATTCTTTGTCGCAACGCAAAAGAATTTGATGTCTCACTTGCAATTTTATGCAGGCAACAGATATGGCAACGCTCCAGGCTCCGCATGGCCACCGTGGTTGACACTTGAAGCTATGTTCGACTTTGAACTGAACCCGTTCGGATTTTCAAGGATTATCCAAAAGACCTCCGCTAGCTTACGATATGACAAGTACAACAACCTCCGTCTCAAGTATAATGATGAGGTCGCCAAAGCGCAGCCAGACCATCAAGCCGGCCCCGATGGTCAGGAGACTCGGATGGATCAAATCAGGGTCGACTTTCCTCAATTCCGAGCTATTTGTGACTCGGCTGAGTATTACACGCTGTATATTATCGTGCTCGATTTACTGCTTTATAGCGAGCCGCTTGAGAAGGTTCGCAATGAACGGCTGGAGAGGATCATGCTTACCTCTGATTTTAGCGACCTCAGAGGAGCTCCCGAGATGGTATACAAGCTACAGTCCCGTATACGTCAACTTGAGGAGATCAAAGAACATTTCCAAATCCATGCAAAGTACCTCGATAGAAAAGGTTGGGAGGACCGCTTGGTACTTGAGAAGGACATTGCCCGATGCGAGGATGAACTGTTCTTCTTGATGAAGGCAATCACAACATCGCAGAGAAAGGTTGAACCGACCACGACTGGAGCCAATGGAATCTTGCGCTGGAACATCTCCGCTAGCGAGTTCGTTTGGCACTTGATGAAGGACGAGTCAGAGCCTTTGGTTGAGTTCCAGCTGAGGAACGCGGAATACGACCGAACCGACAACAGCGATGGATCGAACCACAACCAAGTAGCAGTCGAACGTTTGTATGGCTTGAACCTGCTGCCAGATGCCATTTACCCGCAAATTATCGTACCTTATCTTGACCAGGCCCGGCGCCTCGATGGGCCCGATGACTACATGATCAAGGTCAAATGGCACATGCTGGAAGCAGTTGCCGGTATCCCAGTGGTCGACAACTTTGAGGTTTCGCTTTTCCCTCTTAAAATCCAATTGGAACATGAGCTTGGGCAGAAGGTCTTCGAGTACATGTTCCCTAATGTCGGGGGAAATGCCTTTGAGAACGGTGGCTTCTCGCCTTTCATGATCAAGAACGTTCAGCCGTTGGAGGACTCGGACTCCGACGAACACTCGCACGTAGTTACCGCCGCCGGCGTTCCAGGAAACAGCGACCAAGTGGACGAAAGTAACCCCAAGGGCCATGGTGCAATCGAGCTGAGGCTGCAGCCTACGCTGTCGTTGACCGAAAAACCTCGCATCCAGCACCGCCACACCCATCTTAAGGGTCTTGCAATGACGCCAATCCACAAAGATAACAACAAGCTCACCGATCGCGCAAGACCTACCACAAGTAGTTCCCTAATGAAGAAAAAGTCTGCCGACAGCCTGCGAGTTTTGGCGAGACAAGCTACCGATAAATCCTTCAATAGCTCCAACACCAGTGTGAATGATGAGAAGAAGAAGTTTGCCCTAGGTCGGATGGGTAAAGGGAAAGACAAGAAGAATATGGATGACTTTTCACAAATGATGGCCCGCGCATCGAATTACATGACGCTTGCCCACGTCAAAGTGCACGATGTAGTTCTTTGCCTGAGCTACAAGGGCAAGGGCGACCACAACCTGGAGGACCTCCATGACTTCGTTTTCCGGTTGCCGGTTCTAGAATACCGGAACAAAACGTGGTCGAATTTAGATTTAGCTCTGCGGCTCAAGAAGGACGTGATCAAGGCCCTTATTTCGCATGCACCGGCGATCCTGGGCAATAAGTTCTCGCACCACCGGCCATCCAAACAACAGCTGCGACGGTACCGAGAGCTTGCAAACTCCAACCAAGTTTTGCACAATCAGGACAATGCATCCATCATGGAGACGGGTCCAAGCTTCGCCAGTGCAGACTCCAACAGCGAGTTGTCGGAGTCACAATCGCACCGATCATCTCCCCTGGCACGGTCAAACTCTTTGGGGTCTAGTATGTTCAGCACTCATGACCAGAACGGGTTGTTGTTAGACTCGCATTCCGCAAGTGAAGTCGATGTGGATGCTCGCTGGGAGGTAAGTTTATTTCCGCCACAACGCAAGAAAGGAGGAAGCCATTCTAACGTTCCATAGCAATCGCGGAGAGTTGTCAATCCTCCGGCGCGCCCCATGACATCTGGCACTGCAATCCTACGCTCCGAGACAGTCCGCAAGTGGGATTTTTCAGAGGACGGGTGAGCTCATTATCTGCTGTGATTGACTTAGCACGTCCGCTAACTGGTATTGCAGTACCAACAACAGTAGCACCAACAAAATGACGATTCGCAATCTTGGCCGCAAATTAATTTCCTCTAGGAAATAGGTCGCGTCCTGTCCTCCGCGTTCCCTTGTACGATCTATTAAATTTAGGGCTGATTTCCCACATCACGCCCGCCTGCAATCTATTGTTTTGTTACGAATACCCCGGACGCAGTAAGTAGGTGGTGGTATATAGGCGTCAGGTTCTCGACCTCCCTAACTCGCTATATTTTTCTTTCTTGTCCGTGACATTTCTCTTTATTTTCTCCAGTTACTCTTAGCGCCTTGTTATCCCTACTGCTTACTCTTTTCTTCCCTGTACTATTCTGGGGCAGGGAGAGATTTACCGTTCTTAGACCCTCAATTTGCAAGTTGGATGTTATTATCTGGAGTTATGCATTTGTGATTTGGCGTGCTGCTACAAAACGGGTTGGCTCTATTGTCATCATATCATTGGTTGGTAGTTCGGAGCAGAAGGATGCGTGTGCATTGGATATAAAATGGGGCATCTGGCATCTTTCTTTCTTTCTTTCTTTCTCTTTTCTTTTCTTAGGTGTATAAAATAGGATGTATTAGTATTTAGGGTGAAATGTATGCAATTACATTAATTAGTACGATATACCAGATACCAGATATGGTCAATGAAGAAACCAGTCAAGCGTAATAAGTATATATATATATATATACATCAAGTAACGACAGGAACAGCTTGGGCTTTTCTTCTACTAGTTACTAAGCTATTCTCTCAATTATCCAACCTTGCTTGCTTGCTTGCATATTTGTATACAACGTCCTTGCGCCCCCTTTACTGGCTGGTATAAAGACACCCATTAGGGTTCTGGGCAACCTGCACCCGAGCAGCAATCCCCACACAGCCCTGGTTGTATCCGGGGTTGGCCACGCCGGCATCAGCCCAGATGCTGAACGCGCCCTCCTCCAAGCTACCGGGGCAAGCGATGAGGTCCTGCCCCGCGAACTGCAGGTGGTTGTCGCTGGTGATGGCCCAGCCTTTGCGCTCGCTGTTTGTCGGGGCGGGTTCGGCGCCGGTGGTGTATCCGATGACGCCTTGGCCTGTATCAGTTGTGATTATTAGTTATATATATATATATATATTCTCTGTGGTTAAGGTGCACCACTCACCCATTCCAGAACGATCAACAAAGATCTCCTGCGGAGTGGCCGAGGCGTCGTAGAGGAATAGAGCGCCGTCGTCGAGGTAGAACGTGGCGGTTTGCTCGCCGGGCCGGTCGCAGCTGGCGTTCTGGTGCTTGAGTCCGGCTAGGAGACTGCTTTTGGCTGCGTTGAAGGGCGCGTATTGCACGGCGTTGCCGGAGTGCATGGCCACGACGCCGAAGGGGTTGGTGCCGACGGGAGCGGGAGAGGGAGAGGGAGAGGGAGAGGGAGAGCCCGAGCCTGAATCGCAGGTGCCGGCGGCGGCGGCGGGGCGGCGGCAACTAGGGCCGGAGCGACGGTGAGGAGGAGGGTTTGGAACTTCATTTTTTTGTTTATGCTGAGATTGAGATTGAGATTGAGATTGAGATTGAGAAGGATGAACAGTCCATGTCCTTCCTTCCTGCCTTTTATACCATCAACAGTAGTAGTAGTAGTAGTAGTAGTCTGCCAAAGCATGGATGGTGAATCAATCTCGTTAGGTTAGCACTGAGACACACACACACACACACACACACACACACATGAATCACATCGGATCGCATGACCTCATCGCCCGCGACGGGTAAATATTAAAAATAGTTGGACGGAGGCGGCGTGATGGGACCCCCTGAGACAGATGGAGCCGTGGAATTGGCTGCGATTCACATCCCCGGGGTGAGTGAGACAGTAGTGGATACGAGATTCAACCCTGAGAGGGGGAGGGAGGAAGAACAGAACAAACCAAATGCTGTGTTTTGAACCCGCGTGTCCTGATTTGAGATGCGAGTTATCATACGGGGGGGCTGTGAAGTTGCCCTGGAACACGGCCAGACTTGTTATTTTCGTCGTTAGATTAACCTAACAAAAACGGATCCGGGAGCGTTCCGCTACAGCTGTCGATCTTATATCCGCCATGCTGCCCTTTTTGACGACTATCAAACAATACATAGATACCTACTCTGTCATATTAAGTGGGATGGAGTGGCGTGTCTCGGGCTATGTGTGGATAATGTGGAGGTATACGGAGACTCCCGGACGAAATGCAGAAATGCCCGACTCAAAGAGGTTTTATTCTTGGTGCACCTCTAGAGCGTCCCTACATATACCCCCCGAAGGCACACTGCCTAGGATAGGCGCACTTGGCAGACTCAAAACCTGGTGGATCTCTCTACCTAGTACCAGCCAAGCGAGTTTCAGTATCAGTCAGCCCTGCCTCATGTGGTTGGTTGGTGGATGGATGTGGCGAAGCTGGATAGATAGTAGTTGTCTCTGGACAGGCTGGACTTTCTTCTTGTGGGTTGGTTGATAATAATAATAATAAAGGAGGATGGATGTCTCGGTCTCGGTCTCGGCCTCAGAAGAAGTGGCTCATGGCATGGAGAAGTGATAGTAAGGGTATAAAGGTCAGTAAACAAGAAGAAAAGATGGGCTTTTGTTTATGAAAATGTCCTTTTTAAAGCTGAGAGGTACCCAGATGCATTCTTTCATATCAGTATCAGTGGCTTATTCGTACAAGGTCACTATGGAAGTGGAAATACTCAGCCCAGAACCATCCACCACCACTGTTGAACCATCCATCCAGACTCTCCAGCACAATCCCCACCTTCCTGGCGCATTACACCCGCCTCATCCATCCAATCAAGCAACATCTGAATCTCCCATGCACCCATCGTCGGCTTTACCATGTTCGCGATTCCGCCCGCCGTAATGCCAGGTCGCGTTGCAACACAGCCGAGCACAGCTGCCACCGCCAGTTCCCAGAGGACCTGGATAAAGCCGCCGTGGATATCGTACCATAGCGGGATCTTCCCGGGGACGGATGTCGATTCATTCAGGGCAATCTGAGGGGGACAGGGTGGTGGTATGCTAGACGCCTTCTCATAAACCGGGTTTCCGCGCACATAAGCCCCTTTGACGGACCGGACTTCAACAGGGAAACGCAATTTGTCTTTATTCATTTGCCGAGTGAGATATCCCCCCTCTGTAAGGCCGAATTTGTCACGCGGAGCATCGCACGGGGCGAATGTGACCTGGCCCTCTGCGAAGAGGTTGACCAAGGCTATAATGTCGCCGTCTTCTTCATTGTAGGTGAGCTTGTATACTCCTTCTCGGCCAGAGAAGATCGCGTCGTCAAGGGTGTCGGTTTTGAATCGCGTTGCGCGTCGGAACTCGGTAAGCTCAATTGCACGCCTCTTGCTCAGATTAAACAAGAAGTGCTCTGTGATGTCGTAGTTGCGACCAGGGGTGACACGTCCCCGGTTCCCCTGGGAAATAACACGCTCGTTTACCAGCGATTGGAGCGCAGGACCAATAAGTCCTCCGTCGATATAACTTAGAGCTTGTCGGGCATCGGCGGGGCGATAAACTTCCTCTGGGGTGGTAATGTTGGCTCGAATCCATGTCTTAACCGTGTCGAGACGGGAAAGCTCCCCTTGCCGAAGTGAATGATGGCTGGACTTCTGCCGTAGTGGAGCGGCGAAGGCCATGTTGGCATAGAGAACCCGTTTGCGGCTTACTGTCACTGATTGGTTTTGGAAGATCTCATCGAGCGAGCTATAGGATTCTTCACGAAGCTCAAAGATATTGTCGAATTGTTCCCGAGTGGCAGGGAGATCTGGAATCTTTTCGGACTTGGGAACATCCAACTGCACATTTGCCCATTCGATGACTGTATTCCAGTCGTATCCTTCTAGGTCATCATAGTTGATACGTGGGACCAGATCTTTGGCATATGCTTCAATGAACTGCTCCTGGAAGTCACTTTGCATCTTCGCAACCTGCAGGCGGTTTTTGCTGAGAATGCTCTTGCCCTTGTCCTGGATGAATTTTGGATCTTGATCTGGGAAGCCGTTGGAGACAAGCGTCCAGTCGACCATTCTCCCATCAAGACCCCCTGCGAGAGCGCGTACTACCACAATCGCGGTCATCAGCTTCTGTGACATCGAACGCGGTAGTTGCTGGGCAAGACGGGTGCGGCGGAGAGGCAGTCGAGGTGTTTGTGCCGCCGATAAATCACTTGCCATTAACTCGTTCAATTTCTCTAGACGGCGATGCTGGGGAATAGCCGGCTTACGATATCCTTCATAAACATAAGGGGCCTCTGACTCTTCCCTTGGTAGCCTAGATGGCGAAGAAGAAGAAGAAGAAGAAGAAGCAGGAGGAGGGGCACCGGGCTCCAAGTGAACAAAATTTGGTGATCGAGGAGCACGTTGCCTTGTCGTTATGGCTCGAGCAGCTGGCCGAGAGGTCAAGTCGGTTTCACCCCCATCAAATCGAATACCTCCTTCAACTGGGACAGTCTCAAACGAATCTCGGATCGTTTGGTTAATATAGCTAAGACCTTCTCCTTTCTGCTGGAGCACTTCTTCGTTTTGAAGTTCCCATCTGAGGATGGTGTCAGTATCTCGGAAGAATCTCCTTGACCGTGGATCATTGTTGCCCGAAACGTTTACTGCACGCCGGCGTGTCTGACTGAATAAATCGTCCAAGGATTGGGGTAGACGAGACCCTTTCTTCAGCGTAGGAAGAGAGGGTTGCTTGGGAACAATAAACGCTGCAAGGCCAGCATTAGTAGAAAAAGTCCCGGTCTGAGAGTGGAATCCCTGTCTCGGATTCATCAACATTGCGTAGGGTGCTATCAAGGAAATTGGAAGTACGAGGCGCTTCAGCCGGCGGGCACCGCCCTGCTCATCTAATCCCTGACCAGTTACAGCTTCTCGTCGCCTTGGAACGCATCTTCGGAAGTCCTCCCCAGCTTGATCCGGTTGGGAAATAGAAGTTCTGCCATGGATCATAGTACCATCCATGTCAGGACGCTGGATTGAGAGAAGTCTGACAATACCAGAGGGTCGTTTCCTGTAGATAGTCTGTTCCAATTCAATTCTCTGGAGAAGCTTCCGCTGGATGCTTTGACCTCTTCTTCTCTCAATAGCTAATACGGATGCAGGCTTTTGGTGCAGTTGCACGGTGAGCCTGGGTTCAACAGGAATATGTGTGGCTGGCCTGTGGTCTCTTCCAGGAGTACCTTTGATTCCACTCTTTGTTAGACTGGGGTCGATTTCAACATTTGGAGGGAAATAATATCGCGCATCTGATGCTAGCATTTTTGCTTGCAAATCTTTGATGATGGGATCGTTTGGTGGTAGATCCGATTTGCAGACTATGGTCTTTGTAACCATAACTCCTTTGTAATCTCTACCGCAGAAAGTTTGTTGACGAAGCTTTCCGGCATCTACCAGATGCTTGACGGCTGTTTTTATTGTGCGTAAATCCGGCTTTTCCTTATATTTTGTTCTCATCCATGCCGTCATGAAAGGATACCAGAGCTCAGAGCCCATCGGATAAGCGCCCTGGGCCTGTTCGACTATCTTCATGATAATGCTCTTCCGCAGAAAAGCAACGGATCCTCCTTTGTCTGTAAGCTTCGGCCGCCTGGACCTAACAGAAGACGCTCCCGGGGTTTGGGAGGCGCTGGAAACCATGGGTTCATTATGCGAAGTGTGAGGTGTAGAAGGCTCCATGCCCGGGGTACCGTTGGCGAGAGTTTGACGACGGGAATTGTGCTCAACAGCAGGGGTCATCTCTACGATGGTGTCTTCTGCTATTGTTTGAGGCGCTTCTGTCAAGGATGATGAGTTGGCTGTGAGGTCAGAATTTTCCGGCAAGTGTGATAGGTCTTTATTTCCAGCAATATGAGCTGGAGTTAATGTTTGCAGACCTGCTTTCCCTTCAAGTAGGCGGCTTGTCTCTCGACGCAGTCGTTTTGATGGAGTTTCTCTCCTCGCACCTGCACTTTGTGTATGGGCTCTGCTAGTTTCTTCGCTTGGCATGGCTGGGGTTGAGGGTAAACCGCTTGTAATACTATCACTTTCCACGCCGACGCTACTTTGATTCCGAGAGTTCGGGGATTGGTGTCTTCTCCTCTTAGTCCCCGTTCCGGGGTGTCGAGCAAGTTTATCGGTATCCCCATCTCCGTGTCCAACATCTTTCACCATTCGTGTCTTGACGCTAACTTCCTGCTGTGGTGTCTCCGGCCCACTGATAGGCTTATGGGTATTTGGCACCTTTGAAGGTGTTTGTATAGTAGACTCCGACTCAGTATCGGAATCGGAGGGCTGAAATTGCCTTTTAGCGCCCTTCGCAGCGGTTGAGACCTGTGGTCTGCCATGTTCGACTGAGTCATGGGCGATAGGCGCAATTTTATCATTATCCAGCGCATCACGAGGCTGCGATCCTGGAAGTTCAAGGGTGCTGTTATCATGCGCTGCCTCAAACCACGGAAGCCCTCGCAGCTTTGGTGATTTGAACACTGCAAGCTGACTAATAGGTGGCCGTCCTCGTCGCTTACCAGCTGGTCTTCGTCGTCCTCGGGGAGTAACATATACTCCCGGACTAGGACGGTCAATAAGTAGGACACTGTATTCAGTCCAGGTCTCGTCCAAGCCGAGTGCTTCGAGCTTTTCCTTTTCAGACATCCCGATAAATCTATCGGATTCTTGCTTTCGCTTTTTGGGCGGTGGGGCTGTCGACATGTCAAGCATTTCAACGTCGGAAATATTTTCTTGCTCGATTTTTGGCCTTTTTGGTGTCCTCTTACTGGTTTCTTTGACAGCCCTGTCTGGTTGGGGTGTCCCAGCAGGCAGCTTCTTATGCCCATAATGGATCCCTAGTGATGAAATAAATTTAACAACTCATCTCCGTGGAAAATTTGATACGCTATGGGCTTACCATAGGTCCCATCCTCCAGCCGCACGGGTTTAGCATCGCTGCTTGAAAAAAAGTAATCGGGCGGCTTCATCGCGTTTATACATTCCGCCAGGGAAGCATTGCCATTATTTAGCAAATCTTTGATTGGGATATCTACAGGGAATCCATATTTGTCGACCTGAGGCTTAGCATCAACGGCAGGAACACGGACATTGTCGGATTTGGTATTCTTCGGGACAAACTCGACGGCTTCCCATGACGATTCTCCTGCGTCAACCAGCTGACCGAAATTTCTTGCAGAATAATGAACGTAGTGAGTAATGGTGCGATGGAGGGCTGTATCTCGCACAATGGCCAAGTGACGTAGATGGGGCGGCTGGGATGCTTGCCAGCATTCTACCAAGCGTGCCAACGTGTTCTCCAGCGGTCTGCGGTAAAAGGCCCCAAAACATGCTCGAATGACATCCTAAAGAAAACGAGTCAGTCCTCTGCAGGTATAATTGCTTCGCTCTCAACTTACACTGTTAGTACTGCCTGTGGTGCCCGTTCGGTCGATAAGCTCGAAAATCTGATTATGAATATTGCGATCCGGGGACCACACAGGAAGAGTGCGTCCCGAAAATTCTACATCTTCTTCCCTTTTCACGACGGCCAGAGCTCCCCCAGACGACGGCTCTTGGGTTGCATTCTCGCCGTCTATATCTTCTTCAAACTCTGCATTCCCCCCCTGTTCAAGACTGGAATAGATGTTCTTACTGAACTCATGAAACAGCTCAAAATCTTTCTCTGTTGGGTCTCGAACGAGCATGACACAGGGGTGGAATTTTTTCTGGGTGTCTGCGTATTGTGATAATGCTTTTACACGTTTTAGAACACCTATACGTTCAAATTTTCGCAGGGCACGGGAAAGAATTCTCCATCGCCATCGGTCAGCGAAACCCAGAAGACCCTTAAGATCGTTGCGGGAAATGATTTGGTATTCCCGCAAAATTTCAAACAATCTTGTCGTAAAAGATGCAAAGTCGATCATCTTATTCGCGTCAATCCCGGCATCGAGGTTTTGGACGGTAGGCCTTTCAGTACTCGCATTTCCTTGGTCCAGAAACCTTCGTAAAGTGCAAAGGCTTGTTCGGGCAGCTTTGATCTGAATGGCTCTTTTCTCGATATAGCCTTTTTGTTGCAACACGTCTGTACGCTTGGGCACTGATCGCTTATCCTGACCACTGAGCCTTATCAATTCGGGTTGAGCGATTCCGCTAGATTTCCGTGATGCAATGATAGAAAGGAGAGCGAACTCCATGGGTAGGACTTTCGTCTCATCTGGCTCATGTCCTGTGATCGCAAGCCACGTCCGCTCCTTGGAGACAAAGACACGGATTGGACCATTGCCAGTTTCAGGTTGGGGTTCGCTATCTGCTTCCTGAGAAGCTAGCTGACGCTGTTCGACTTCTGCAAGGCTTAGACCGTTTCCTTCCCGATTTTTGCCCACAGAGACTTCGGGATTTTTGGTAAGCCATTGCCAGACTTTTCCTTGCCATCGTCTGTCAATGGTCTGGCGGCGGTTCGATTCCTCCTTGGCAGATTTGGCATAAAAGACATCAATAAACGACAAAATATCAGTAGGGGAAGCTCCTGGTAAGTGTGTCAGCTGAATTCATAATGCATATTGTTGGAAGTAATAATTAAAATGATGGTGTTGATGTAGGTTTCAAACAAAGCCATTGGACGGATGCATCATGCCGGGGTTCTAGTGGTGGTGAAACAAGACTCAAATGTCAAAAAAAAAAAAAAGCCTACCTTGATCGCCACAGAGAGCAATCTCTGAGAGGAGGAAATCAATCAGGTCTCGTAAACTAGGGGCCATAGTGCGCCCATGCTTGTGCAAAGGGAATAAGAAAAAATTATTTAGCTGTTGATACGGCGCCTGTCATAATTTCCGACGACAGACAGCTTTTCAAATCATTTTATCATTCAGAGCGAAACGCGAGATTCGAACCAGCGTCGTGGGGGAGAAAAGCGGGTGTGGCAAGCTGGGACACGTGATGTGTGCCTGGAAATCGAGGCACCAGTGGAACCATGGCCTGAGGAATGTGCCAAGCATCCCGATGTCTACAGCAAAAAGCGCCTTGTTTGCAGCGATCTGGGGAACACTATTGCTACCAAGAAAAAGGAAACCCTGATTGTGAGGCTTGATATTCCAGAAAGAAAGTAGATCTCACGTGAGTAAATATGCCTTATATGCATATTTCCATGCCCAGCACCTAATGTGACGTGGCCACGGGTGGTCCACCCTTCGTTGTCTAGATGGCTTTGTTCTGTCACCAAAGACACAATCCTGGCTATGTTCTCAACAGTTAAGTATCCTGTTGGGGGCAGTTGCGCAGCTCAAATTTCGATTGCTGCCTCATCGCTATCATCATGGGTAAATTCCTGACGCCCAAGCAAACAGACGAACTGTAGGTAGATAGACGGCAACCAGGTTCGCTCATAAGTATACTGACCGAAATATAGGCACAAATCGATAGTCGCTTACCTTCTATCGATGAATGCTGTCCAGAGTGTTGCTGCAATTACTGAAGAGCTTCAATTTACCGAAGTCCCGGACCAGGCTTTCCGCCAGAAGTACGTTGGGGCGCTAGAAAGAAAATGGTCTGCCATTTCTCGGATCCAGAAAAGGGTAAGAAGGTTTAATTTATACGCTGAAAACACCGGGGAGGACGCGCAGACGTGCTAACTGACCCTTAGGTATTAGATCTAGAAGCTGAGAATCTAACTCTTCGAGAGAATGCGCACTCCACGGCTGTGACAAGTCGGTCAAAACAAGTCCAAGACCCTGTGAACTGGCTTCCAGGCCGTTCAGCCACACATACTCTCCAATCGCACCGGTCGGGTGTTACCTGTACTGCATTTCATCCAGTTTTCACTGTTCTTGCGTCCGGATCTGAGGATTGCACAGTAAAAATATGGGACTGGGAGCTTGGTCAAATGGAGCGGACGCTCAAAGGACATACGAGGGCTGTCTCCGGGGTCGATTTTGGTGGACAGCCAGACCATGTTGTGCTAGCATCATGTTCAAGCGATCTTACCATTAAAATTTGGGATCCAAATAAGGATTACGCAAACACACGCACGCTTTCTGGGCATGATCATACTGTGTCGACGGTGCGGTTCCTCACGCCCACTGGAAATATTCTTGCATCTGCTAGCCGAGATGCTTCTATCCGACTCTGGGACGTGTCTACCGGATATTGTATCAAAACTGTGCAATCCGATGGTGCCTGGATCCAGGACATATCTCCTTCATATGACGGGAGGTGGCTGGTAACTGGCGGGCGCAATCAAACAGCCACAATCTGGGATGTTTCATCCGGGAAAGCTATTGCGAATTTATTTGGCCATGATAACCACCTCGAATGCTGCGCATTTGCGCCACCAGCAAGCTATCCATATCTAGCAACCCTAGCTGGACAGAGGAAATCCGTCGGCGAAAGAGTAGAGTTTGTGGCGACAGGATCCAGAGACAAAACAATCCAGCTTTGGAGCTCACGTGGAAGACTCGTAAAGACGCTCGTCGGCCATGATAACTGGGTACGGGGGCTGGTTTTCCACCCAGGTGGGAAGTATCTAATCAGTGTTGGGGATGACAAGACAGTGCGATGTTGGGACCTTTCCCAGGAGGGACGCTTAGTGAAGACTATCGAAGGTGTACATGGGCACTTTGTCAGTTGTATTCGATGGGTCAGCATCATCCCTAAGTCATGCAAGCAGACCGTCCAGTCACCCTCAAGGACCACGAGAAAAGATATCCCATTAACTGACTTCCGGTGCGTCTTCGCAACCGGGAGTGCGGACTCTTGTGTTCGGGTTTTCATGTAAACCCCAGGATTTGGTTTTTAGGGCTTGATCACTATAATGGAGCTTTGTTGGGGGGTTCATGAATACCTACATAGCCATCCTATAATGGGATCTGGTGTTGCGGGGGCGTTCTTCGTTTGTCTTGCTTTCGACTTCTTGGATAAGTCAGGGTGCAAACTAATTGAGGATGTGTATCTATAATGGATCTGCCATTTCAGTGTCATACATGAGTTGCTTTTCCGTAAAGCTTATACACGGATTACGTTTCAAGTCTAAAATGGATCTGCCCCGATCGCGGGTCGTTCATTTCGCCCTTTTGGGCATCGAGCATCAACTCAGGGACTTTTAAACGTTCCTGTATATCCAAGAGCAAAGACTTGCGACTCTAAACTTGATCCGAATTATTTGTTTCGACAATTCGTATCATGCCTAGGTAGATCTAGACACCTGGAGTTTACTGTATAGACAGCCCGATGATACTCAGGGGGTAACTGCTCCAAGCAAGGGTATCGGAGTGGTTCCACCTAGCAGAATTGGGAATCTAACCATGCATAGTATAGTTAGTACCTAACTTTAGCTGTCGATGTATAATTCTCATATAAGATGGCTCTTGATTGGTGCGTATATGGACGTCCAACTTGTGATAGCCAGACAGTCAGACATACGGAGTCTTTAGCAATCATAAGACCACCGGCGTATGAAAGTGTAAAGCCGGTCCAGACTCTGATAGAACACTTGGTCGCTTAAGAGGGCGGGTTCTGGAGAGACAATTGCAAGATAGCGAAGGACATTTCGATCAATAAGAAATTGTTTATCCGTGGCAAAAAATACACCGAATGCCGGTTCATTTTTTTCGGTATTTGAAGTTTTGGTTTTTTTTTGTGTCGGAGAATCGGACATGACATCACCGGTCGTGGCCGTGTACGTCAGGCAGGGGAACACAGCCAACCCCAGGCTCGCCAAGTCCCTAGAAAGAAAGAAAGTGAATGTTTGGCCACTCATCGAACCTCCCGTTTGTTTCCGCCACTTGCAACAAACAATAAAAAGCAAAACGCCTCTCTGCCCATCAATCGGAATTTTCTATCATTGCTGCAAAGATTGTCCCTGTTTCCTTCCTATCTGATGGCCCTGACCATGAACCCTCCCGAATGATTCGACCCTGCGCCAACGACCGGACCTAATCACTGTCAACTTGCCCTTGCCTCGCTCTTGCCGCTGGGATGGAAGGAGAAACGAGCGCCGCTCAATCTTCCTCGGGCCCCCCGCCACTACCGTATTCGCTGTACAAACGAAAGAAATCGATTGCGTTCTTCTGGACATTGTTTGTTATCGATGCTCTGGCGCAGCCCGTGGTTCTGTTCTGGACGCTATGGTATGCCACAGATTTGTCACATAATATGGGTATGTGTTTGAGAAGCCAGGAAAGTTCCCGTAAGGACTGTTGATCAGGTCGCTCATACTTTTGGTCTTAGTATTTACCATAGTGACGATTACGTTGGGCGGTGTCTCCGTATTTGAGTACTTTTACCGACTCTACAACCTATTCCGTAAAGACTCCTGCACTCGACCTTTGAACGCCAGAAGATCATGGGTATGCGCCGTATAGTGTGAGGATATGACGAACAATCTTGGAAGCTGACATCTGGTGCAGCTAGACTTCTTTCAGATCAATTTCACCCTTGTTTGGCTGATATTAGCCGTCGAGCTCATTGTGTAAGCTGCGACAAGTTCCCTGCTCCCAAGGTTGGAGAGCTTGCTAACATTCTCGCAGAGGGACAGTATCTCCCGAGCCGTATGGTGAGTAAACTTTCTTCCAATCCAATCATTATAACATTCCTGACTTGTGTGGCTGTCTCAGTACGACTGGTCGCCATGGTCCTCCCCACTGTGATGTTCTACTTTGGTGGCGTGTTTCTCACCCTAGATATCCTACGAGCCTGCGGCTTCAGAGCGCCCTTCCGGATTTCATCCACGCCAAAAGGATCAGTCATGCCAACAGCGTTATATGTCCTTATTGAAGACGTGGTTGCAGTCGATGGTGGAGGTGGTCAAATCTATCGATACGCGCTTCGCACTAGATATCTTTCCAGCCCATACTTCCGACGAATGCTTGTCCAAATGAATTTCTTCTGGGCTGGTGGTTCTGTTATATGGGCTGCTGCCATCACTGCGATCGTCTTCACGGTGCCACAATCGGTTGCTTACACTGTATGCTCCACATATACTTCGCTTCAAAACTGCTGGCCAAGCTAACCTATCCCTTGTGACAGCTTGGATGGTCATTGCCCTTCGTATGGGCGGGACTTTGGACTCTGATTACTATTCCGTGGGTGAAGAGTGATCTTCGACGTGAGCAAGAGCTATGGCATGAGAGTCAAGGCCAAGGAGGTGTGCCCTACACCGATGATATAAACGCTCCATCTGCCAAAACGCGCCTCGAGTCCATCCACTTACCGCACTTCTTCCCCCAACTCCGCGAAAAGGCGTCTTCTCCCTCGACGCTATCTGATGTCTAGCTAATTAAGTTGTCGGAAATTCTCGATTCGTCAACATCCGTTCCAATTTATCAACTAAGAAGCTACCAACGTTTGTTTGCAATGCCAACGCCCGGAGCAGGTCTCTGTTATGCAGCAAAAGTAAAAACTCCATATACTGCGCGAATTTTCACTACATATCTTATGCCATTGTGTTTCAGATAACACCGATATACCAACAAAAACAGAAAAAAAAAAATCCAATTGGCGTTGGTTGAAATGAAGATGATGAGATGCGAATAGATACCCACTGTTTTTCTCTGCGACTTTTTGGTGATTTATATCCATTGACTGTATTGTTGAAGCGAGCTTATACCCTTTGCGATTCTGTGCCATGGATATGAGCGGGTTCTAGGAGTATGAAGGGGCTTTTCATATGTAGTCAAAACCAAATCATAACCCAGCACGGTCCTAACATCCGATCAGAAGGCGGGATATGGGTGGCCTTTGTCAGGCATCTAGTTCTTTCCGGGGGTTGCCTTCAGAGTTCTCCAGGGATATATTTTGGCGTTAGGTGTTGTGGGGGATGGCGGGAGGCATTCTTGTACAGTTCAACTCTTAGGTCGCAATGCATAGAATCTCACAGGAAGGAGTTTAAAGTTCTTTGGAAATCCCAGTTGTAGTTCAGACAAAATGACAGTCAATCCCACTTCCTTGAAGATGGCCCGAAACTTGTCATCTGTCCGTGTTACACTGCTGTCCTCCTCGTCGTACATGTCCTTCCCAAACAGGTCCGTGGAAAGATTCTCCTTGACCACGAGAATCCCTGTTTCCGTCAGAGCATTGCGACACCGGCGGAAATATTCAATCAATTGTACATCAGTCAGATGTCCCACACAGAACTGAGTCCAAATCAAATCATATTTCTTCTCCGGAACCCAGTCCTCAATACCCATCACGTAGATATCCCCAACTACCCCCTCGGGTTTCAGCTTGCTCTCCCGCATAACCTGTATGAATTTCTCAACGGGCTCCACGGCATCCACCACTTCGCAGACATGGCTAAGAAACCCCTCTGTCACGCGTCCAACACCCGCCCCGCAGTCGACCGCAGCCTTGAGTTTTCCTTCCGTCGTACACCCGGGTACCATCCGTCGGACTTTGGCTAGGAAGGTTTTAGATCCCCGCAAGTCAATCCGTGTATACCAGGGATAATCGCCGAGCATGCCGAGCATGGTTTTGGAATTCGCGGCGACGCCATTCCAGTATTTGATTGAGGCGGCGTGGTTGATATGCGAGTCGGGCGGGGCGTTTTCTGGTTTTGAAGGTCCGCTAGACCTATCTGCATCTGATGACATGGTTTGGGGGGGGGGGGGGGGGGCGACTGGACGAACTGCAACCCTGTTATTGCTTGTTCTTTGCGGAATTTGGAGAACATTCCAAAACCTGGGAAAGTTTTCGCTGCCTCAGGTTTATCCTTATTCAATAGTTTACATAAGCAGTCCAGGAACAAGTAACTATACTAACCTAATCGAGTAAAAAGCTCACAAAGCCTCTCTGGACTTCCAACATTACGAATGTGAATCAACTTCAAAGCGCTGGCTTGTGATGAACAGAGTCGCTTATCATATCAAGAGGATTCGCTAACCACACAGAATATTATAATATGGATGAATCACCAGGAGACGAGCATGTTGCTTTCAAGCAATGGGCGGAATCTCAAGGCGTCTTGATCAAGGGCATTACTCCGGCGAGGTTTCCCGGGCGGCGGCTGGGTATGGTTGCCACAAGGGCCATAAAAGTGAGTACATATTTCCAAAAGCTTCAGCAATTGAAACACCCGTGGTTCTCGTATTTAATGATAGTGCTGTTTTAGGAGAATGAAATTATACTGTCTGTCCCCGTAGCGGTGATGCTTACCATTGATTCCATCCCATCGTCGTTTGTCCGTTCTTTTCCCGCGGGAACTTCCATTCATGGAATCCTCGCGGCTTTCCTCACCCAGGGCAACTCCGATTTATTGAGTAAATGGGATACATGGCGGAGAGTATGGCCCTCATGGCAGGAATTCGAAGATAGTATGCCCGTTTTCTGGCCGGAACAGCTACGGGTTTCGAACTCTGAGTTCCAGAAAACGAGAGATGGTGGTGGCTCTAGCCCTGTTCTCTTGCCTCCGTCTATATCTGGGCGGTGGAATTCACTTAAGAAGCGACAGCTCAAAGTTAACTATGAGATGAGGTATCAGGACCTTCTTCGTCAGCAAGAGAAGCGACTCAAGGATGCATGGGCTCATGTTATTACCGCGTACCCTGAGACGGATTGGGAGAACTTTGCGCACCACTGGTCTATTATTAACTCGAGAAGCTTTTATTACATTTCTCCTGGGAAAGAGGAGCCAGAGGACTGGAACGATGCCATTGCGATGGTTCCTTTTGCCGATTACTTCAATCACGCTGATGATGCGGTAAGGTGCGCTGTTGTTGGTTGAGTATGTTATGGAGCTGATGCCTGTCTAGGCTTGCGATGTTAAATTTGATGGGAGAAAGTATACCTTCATGGCAACTAAAAGTTACGGTATTTCATGCTAGCCCCTTTCCACCGTGAAGACCTTTACGCTAAAGACTCCAACAGAGAAGGGAGAAGAGGTATACATGAGCTACGGATCTCACTCTAATGATTTCCTTCTCGTTGAATGTAAGTCCCATCATCCATCTACTACTCCTGACACCCGAAGCTTAACGCGCCAGATGGCTTCTGTCTCGACGAGAACCCATCCGACGGCATATTCCTAGACGACATCATCCTCAAAGCACTAACAATGGAGGAGAAAAAAGAACTGGCAGCTCAAGAGTGTTTCGGGTGCGTACCTTCCTGTGTCTATTGCATCTGTGTCACCGCTAAATAATCTCAATCCCGAAATTCCAGAAATTACGAAATCACTTCCGCAGGCCCAAACGCCAACACCACTCTTGTCGCATGCCTAAAATACATGCGCCGGGAAGACTGGCTGAATTATGTTTCCGGAAAATCCCAGCGAGGCTTTGATGCGAGGAAAACAACAGCTCTTATCTGCGCATGGGTTGATGTGTATCTTGAGGAGAGTCGGGCATCGATAGGGATTATCCAGGATCAGTATAATGCGGCATCATCGGACTCGGAGAAGTCCATACGGGAGAAAATGGATGTGGCGCTCTCTCGGTGGAAACAGATTCAAGAGATATGTGAGAATGCCGTGCGGGTGATGAGAGTGTAGACTGCATCTTCTGTCTCTTTCCCCCCCCCCCCCCCCTTTCTTTTACACATACATACATATATATATCAGGTACCAGGATAACTCCTACCTAGAGCCCCCAACTGTCATTCCTTTCATCTTACTAGCTACAAAGTAGGCACTCTCTCCAAAATCATCCTAAAAACAGAATACTTCCTTTTATGTATGTACCTCGCTCCAGACGAGTATCTATGATAATAAGTGCAAGCTATTCCTGGCAATCTTTTGAATGGATAACAGCTACATAAGTAACGTAATTCGAATGGTATCACACTTGGAATGGAAGACAGCATCGTACTTGAGAAGAGAAGCTTCGAACCCCCTCCCTCAAAAAACATAATAATGAAAAGAACACATTTGGGGACTCAAAGACTGGCCAGCTCATCTGTAGCCATTTGTCCTTTCCTCGCAGAAGTCCCAAAACTCCTTTGCTCTGTCCGTTCCACCCTCCTCCTTCAACTTCATCGCATTCAGCAAATTCGGTGCGACCGCGGTATGAATGCGACCCCAAGGAATAACATAGCATCCATTATTCTCCATCGAAATGTCCGGAGACAGACCCGCAAAGAGCTCCGTACGAGCCGCCAACTTGGGGCTATTGAGCAACGGCCATGAGAGAATCTTCATCAGCCTGGCGTTGCGCAGGAGGCTCGTGTTTGCTGCACCCGGATTCAAAGCGACGCTGACAATTGCATGCTCGGCGCCATAGCGACGCGCGAACTCCGCCGACAGAAACCAGTTCCCGAGCTTGGAGGTGGTGTAGTTGCGCACATTGTCCCGGGGTGGGCTGCTCAGTTCGGCCATGATAATGCCCTCTGGGGGTGCGGACAGCTCCACCACTTGGCTACTGAGCCAGACGACCCTCACAGACCCCGCAGAGGCGTCGACATTCGCGTTCGTGTTCGCGGTCACAGCCGCATCCAGCAAGGGGAGAAGCATCTGCGTAAACAAGAACGGACCAAGACAGTTGGTCGCCAGCTGGAGCTCGATTCCCTGCTTCGACACGCTCCCCAGGGGTGGTTGTGAGACTCCAGCGTTGTTCCAGAGAATATCAAGCTTGGGTTCCTTCGCTTTGAAAGCTTCCGCGGACGTCTTGATGCTGGCGAGATCGTCGAGCTCGAGCGTGATGAAGTCTAGCTGTCCACCTTCACTTTGAGGGACGGCTCTCTGGATCGCTTGGATGGCATTCTGGGCCTTGGCCTCCGTCCGACCTGTAATATAGACTTTGGCGCCCTTGCGGTAGAGGATTTTGGCTAATTCGAAGCCTATTCCGGAGGTACCACCAGTAATGAGAAATACCTTGCCTTTTTGGGAGGGGATGTTTTTCTCAGTAAAGGTAGGTCGGGGAGGGAAGAATTGCGAGAGCTGAGCGCCCATATTGAGATGGGACAGTTGGTATTGGATATTGTCTGTGTGTTTTTTGGACGAGGGAGAGAGAGAGAGAGAGAGAGAGAGAGAGAGAGGAAGGAGAAGTTTGGTTAGAAGAAGTACAAAGGAAAGCTTGACGATCAACAAAACAGCCAGCTATGAATTCATACCAATAGCCAGACTAAATTCAAGAGCTGACAGTAAGCAGGAGGGAAGAACAGAATTAAAATAAAAATACAGAGTGTCACTCAGTACTGAAGGGAGGTTACACAACACTCATATTATTCTGACTGCTGCCGTTATCAACATGGGAAAGAAGCCCCTGGTTAATTAAGTGGAATGTTAGTGACTCGAACAAAGAAAAAGGAGGTCTTGGATGCATATTTGCCTCACTTGAATCTTCTGTCAAGGCTTCATTTAGCTTGTCTCTCTATCATTTTCAGCTCAGGGAAACGAAAAAAAGTTGGTACCCGAAACCGTCTTCTTGGTGTTGGGAGTCATCTCTCTCTCTCTCTCTCTCTCTCTCTCTCTCTCTCTCTTCCTCTCCCTTCGTAACTTCATCCTTCATCCTCTCTTCATTTCTCTGACCCACCAATCGTCTCTCATCAAAGTTATTTCTTATTTGGACCTTATCCCGTTTCTAACTACACCAGGAAAAAAGAAATGAAAAAAAAAACCCCCCTGTCAAAGGTCATGATACCGTGGGCAGTAGATGCTCCACACCAGGTTTCCAATGTGGCTGGCCTTGACAGCCTCCACGTATGTTCTGAGGTCTTGGGAAAGCCAGTCACACCCCTGGACTTCCTCCACAATCTGACAGTACTGTTCAATATAGTCTCGGATCTCTGCTGCACAGACCGCTTTAGCCTCCTCCTCGTTAATGGACCGTTCCTTCATGATGACCCAGATCGCATTATACACGTAGTCCAGTCCAGAACGCTTGGCTTCCTCCTGTTCTTTATTCCACGAGTACAGGTCATTTGTTAGGCTGATGGCTGCATATCCAGGCCGAGCCAACTCCATACAGAGCTCCAGTTCGTCGTCGGGGATGGTAAGCGCCATGCCAAACGTCAACGTTCCATACCAGATTCTGGTGTTGGGTTAGTCAAAAAAAAAAAAAAAAAAAAAAAAAAAAACACTGGGCGGGCTGGATTAGACCAGACGTACAATTCACCGGCATCGATTATTCGGCCAGGCAAGTATTCTTCTAGCGTATGCTGCGGCTGTGATCGCGAGCGCGATGCAAGCTGCAGGAACTTGACCCATGCCTTCATCGTGGTGATTGCTCGATCGGAGTCAATAGCCATCATCTCTTTGATAACCTGGGCTTGAAGTTTGTCCGCGTTGCCGGCTACAGAGTCGAGATGCGGGTTAGCTGCTCCTTTACTGAAGGAATCGACTAACTGATCCCTTCCGTGCATGTCCTGTTTATCCTTAGCTGTTGAGCCCTTGACTAGGCTTCTCTACGCACCTTGTCGAAATCAATGAGCTTCTCCATCTCATCTAGAACAAATGAGTGACCTTGGAGATCATGGAACGGTCTGGTTGAAACTCACCATCATACAGAAACGCAAACTCGTTAGCATACGAGATGATTTCGAGGCGTTCGGGAAGACATTCTGGAACGGTGGCACTAACGAAGCTGAGGCTATCGCCCAACCCCCCTTTATAGCCAACCAACGGATGGACATATCGAACCCAGTCTTTCTGAGCGCGCAGAGTGCCGTCGATTTCTTTCTGGGGGTCTTTATGCGTGCGAAGCGGAATACCGCCGCCAAGGCTATGCGTTTCGTACACGCTCGGATCGACCAACTCCGAGTATCTGTACTCCATATTCCAGCAGGTAATCAAGTCTGTCTAGAATAATAAGATTAGATGTGCATGCAGATGTCAGGAATATAGTTCTGGGGAGGCTTATTTTCCAGCCCGGTATGAACAACATTTATATTGTCAAATCTAATCTTCGGGAAGGAACCGAAGACATCTTACGATGCCGAGATCTCGCCTGATGATAAGACAAAGGACACGGGAATAACTTGACCAGAGCAAAGCTGACCAAGAGCCGCCCAATGCGCAACCCGATGAAACAGGGAGGAGTCAGATCAACTCTCCGTCGCGAACACAGCAATTCGGCCATGGACGGCGGCACGCCTGAACCAACTACATCAATCGCCGGACCAACGGGATTGCTTACATGCCTGTCCATGAATCCAATGCGAAATCATGTGTTCTAATGGGTGATCCACAATCATGGCCACAGGTGAACTAAGTCTGAGCCTGCAGGTCGCGAGTCAGCACTACTACTCCTTGTTGACCGGGAGGAAGGGCGAGAAAGAACGGGCCCGTATATCATTTCACGAGGGCAGTTTTAAGAGCCAGGGATTTTAATCCGTCCATTCGCCACCTTTCGCAAGCTAGAACATGGTGAACCTGGCCGAAAGGTCCCCGAGCTGAGTAGTGATTTGTTCAGTGACTTTTCTCCTCAAAGCTTGTCGAATATTGTTGGGGGGGGGGGGAAGTTACAACTAGCCAGCTCTGCAGCTGCCAGGCCCCTCGCAGCCCTGGCAGTTAGGAGTCTTCGCGTACCAGAATGTGGGATTCATGCAAGTGCGTACAATCCGTACGCACGGGTTGGTTTAGATTTTCATTTCTATTGCAGGAGGCCTATGTATCATGGCTATAAAATGGGCGGGTCTATTTAGATTATTGAATCAAAACTCGGACTCCTTTGCTGTTGATTTTGGGAAGGGGGATCAGAAAATCATGCACGTGCTTCACGTCGCTTTCATCGGTTTCAAAGAGCTGGAGTTTTGGTCCGTTCGGACGGTGGAGCACAGCCAGGCTGAGGCTCAATTCTGCCATTGCTAGGCTGTTTTGCATATTTGTCAGTGCGGGATACGATGCATGCTACAGGTGTCGGGACATACTTCATTCCCAGGCAATTCCTGGATCCCCGACAGAACGGTACGTAATTTCGATGCATAGCTGGGTCAATTTCTCCCAACCAACGCTCTGGGATAAACCTATCGGGCTCGGGATACACGGCTGGGTCAGAGTGCATAAGGTATGCTGACATTCCCACAGGGATCTAGAAGAAAAAACAATTAAAACCTGAAACGAACATGGGTACTGAGGACATACTCCTGGAGGAATGGTATAATCTTTGTACTGGATGGGCACGTCGGGCGATATGCGCGGTAAACGGTGCATAACGCCGTAGCTCAAGCTTTGGCAATCAGCCATTTATCTCTTCCAGTGGGATGGGAGAACATACCGGAGAGACTCCTTGATAATGGCCTGCAAGAAGGAAAGTTTCTCGAGATCTGCCCAGGTTGGAACGCGTTCGGGCCAGTCGGCCATGGTATCTTTCAGCTCGGCTTGCAATCGAGCGCGAATCTCGGGGCAAGAGAGAATGTAGAATGATGCAAATCCAATGGTCCTGGCCGTACTCGCTGTTCCACCACCTAGGAGAGTTTGCGCTTCTTTGGCAAGGCGTTCTGGGGACCGCTCCGACTCGGGCATGTCGCTGTTAGCAACATGGTGGAAGAGAGAGCTCGATGTGTCGGTTGATTCCTTCTCCGCCGCAGGTTTGTTGCTCATTATTCTATCAATATTCTCTCGAGCGACCTAGTCAACGTGAGTCCGCAAGCCACGAAAAAAAAAAAAAAAAATGGCCGTTCCTCCGCTTACTCTTTTGAATTCGTTGAAGACCTGACCACGCGGAAATGCCCACAGTAGAAACGAGTCGGGAACGTAGCTCACAACCCTAACTCAAGTCTTCAGCGCTGTTTCAACCACCACGCCGTAACAATGGTAACCTACCGCACAATCCAAGGGAGCCCCGTAAACAACGGAATCGACCGCACCAGCGTATAGATCAGGTTATACCTAGCAACACGATGAGTGACCACACCCCCCCCCTCTAAATTAAACCAAACTCACCAATCCGGGGCAAACTCAGGATGATCCAGGAAACGATCCCCGTCCCCCACGTTGTCCAGACAAATCTTTGCAATAATATCCCCCGAAAACGCCGCGCAGGCATGATCCAACCGAATGACAACACTCTGGCCCTCGAGCGCACGTAACCGCTGCTCAAACTTCCAGGCCACCTGCGCAAGCATGGGCTGGAGTTTCTGCACGCCCATGCGCGAGAAAAACGGCTCGAGAGGCTTTCGTCGTTTGCGGTGGAGGTTGTGATCGACCGTGAGGAGATGCGATCCTGTTTTTTCAGTTTTTAACTTGCCGCCGACATTTCTTTTTTTTCAGAATTACATATAGATTCACCGTACCGTCAAAATCAATCCCCTTGCAAAAGACATCGTAGTGGCTGGTTCTCCGCTTACTCTCGGTAACGTAGACCTCATTATAGAAATCGGGGTCGTGGATGGATAATTCCTCAGGATTGATTCGGATTATCGGACCTATACATATATATACATATATATATATATATGTATCCCATGTCCAGCTTTAGCGACAGACAGACACCACCTAAATCCCGCAACAGCCAACAACACACACAAGAGGGAAAAAAAAAAAAAAAAAAAAAAAAAACCCACCGTAGACTTGATGCATCCGCTCAATCTCAAACACATACCGGCCATTCTTCCAGTAATCGAAATAAAACTCATACCACCCCGTCGCAGCAGCGAGCCTCGAGCCGGGGAACTTCGCCAGAGGCGAGCAATACAGTCGGTACAGAATAACGGCGAGGTAGGAAACGAGGAGAGCCGCGCCGAGGACAGGCAGAGCGGATGTGTAAGACAAGGGCAGCATTTTGGTTTGGGGATTTTTTTTTTTTTTTTGCATCCAAAGGAAACATGGAAGCAGCAGCAGGAGGAGAGAGAGAGAGAGAGAGAGAGAGAGAGAGAGAATAAATCTTATATCTGTACATCTGTATAGTAATGATACATAGGACTTACTTAGTGCTCTAGTAGCTGTATCTGTATACATGGGTACCGCCATAAACTCTTACTATACTAACTATCCTATACTAACTATATACTAGTTAGCTACCTAGCATGTAGAGCTAGCTGGCTTGCAATTTCTATTTAAAGTAAAGAAACGAAACGAAAACCGTACTTGACCTAGTTAACCAAACCAATCAGTGATTCTCGTCGACTCTAAATTACACAATAGCAGCAAACAACCAACCAGGTTAATCCAGCAATTACATCTAGCTACAGCTGCAGTAATGTAATTATTTACTGGATAGTCTACTAACTACCTGCGTAGGAGGTATACCTAGGTAGTACGGAGTAGAGAGACGACATCCCCGCGTAAGGCAGTCCCTCAGAGAATGACCAAGTAAGACATCAGTCAGATTGCCTTCTTTTCAACAGGGAGGGCTGGCTGGCCTCATGGTACATACTACATAGTTACAGGCTTGACGTGTTTGTAATCCAAGTTAACTAACTACTAGGTGCTAGTAGGTGGAGGAGAAGGTCAAGCAGGATTTACACTGTGACTGATGTGAAAGAAGAATAAGCACTTATGCAGTCAGAATATGCTAATGGGAATTTCAAGCGTACGGTGGGCGGGAAAAGGAGGGGAAATGGGAAGGCAGGGAGGATGCGGTATGCATGGGGGTTGCGAGGCTGTACCAACAGAATTACAGAGATACAGAGATACATTCCAGGATCATTAACATTATTAGCGCCCACTAGGTCGACTGATCGGTTCTTTCCGAGCTTCACCTCTGTGGGTCAGATTTTAGTGTCTTAAGCAAGCGGAGACAAACATCCTCCCGGAGGCTTAGACAAAATCGGCTGATAACATGGGCCATGATCACGTTGCGGCGTGACTCGTTCCACGACGATCATTGATCGGGATAATATCATATTACAGAATGCAAGGACCGGTCTCCGGGACCAGAGTATGAGAAATCTGCTGCGGCGGATCAAGGGATGTATGGATGTACATGGGCTTCACACCCCAGCGCCCTCGCGTAGCGTGATGCGCACGTTGACTGGCTTCCTGTCCACCAATAGATACGTGCGCATGTCCTCCCACCGCACCCGCTTGCCCTCGATCGAGGCCATGTCGAACGTCCAGATCAGCTTGGCCAGGATCAGCCGCATTTCGGCCCATGCCAGGTGCTGCCCTAGACAAGCGCGGGGTCCGACGCTGAAGGGTTGCACAGCACGGCGCTCGTCGTGGAAGAAGGGTGAAGTGGGGTCCGACGCTGCGCGGGGGAGCCATCGTTCGGGGAGGAAGGAGCTGGACTTGTAGAAGAGGTTGGGGTCGCGATTGAGAGCGTATGCTTGAATCGAGACCGGGGTCTAATTTTTATGCCCGTTGGTTAGATTGCATAAAGAGATGAAATGGAAATGGATTGCTAATAGGCACTTAACAAGACCACTTACCCCACCTGGAAGCCACGTTCCACATACCATGCTCCCCCCCTCCGGTACGAGGCGTGGCAGCATCCAGGGCACGGGAGGACAAAGTCGCAGACCCTCGTGGATGACGGCATTCAGGAATGGTAGATTACGGACAGCGTCAAGCGTGATGCTTTCGAAGCTTTTGAACGCACCTCGAATCTCCTCCTCTAGCTGGGCCAAGGCGGGACGCTCATTGGCCAAGTAGTTGAGCGTGCCGGTCAAGGCTGTTGCGGTCGTCTCACTGCCAGCTGTCGTCAAGATCATGAAGGTCGCGTTCAACTCACCGATAGGCAGAGCAAGCTCTCCATTCTTGTCTATGAGATGGGACATGAAATCCGGCCGCTGTAACTCCCAGCTCAGCCGGCGCTGGACCTTGTCGACGATCTGCTGAAAGTGGTCACGCTGCACCTTTCTCAGAGAAGGTGGGATACACTTGAGAAGCACAAACTGGATAAGAGGATAGAACCGGGCCGATATGACGAAGGACGCTGCCTTGACACTGTTGAACAGAATTGCAATCCACGGATGGTACCTCGAGTGTTGAAGACAGTCAAAGGATTCGCCGAATCCAAGATCGCCAAAGATATCGAAGGTGGTATAGTTAAACCAGGGTGTCATATCGACCTCAGCACTCCCCACCCCGGTGTCTTTGGCGAGATCCTGGAGACGTTCCACCAGTAAATTCACATACTTCTGTACAAAGGGCTCCTGCGCACGGAGAGCACGCGGAGTAAACCCTGGACTGAGGAGACGACGCATATGCGCGTGTTTATCCGGGTTAATGGCGCTGAGCAAGGAATCCGGGTGGCCAGGTTGTCGAGCCCACCAGAGGGGATCTTTGAGGAACTGCGGCTGATCCGGGCGAGTCTGGAAGATGTCCGTCCAGGCATCTGCGGCGGCAAAAGTCACCTCGTTCGGCGCTATGCGAACGACGGGACCGTATTCCGCATGTAGACGCTGAAAGTCATGGACGATAGTTCCTCTAATCAGGGCCCCGATGAATGGGAGTCGCGATGCAGCCCATGAACGAGGTCCTGGAATCCGTGATAGTGGATGGAAATAAAGATTGTGGATAATTCTAATAATGGGATACTAAACACTCATCAACTTTCGATCTGTACTTCCATCGCGGGGATCATACAGCGAGAATTGCGAGCAAGGTAGCAGTCCACGGACTGAGGGATATCTGGATCATCATGATGATAGAAGTAGCGTGTAGAGAAGTTGAAAAGGAGATGGAATGAGAGTTTGGTTGTTCTGCTGTTGATGAGGGGGAAAAATCCCGTCGACAATGCTGACAGCCTCACTGCCTCAGGTTGTGGAACGTCAACTTTGGGGGCGAAGAATGTATAAGAAATCAAAGAATATAAGAAGAAGAAGAAGAAGAAGAAGAAGAAGAAGAAAAGGAAGAAGAAGAAGAAGAAGAAAAAGAAGAAATCGTCCCCTGTGGATGTTTTTGGATTCTTTTGTCTCGGGGTTTTCTTTGTTTCTTCACTCAAAGGATCCATTACATCCATATATTATGGCAACTCAGTGGTTTACTGGTGGTTCTCTTCCTCCTCCTCCAGGGATTGAACCTGAATTCGATAATCCTCCCAGTCAGTTGGCGGGAAATATTGCCCTTCATGTGGTTTTCTTAACGGTAGTCACGGTTGCGGTGGCCATGAGGCTTTTCACCCGCTTACGAGTGCTTCGAAGCACCTTGGGGATAGACGATAGTAGGTCATCCTAAATCTATTAACTAGTATATATAATTGGATTGGAGATATCTAACTGAGTATAGTCTTTTGTATAGCGTCATTTGTATGCTTTCCGGACCCCGAACTATATTCAAATCCGCTACTTACATTGCCAGTGTTTAACCGCCGCTTTCTCTGGATTAATGATTACATGTTCGTCCGTTCTTTAGCCATCTAGTACTGTAGGGCCTCACTGACTATTCAGGTTACTCGAGAGGGATTGGACGCCATATGTGGGATGTGCCGATTGTCTGGCTCTCAACAGCTCTCAAGGTAAACCACAGCATACCTAAACTATATATATATAAAGAAATCTAACAGACGCAGTACTTCACTATCGCGCAATACATCTATCTCACCCTCACAGCCACCGTCAAACTCACTTTCCTCTTCTTCTACTACCGCATCTTCCACCCTCAGCACAAAATCAAATACCTCATCACCTTTGGCATCGTCTTCGTCGCAATAACCCACATCACCATCCTCTTCCTCACCATCTTCTCCTGCGCCCCCGTCAGCCATGCGTGGAATGCAGCTTCGCCAGGCCGCTGCTGGAACCCGAAGATCCTGCCCTATCTCTCGGGCGCTCTAAGCTCAGTCACGGATCTCTACGTTCTCATCTTACCCATTCGTTCCCTGTGGGATTTGAACATGACTACACGCCGGAAACTGCGCCTGGCAGCCGTATTCGGCCTTGGAAGCTTGTACCTCCCTCCCCCCTTCATTTCCCTTGCTTTCCACCTCCTTCCATCAATCCAAAAAACCAGAACCAGAACCAAGTAAAGCTAATAATAATATCCATCATCCCCATCACAGCGCCTGCATCGCAAGTCTCATCCGCCTAGGAATGACCCACGTCCTCACAGACAGCACGGACGCAACCTGGAACATATCCCTGATAGCTCGATGGGCGTACGTGTCCTCCTCATTTACCCCCCCCCCCCCCCCCCAGAAAAAAAAAAAAAAAAAAAGAAGAAAAATTTTGCAAACTAAATTTTCCACAGAGTCATCGAAGCCAACACCGGAATCATCTGCGCCTGTCTCCTTCTCCTCCCCGCGTTCCTGGACCGCTACTGGCCCAAGCACTTTGGATCCTCGATCAACCGGCTCTGGTCCAGCAGGCAGCGCGGGAAATCCGGGGCGATGACCTCGTCGGTGTCGAAGCCGCATCGCCATGAGAGCAGCCCATCCCGGCAGAACCTGAAGCGGATGAGTGATGAGACGTCCGAGATGCGCGAGGTGGATGTCTTGGATTCGAGGGAGGAGTGTCCGATTCCGCAGGGGAGTGGCGGGCATCGGTTTGTTTAGGGGTATGTTAGGTTAGGGCTTGAGTTATGTTAGTTATGTTAGTTATGTTATGTGATGGTATATGGATGTATATAGATATGGTATGGGTAAAGGGGGGGGGGCGTTGTTTGGGAAAATTTAGGGGATGGATGGGTCCATGGTTTATGCGGTATAATTAGGAATGTCATAAAGGGATCGCGTTTGTCCTTTGCGGACCATAATGCAATTGTAGAATTCTAATTGTTGAAGAAATCTCGCGGAATAGAATAACGCCCGCTACCTACCTCATATAACGCCAAAACGATCATCCAACCCAAGTATCAGTCAAGATCTAAGTCGTAATCCGTCAGTTAGCTCAATCCTCCACATTCACGACCCGGCGCAGAATCATCAGAATCAACGCGACCAGCACGCCGAAAATCGCCCGGTCCAGCCATGGACTATCCTGCGAGGCCACAGGAGCCGTGGCCGGTGTTGGTGTAAGTCGCGGTACATTTTGTATCCGTGGTTGTGGGGGACGCGAAACTGGCGGTTGTATCGGACGGGGTAGCAAGGGCGCAGCGGAGCCCCGATCCCCATCCCGATCCCCATCCCCATCCCCATCCGCATCTGCAGGGGCAATTGAGGAACTCTGTTCGCCACGTTTGTCCCCCTCTCCGGTCAAATCTGCAGGCGCTGCAGACACAGATTCCGACTCCGACGGTGGAGACGAAGCCAAAGTGGAAGAGTTGGACCGCGGAAGCAAAAGCCCCAATAATCCCTCCGGAACACGCTCCGTCTCATCCTCTTTCTCAATATCCACCCCCTTTCCACGACAAACCTCCCTCCATTCGCTCAGAACCTGCTCGTTGGACTTCCCCCCCCCCTCACAAACATCACACCGCCACTCCCGACTCATCCTCGCATGCTCGATGCGAATCTCATCCGACACTTCCAGCCCGCCAACCTGCCCCTTGACATCGCCATCCATGAAGCTGCGGATCGCCAGGAGCGCGGTGCGAATCCCCCACGCGGGCTGCCACGTCTCCTCGTGGTGGCCCGAGATACTGAGGCAGATCTCGCGGTTGACTTCAAAGCGGCCGGACGGGGTGAGGAAGCGGAACGACGGCGGGCGAAGAGGATAAGTTGATGGGAGCACAATACGGCCGTGGTAGATTCCACCAGCGTACGGAGATGGCGCGGGGGGCCCAGCCAGGGTAAAGTGCCAATCATACAGGTTGGATTCCGAGACGGGTTGCGCGTGGAAGTGCGGAGACGGGGAGTTTGAGAGCTCGGAGGCTTCTTTCATTAAACGGCGGACAGATCGTGACATTTTTTTTTTTCTCCCCTTCTTTCTGTGTTGTGTAGTTTCTTGAATGTTGGGGTTGTCGGGTAACAGGGGAGGCGAAATGAGGGGGTTATTTCGTTCACGTTGTGTCCCTATCGGTATTCGAGTATGATAGATTAGGAACAATGCAATATATATAGCTCAATGGCAGTTCCGAGACCAGCTAGGATAGCTCAATAGTCGTACACAGAAGAAGCTGGGGTGGTGGTGGAGGAGGAGGAGGAGAGATGGGATGATGGGATGATGGAATGATGCAACTTGGCGGGATCGGATCTCATGTTGCTGCCTTGAAAGTCAGGCACCACCATGAATCCGAAGTATAGCACTCTTTTGGCGTCGCCGTCACTCTTTGTGAAAGGAGAGCAAAGGAAACTTAGAATAAAAGATATTTAATATATATCATAGTAGGTGCCCATGTTATATCGCCCATATTTCCAAGGGAATAAATAATAATATATCGCGTGTGATGCTCCGATGCTTACACTAACAACTTCCGCGGTCGTAGAAAACAGTCAATTACAGTGCAGCTTCAAAGATATTCTACATGATTTAAAATTGGATGCATTAGCTAGAAGAACACCTTCCAGATAACGCCCATTAACTATACAAAATGTACCGGCCAACACCTAGCAACAATGCAATCAATGCCCCTAATCCCAATCACGCCAGTCATCCTCATTACCATTCGTTGCGGCCTTATTTTCTGGCCCAGAACCCAAGGACAAATTCTGGCCCTCTTCAAAATCTTCCCCATAATCGCTATCCCCCGGTCGCGGCCGCGGGGACCTCGGGGCCAGAGTCTTCATTGAGACGCCTGTCGCTGGTCGCTCGGGGTCGTGCAGTCCGCCCAATGGCTGGTCGGGTGTCCAGCCCTGTGGAAGCTCTGAACCGAGCCAACTGCGGGCGTTGTTCATGTTGCGTTGGTATAGGTCTCGATCTTGTTGCATTTGCTCGGCCTGTGCTTGTTCTCGCCTCTGGCGTACCCGTTCACGGGCTTCGAGGAATTTAGAACTTGGTTCCCAGTGCCAACCGTCAGCTGGGGTTGTGCAGATCGGGACCAGCCACAGCCAGGGGCGGTCACCAAATAAATGTAGGAGGTTCTGTCGCCAGCCTAGATCGAACGCGCTTGGCATTTTCTCGTTGTCGACTTCGGCGAGGTAATCCTGGTACCGGTCGTGTTCGCGTTGGCGTTCTAGCTCCGCATATGATCGGGATAATGCTTGTTGGGCTGGTGTGAACTGCTCCATTCCAGGGCTGGGAGTTGACTGCGCCGTTGGGGTAGGCCAAGGCGCCGGAGATGTGCGCTCTTCGCCTTCCTCTGGGCGGGTGACACCAGGAATAGCATTAGCGTGCGCTTCTAAGATCTGGCCACCGTAGTTCTGGAGTCTTCGACTGAAACTATCCTGACCGCCGCCTCCAGGTCCCTCCTGGTCGCTGCCCAGTAGATGCTCGTAACGGTGGCGATCCAGCGCCTTCCGCAATGGGGACACATAGCGTGTTTTCTCTAGACTCTCAATCGTCGTGATGCCACGGACGGCAAGGCTGATATGCCAGGCGGTAAATCCAGTCAAAACCAATCCGATAATGCCCCCCAAAATAGACAACAGGACCACGTTCACAGGCAAGATACCATCTATATACCTCGTCTCGTTCAAAACCTCTGTCCAGATCCAGATCGCTGCGACGGCGAAATCCACCCAGCAAAACAAGGAAGTGTATATCAGAAACAGTAAAAATGCTTTATAATTATAGAGTCCAACACATGTCGCCAGCCAAGGACAGTGGTGATCCATCTTTAGCACGCATCGTTTACAAGTCGAGCAGTGGTGCGCCCGATCCGGTTTAGGCGATTGGCATTTCTTGCAGAATCTCGACCCGCCTGTCGAATTCACGGTATATGAGGTATACTCTGGCAACTCGGTAATCGGCAGCGCGCTGTACTGGTGTTGACCGTTTCTGTTCCCCCGTCCACCCAGTGGCGACCCCGGGTCCGTGAAAACAGCGGTAGTATACGATATATTCAGGCAGAGATAGAGAACGACCCCTAGGATTGAGCTTGGTAGGCCTGTAAAACATATGATAGACATATTAGCATTCCATTTCATTCCGTCATAGTATCACCTCCAAGCCTAAACTCAAGGCTCAAGAGAACGTACCAACCCAGCAAGTCTCTGAAGGCTGAAACCCGATGCTGGCCTCAACGTAAACTGCCCAGGTCGTCAAGCTGTACACAAACGCCAGTGGAAAATAAGACGCCACCATACAGCAGTACCGTTCGCACCGCAGAGCCCATGCCCTGGGCCGGCGCTTAGGCCAGCTCGGAGACGAGGGGGGAGAAACAGCCAACGTAGCCATCGCGAGCCCAAAATCTGGCTGTGAAGTCGATACGGTATAGCAGGTAACTGGCTACAGAATTATACAAGGTGATCGGATTCAAATCAAGGCGGAAATCATGGTGATTATAACACGGTAGGAGATGGCAGCTGTGCCGGGAGAAATCGCAATGGCAGACCGGGGGAAGGATGGGTGAATGCCGCTAAAAGATGGTTGTATTCGCGAGTGAGGGAGAAATGGTAAATAGGAAAGACAGGAGAGATTAGAACAAAAGAAGAAACGATGCTAGGAACAGAGGAAAGGAAGAGCAACGGAGGATAAGCTGGATTAGCTGGTCCGTCGTGAGATCACAGTGATACTCGAAAGTAAGTAAGTAGGTAGTTACAAGCAGCGTAAGGTCATTACGTACGCATAGCCACGAGGCTGGGTACGGTCACGTGCGGATATATTTAGATCTTCGGCTACTATGGCTGATGGATTACACTTACAGGATTTTGGGGATAGTTAATACAAAATAATTAATAAACGGTGTCAAAATATTCATAAACACGTTCATTCCAAGTGAATTTTGGAACTGTCTTTTGTCTCAACAGGTAAAAGATATAAACGGGTGCCACCCAGCAGAGGACCAAGACACACGATTCCTCTGAACGCCGCTAGATAGTGTAAAAATATGGCCATGCAATATGTAGTACCGGAACCGGTCACATAGATGAGAAGATAAGCATAGAAACAGTGATATAGGCAGGTATAAAACAGTCGAGAAGAAAGAAAGCTTAGTTACTGGAGGTGTTGTTGGTCGTAGTCAGATTATCCTGGTCACACCAGCCATTGACCGGCTATGAGAATTAGCAATGCCCATAAACTTGAAGAGCGAGAAAACTCACCAGACAGCTCAGTCTGTAGCACCAGGAACAGTTTGAGCTGGGATACTTGTAAAAATTCACAATAAGAAGAATGAATCCAACAAGGACAGCAACCAAAGCGCCAAGTCTGACTAACCACCAAGCCCACCAAAGCGGCTTTCGGCCGCTGAAGAAGGCCTTGGGGTTGAATCTCCCTGGGGGCTCTGTCGCCTTGGCGTTCATGAGGTTGGCGTTTTGCGCTTCGGTACCAATGCCACCACTCATAGCAACATACGGGCTGCGCGCAAGCCCAATTCGCTCACGCAGTGCGTTTGGAGACCTCATCAGACAGAGACCAAGAGCAAGACCCATGGTGAATCCTCCAAGGTGGGAAAAGTTATCCAACCCGGGGAGAAGACCAAGGACAAAGGATACAACGATGCCGAGGATCATGATAATGAACTCAACCCAGGGCGACTGACGTTCGTTCCAGCTATAGAGAAGATCCAAGACAAAGAGTGCGAGGATTCCAAAAAGTGCGCCTGAACAGCCGCACGACGCCTCTCCTTGCCCCGCATAGTTTCCTCCGAGAACAAACCCCCAGATACCGCTAGATAAGTAGACGATAGTGTACCGCCACCATCCAATCATGCGCTCCATATCGGCTCCCATCGTCAGCTGTACAATCAGGTTAAACCCAATATGGATGAAGCCACTGTGTAGGAACATCGGAATAATGAATCGGAACCACTGGTTGGGTTCCGGACGGTCGTCGAGAGACCCACCGGCATGGGGGTTTGGCACTCCGTTGAAACCACATAGTTCGGATAGCGTGCATTCTGAGGCCGTCGTCGTAGCGTTCGGACAAGGGAAGCTAAGGGTGGCATCGCTATTTTGCACACCAGGAACATTCTTCATACACGGGGTGAAGCGAGCACCCATGTGGATCTGGATGTACGGGGAAGGACCAATCATCGGATTGAACGACGGCTTGATCTCGATCGGGGTACCAGTGAGTTGACCTGTTAATCGGGGGTTAGGCACAAAACCATAACAGGAACAGTCTGCGTGTTCTACATACCACTTTTCACCAACTCCACGATAAAGACGATGATTTGGGCAAACGTAAGAAGATACGTCACAATCGCAATCTTCTTTTTGAAAAACCCTTTCCTCCTCCGGCCACGAGGGCTTTGCGGGTCCATCATTCCAGTTCCAGGTTGATACTGAGTCGGCTGTTGCATCCACCCCTGAGGCGGAGGAGCATTGGAGTATGGGGATTGAGACTTTAAAGGAATATTCTCCGCATATTGGTCTTGTTCATTTAACCTTCCTCCAGCAACGTACGTCCCATTCTCCGAGCCTATCGATTGTTGACTGTACCGGAGGTGATGATCGGGTTCGGGATTATGGTCATATGGACTGCTGCTGCTGTTGTTGTTGTGGCTCACTGGGCTCGGGGCCGGTGAGATTTTGTTGTACGGGTCTGTCGCAGGAACGGCCTGGTCGTAGGCAGGAGGGCTATTGTACGCGCCGTTGTAGTAGCCGTGGGCGGCCATCTCGATGGGTCAGCCGTGGGTGGTGGACTGCCGCAAGGGATAGGAGGTGGTTGTAGTCCTCCTGCGTCGGTGAGGGTTATTTATCTTGAAATGTAATTGACGGAGCGTTCACCGCCTGAGTGAGTTATATCTGAGTATTTTGCTCTTCTGGATGATGGATGGGGGGGCCGTTGAGCAGTTTTAAAGGAGTTTCAGGCACCCGTGATAAACAACCCCTAAGGTTGCGGGGACCTGAACCGGAGGAATGAAGGACGCCACGCACAACGTGGGGAGGCTAGGACAAAGATTAATGGTTGAACTGGAGATATTGCCAGACAAATGAACGAAGGGCTAAAACTGTCAAATAAAGCGACAGGAAGGACGATGAAAGGCCCAAGAAGAAACTGTTGCTGTGGATTCAAAAGGGTTAGGCTGGCCTTTTTGTGGACGAGACTATTTTTGGGTTGCGGATCGAGCAGAAAGCTTCGTCAGCATCTTGCACCCAAGGCTGGATCATTTCCACCAGCCTCGGGATTTAAGTCAGAAGGATCATGGATGATGAATCGTCAAGGCTGAGTAGTTAACTAGTTACCCAGTGGCTGTGTAAGACATCATACTAAATTAATTGTTTTTACATACTTTTACCCCTTCTTCGGCCACCAGCGTGGCTGAGACCGCTGGTTATCGTCTTATCGAGCCTCACCCATGTTGAAAAAAAAAACCCTACTTGCGCTACTATAGTGGGAAAAGATTAACATGTAAGTTCGTATTTGACATTAAGCATTATTAGACCTATAATGATAACCACTTGTCACACAGCGAATTCCACCTTGTACGTCGTCCACTTCACTATTCATGGCATTGGGCGATGGGATATTGTATAGCGGTATCCGTGCTTCCATAGAGCGGGTCACTCCAACGACGAGGTTCCCCGAAACCTCAAGACGCATTATCGGTTATGTGTTCTGCTCGTGCTCGCATTATAAACAGTCTTTTCCATCAAATCGTGAATTGCGACGAGCGATCTCGTCTCGTCATCGGGTTAATATAAAATCCCAATAACGCCATTAAAACTCCAGATTGAAACGAACGACATCGGCAGATCTGTCGCGGGTCTAGGTGTGAGCCAAGGCATCCCACAAGTAAAGCAGGGCAACAGCGCATACCATCTCAAGATTGACCGCCATATCCAGGTAAATACCAAAATGACAGGATGAGACAAAACAAATTTGGTCAAAAGAATTCTGGGGGCGCAAGGACCGCATATTATATAGCCCAGACCACTCTTCATGACAGTAGGTTTTTGGCTGAAAATTGTGTAATTGAGTTGACGTGTGTATCCAAAATCCCGAAAGCAGCTCCCATCTCCTCGCCGCTGTGACCAGTCAACAACCATACAAGACGGGACAGCTTCTGGTAGAGTAAGGCCGGGAAGTACACGAGGAGAGCCCAAAACAGTAAAGTCAGGACGACCACCACGAAGGAATTTGCCACGAGCTTCTCGCCCGGCGTCATGACATAGAGGCCAAACGTAACCTCATACTGGTAATACTTCAGACGGATGCAGTCCGCGGCCCGTTGGAGGAGGTTGCGACGTGCATTCCCCAGCGGACTTGAGGGAGAGGTTGCTGAGACGGACATGGTGGAGGAATATTTATTAATCAGCTCATCGACGGCAGCTGGGGCATGCGACGAAATATGAGTCGAAGTCGACGGGGTGTAGAAGGATTGCATTTCGGTTGCCATTTGTCGCGCTGAGAGGGGAATGGCCGGTGGGCTTGCTTTTGGCACTTCTAGCGGGTCGCGCCTCCCACGTAATTATTTAACCTTATGAGAGAGAGTCTTGCTGCTGCTCGCGCTCTCTCTTCTCCGTCTGTTTTCCTGAACCTTATGAAGGATAGGTCTTATTCGAACTTTCCGCAATGGGGGAAGTCAAGTTGGCGCGAGTTGCGAATCACACGCTTTGGGGGTCGGATTAATTATGATTTAAAACTAAATGGTCCTGATGTGCGCGGTATATCGATGACTGGGGAGCGCTCTCAGAGCTGCCTGTTCAAGGAGGGAAACGCAGAATGAGTGACGCCAACGACGACAGGGCAAAACACAGATCAACGGAGCTGACTATAGCAATGCCAAGTCGCGCGGAACCAGGCAAGGGACAGGTATAAACACAGGAACAAAGGGGGGGGGGGTAAGGTTATTGTACAAGTGGAGATCTGAAGGAGATTACAAGGAAGGAGAAGAAGAAGAAGGAAGAGAAGAAGAGAAGAGGAAGAAAGGGCGTCACGGAGGGTGAAATGGAAGATGGGAGCAGGAAATCGGTAGGGCGCGGATGTAGGAAAATGCCGCCTTGGGAAGGGCAGCGGACTCAAACCTTGAAAAAGGCATCCCAACGGCTCTTCCAGGAATAGTGACAGCTCTTTCTCCCAGGTCTCTGGGTCTGGAAATTTCCATATGAAGCCAAAGTTCAGCTTTTTTTTTTTAATGGACGAGTCAGCGACCTTCGTTCCTTATTAACTGGTTACAAATCTGGTCCCGGATATCCGCCGCAAGCATACTGTAGTAGTAGTAGTACTCGGGTCAACCGGCAACTCCCGAGTCTCGCTGTTTTCCCTTTGGTTTTTTCCTGTTAGTTAATTATTTTAGAGAGATGTTTACGAAGTACGAAGCACCTCAGAGTATTGCTATAATCTTCTGGTAGTTTTCAATATTGTACAATTTGGGTAATTTACTCCAGATTGTGTGGGAGTCTACCTGAACGCCCACGCTCTTCAGAAGAGGTATGCAGTATATTATTCATTGATGATTCTGGAAGAGCTGAGCGTCTGTAGTAAGTCTTTCAATATTCAGGGCTCCAAAGGATATCAAATTAAGAACGACTAGAGTATTTCGGAGGGGGAAATTAGGAAAGACGTCCATGACTCATGCTGCCTGACTTTCTAGCCTGACCGAGTTTTCGCCGTCAGCCTTCTTCAGCCCTGTTTTGCTTCTTTTTACTATGTATTGATTTGGTACATTTAATACTATTTCTACACTCCTACTTGGGAATTAATTATGAGTTTACCAACCATCTTACATTTGACAAGAATTTATACTTGACCAGAGACCAACCTATAGTTCTCTCTAATTACTTTGCTTTATTCTGTACCCAAATAGAGCGGGGAAATGTCTTGTTTGTATTCTGCCGCCGGTGATGTCATCTGTCCGCTCTCCCCCCCCCCAAAGCTAATTCTAATGCTTGCCCTCCATCCTTTGCAACCCGAAAATATCATCTCCCTCTTTCAGCCATGACTTCCGTCTCTCAATCCCTTTCCATTGCTGAGGAGGATCCCCTCATCCGGGCTCTTCCCCCGGCTACCGACTATCTCACCTACCTCACTTTGCTGGAGTATCAACTCACCCCTGCCCGCCTGCCGACCTTGCACAAGCTTTTACAAGATGAAGTCCTCACAACCAACATTGGCTGGGATCTGGTCAAGCTGCTTCTGCCAATGCTACCCGAGTCCACTGAATGCTTGCAGGATATCGCGTGTCTAGGCAATCCGAGAGAGGTGATCCTACGCGTCTGTGATGCTCTCATGCAGCTCCACCCCACAGATCATGAGGATGAAATTGAGAGCGTAGACTCCCAATTCCAGGCAGGAGAGGACAACCGGAAGGATACCCACACGCAGAGCGAAAAAAGTACGGGAGGAACCGAGTCAGCCGTGGATACGAAACCACTTCCTCTCCATGTCGTGCAATTCAACACCCTCATGGCAATGCTTTCCATCCTTCATTCGCGAATCCGAACGAAAGTCCCCAGTCGTTTCCTTGCGACCTCACTTCAAGCGGCGCTAGAAGCATACACCTCTATGCCAACGAACGAGACTACAATTGCGTTTTTGGAATTTTTACGTGATGTTTCTCCTTCGAAAAGACCCGCGCCTCCTCCTAGAGTTCCCAGCGAGTCGAGCGTTTTGCGTCTCTCTGAGGCGTCTGCTCCGGATCCGGAGGCCGAAATTAGCTCTCCTAGTTTATCCGGCAGCGAGGAGCCGCTGCTTATCAGGAGATTCCTACAATTTGGATTGATTGAGCTTCTCAAGTCTTATGTGTTGAGTTGCTCGGGCCCTGTTGATCCAGGCATGTCGTGGACCGTCCGGCTGCAAGAAAAACTTCATCCAAAGACGAAAATGCCGGGAACAGCGTCCCCTACAAATGTCTATCTGAATACCAAACTCCTGGGAGAGAGGGATACTATTATTGCTAAGATTACTGTAGGTGATGCTTGCTGCAAGCGCGCCTCTTGCTCTGCTGACTTGAAATAGGCACTGTCTCGAGATTTTGGTCTAGACGATAAACAGCTCCTCGAAGTCGTGTTAAGGCCTCCTGCAGATCAACCCCCACCTTTGGATTTTGAAGATATTCCAAAGCAGGTCGATGACATTCCTCTCGAAAGACATGGATCATTGGTGCTTTTGGCTGCCCGTGCGGCTGTTGCAGAGCTGTTCTCCTCTGGCAGGCCCCCACATATTCCTATTTTCCCAGACCTCGCTAGTGTTTTCGCGAACTTTGTCGGAGGATTCCATTCCATTGATGAAGTCGCATTCGAGAAGCCCCAAGTTTTGTTGGACTCGCTGCTTACCCTCACCGTTTTGTCAATGCAAAGCCCAATAGCGACCCCTTCCAGTGAGGCAGAGTTTATGGACTTTATCCTATCGGTCACAGCCTGCACTGTCCGCCAAAGCTATGGCACCGTTCGCAAAATCCCTGGTGTAATTATCCATAGCAACTCTTCCGAAATTGCACGGTTTAAAGTGATCAGGAAAGTTTTGGAAGATGATCATCTCCAACCCATCAAAGAAAGAGCCATAGACTGGCTGAAGAACGAAATTCTGGAGGCTTCTAGCAAAGTCTCAAACTCTAACACTAGCATTTTCCTCAATCCCCACTACTTCTCGGTGGGTTTCCCTCTCCTGTTCAGCTCTGCAATGCTCGATTTAGATTTATCTTCCGATATCGTGGCATCATGGGTGCGATTTACCCAAACACTGAGTCCAGCACTCCACGCTGCGCTAAATTTCTATTATGTTTTGATTTCCTCCCCAAGCCTTCGCAGTCAGCTACAACTCGAGAAGACATATATATACTTTCGCCATCGGTTTTTAGAGCCCCTCAAGTCCATCTGCCACGCTTTTACCGCTGACCAGCCAGCGAATGGCGGCGACGGTGTGGTTGAAAACGCCGTTGGTGAAGACATTTTCAATACCGGCATGGCACGGTCTGTGCAATTGATTCTGCACTCTGTGGAGCAAGTGGAAGATGTAGTGCGCGAAGCTTTTGTTCTCGGGGACACGGAGCTGCAAGAGCCCAGTGCCGATGATATCGCGCGAGTGGATGCAATTCGCAAGGGAACGGCCGTGTTTAACGAGAAATATTAACTTATGATTGTAATATTTCTGATCTTGAAATGACTATTGGTACTTACCTTTCTCTCTCTCTCTCTCTCTCTCTCTCTCTCTCTCTCTCTCTTCTTTTTTTTTTTACATATTTTACTATCAATCCAACTCCTACAACCAACTACGGCAAACCAGGACTTAATAGACAGACACAGTCTTATATATAGCATCACTAGCAAACCATCCTATTAGCATAACCACCGAACCCCTCTCTGTCAACCAACTAGCCAACCAAACCCTTCCTCCAGATCACAAAAGTACGTACAGACATGGAATAGGTCGGTCTGATAACAACGCAAAAAAATAAGGAATTAAATAGAGAGAGAAAAAAAAAAAACGAGTGATAGGCACTGAATCACAGCCATGATCCATTGTCATAAGTAACCACCACTACCATCAATATTATAGCTTGATCATTGTCATCACGAACACAACCACCACCAACCCAGTTGGCCATCGGTGTGTTCGATCGCTTGCTTGCTTGCTTGCTTGCTTGCTTGAATTTTTTTTTTGGTGCGGTTTTATTGTTTTTTTTTTTGTTCGCGGCCTCAATCCCGAATCGAAATCGGGACACCGAGACCGATTCGCACCGTTTCATCATCATTCTGGCTGACGAAACGCAGAGGAATCGAAGAAGGAAGGAGCGGGAGTATCAGAAGGAAAAAGAAGAAGAAGAAGAAGAAGAAGAAGAAAATGAACGCCTCGCAGGCTACGCGTGATCTGGATTGGATTGTCTGGCTGGGTACGGGCATGGCATGGGATTGACTTGGTTGACGTGATTGTGACGGGGAAAAAGGATCCGGTTCGCGAGGCGAGATCAATCCATTAGGGATGGAATGGATTTACATGACGGTGCAGCCGCCACCGGGGGAAGCTGTAGATGGGGGATTGATCGTTAGCTCTGCTTGCATCTTTCATCTTGCATCTTTCATCTTTCCTGTATGTGATATGATATGATATGAGGTGTATGCATCGGAAAGGAGGGAAAGATAGGGAACAAACAAACATACCCTTAGCGACGGTGGATTGCTTGGTGATTTCAACAACGGGAGACATTTTGAAGTTGAGAAAAAGGTAGACTTTGCGTGGAGCAAAAGAGCACAGATAGTTGAGCGTTTTGGAATGGGGATTGAAGACTGTAGGAGGGAGCTGATGAGGAGAAGAAGAAGAAGAAGGAGAGAGAAACGGCATCGGTATCGTTGGGGGTTTTTATAGTTGATTCCAAGGCTAGATCTCTCTCTTTGGTGTTCGTTTCGGTTCCTTTGAGGATCGATAGATAGGTAGTCCTGGCACGACAGCGGTGGTTGGAGTGTGGAGAACGGAGTAGTAGGTACCTAAGCGTGAAAGAGAGACTCGAAAGACCATGACCCAGGAGTGGAGAAGCTACAAAGGATCGGATGCACGGACTTGACCGTGCTGTTACTGTGCTTCTGCTGTAGATCTGCGTTGGGGAAGCTGGGGAGGAGAATGGACAGAGACAATCATTAGGGTTGGTGAGCGGTCTTTGCTCTGTATGGCTCCTTTGCATTGTCGTCAATGGAGTCAGCGGATTTTTGGGGGGGGGGGGGGGTTAGTATTGTTCTTTGGGAATGGCCAGTAAGGTGATGTTTGGGCGCGCTTTCAATGGAAGATGAGAATGGGAATCCCCCGGAGTCATCGTATTGTTCTTCTTTGCGGCTTGACATTCTCAAGTTTGTGCTCAAGGACTGATCATGTGCGGGCTGATGATGATAAAGAACCTCGAGCCTAGATGTAAGATATGATATGATATAATCTTGAAATTGAGTTTAGTAGCCTGGAGAAATATACGTCAACGTCGTTGTTGGGAATGTACTAGGTGCTGGCCAATAATATCCAATCATATTGCGGGCAATCTAAACATCTGATATTGTCCCCAGAGAACAATACTAACGACCAACATGCAACTTGAAAAACAAATAGTGTCACTATTATAACAAAGAAACGTAACCTACGTATAGAGAGGCTCCGTCAAATCGTTCAGCGCCAAGCCTGATTCCGCCACATCCTCTTCAATGAGGAACATCAAGGGCATCTCCACCAGCGTTCCCTTGACCTGGCCGAGCAGCTCTTTGACGCGGCTGACCCCGTCAGGACCAGGGAATTTCTCAGAAATGACATGTCCGTACTTGTACGGAGCCGGGGGGGCATCCTTGGCCTCACCATATGCCTGCTTGTCTGCGTTCTTGAAGTAGTATCCATAAAACTCCTTGTACACAGCCCAGCTGCGGACACTGTCGTCGGGCACGGAGTGGAAGACCTCGCGGAACACTTCGGTGTTTGTGCGCGCGCGTGTGTTCCAGAGGCTCAGGAAAGTATCTGCTAGCGGATCGGCAACGACCTTGCTTTCAGGCGAGTCAAAGTCAAAGTGGTCATCCACGTGTTCGTAGTCCTGTGGGGGAAGTAGGCCAAGGTGCTTCCGGAACAGGAAACGCCGCAGAGAGGCAGCGAACCGGCTGGCAGTGTAGGGCTTGCCGTCCATGGTGGAGTGGATAGGCGTCATGTCCTCGATAATCACTGCAATCTCAGAGTCGTGGTCTCCTAACTGAGAGCGGTCGTTGAGGTTGGCGGATCCACAAATGACCACACGGTCATCGGCAATCATGACCTATTTTGTTAGTATGCCTTATAATAAAGGAATAGATTTGAACTCACCTTAGAGTGAACATAGAGTTCTTCAGTAACAAATGCATCAATCTCGGCTTCTCTTGGACCATCCCAGGGTACATTGCGAAGGTCTGGTCCATTGAGCATGTAGCATGCACTCACGCTATCCCACTGAGTTCCACCAGGCGCACTAGGCTTGGGACCGGTGGGGGGAGCTGGTGAGTAGGTTTGGTAAGGTGCGCTAGTATCAAAGGCCGGGCGATGGACGTTACCGGGTTCAGGAGCAACGGGCTCAGGAGCCTGAGACGCCATTTCGGGGGCGGCACTAAACTTGATACGATCGTAGTTGCGCAGGTTGTAGAATCGAATATAATCCATAGGGTTGTATCCTTCCTTCGCAATCAACTCCATGATACTATTGCCTCCACGGTTAATAGAGTTGTACTGGAACTCCATGATAGCCCGGGTTCCGAGTGACGACTCGTCAGCCAAGTCTCCTGCAAAACAGGGAACGGTTGGAATAACAATGATCATCTTCCACTTTTGACCTGCGCGAGCAGCACGGAGAATACGCTCAACTATCGCAGCGCCAATCTTGTTCTTAACTGGCTTCTGTGCATCGCTGGTAGCTGTGATGAAGAATTGATTCTCAATGTAAATGAAGTGTTCACTGCGCCGGATAATCTCTGCGTATGCATCCGCAATCGAATGCTCGGTTGGAGTACCATTGCTCCATTTCGAGCAGCTACGTACAATTTGGCAGGTCATGTTTCCTTGTTGCTGGGGTCGTCCAAGGTTACCTGTGGCGAACCTATCTTGGTATTGATGAATCTGACCGGCCAGTTCACCACGGAGAGAATCGAAGTTATCGCGGAAGCGACGAGGGACGAAACTGGATGAGGACCCAGATCCAGATCCTGGCTTCGAACTGGATCCTCTTTCACGGTCACCGTGCTCATGTTCTCCGTAGTAGTCAGGAGCAACCCGTGAGTGGGCATACGATGAGTCTTGAGCAGGCTGAGTGGGAGGAGGTGGGAAATATGGGGCTTGGCTTTGGTTCTGCCCTTGACTTTGTCCTTGTCCGTGGCTTGGAGGGGGACCGGGGGGAGGCGGTGGGAAGGGTTGACCGGTGGGCGTATAGTTTTGTTGAGGGGCCTGACCGGCAGCCTGCTGCGACCCGGGATACTCCTGATACTGACCTTGGCCCTGGGGTTGCTGAGGGCTTGGCTGGTATGCACCTTGCTGGGGAGCGTGCTGTTGATAAGAACCCTGTTCCTGTGGCTGAGGCTGATATGGACTCTGTTGTGGTTGTGGAGTATAGCTAGCCTGCTGCTGTGACTGTGGCTGATAGGAGCTCTGCTGTTGTTGCTGGGGTGGAAAGGAGCTTTGTTGGGTTTGCGGTTGGTAAGTGTTTTGCTGGGGAGGCTGTGGGGAGTACGAGCTCGGCTGCTGCGGCTGTGGAGAATTAATGTTTTGCTGTTGAGTTGGCTGCTGGGTTGGCTGCTGGGATTGAGGCTGGTAGGTGCTTTGCTGGGTGGGTTGTGGCGTATAACCAGCTGGTTGTTGAGGAGTGCCCTGCGGTGGTGGAGTAGCTTGTTGCGGGGGTTGGTTAGGCTGATTGCTAGACGAGGTTGGACGCCCATACAGTGCCAGTCTTGTGAATCTAGCATCCTTGCGAGACTGATACTTGGTATCATATATGAAGTTCCAGCGCTCAACGAACAAACGTCTCAGGTCCCCAACAGCTTGTCCGTGCAAGCTAACAGAAATATCAGACCATCCCATGCGGGAGGTCTTACTGCGATCCAGTTTGTTCTGATCCGGGTTCGCAACGTCAGTAAAGTCGAGGACTCGGGCATTGTTATAATCCTGACCGGGGAATACTATATCGCTCGGATTATTATGTAGATCGGCGAGGGCATGCTGGTGAGTGTCCCAACGTCCGAAGCACATGTCCAAACCGCCCATAAACGCAATTCCTCCGTCAATGATGCACAGTTTTTCATGATGAGCCCAGTAGAGAATAATATCCTCGTGTATACCATAAATACCTTTGATAGCATCAGCGGATAGCTGAGTAAGTTTCAGGGCATCGAGAGACATGTTCTCAAGCGAGGAGGTAATCTGAGCAGTCAATTCCTGACGATCAGGTAGATGGTCTGGGTGACGGAAAACAGCAATATTCTGATGAAGAGCTTCGAGATGATGCTTTGTATGAGCCGAAGAAACTAGATTCCATTAGCACAGATTGAAGATGTCCATCTTTGTAACAGAATGGTGACATACGGGTCAAAGCCTGAGTGACCTCCTTGTATACAATAATGTTGACTTTCACACCACGCTGTGCCGCAGCCTGCAACATCCGATCCAGTCGGTATTGCTCATTTTTTGCTGGAGGTCGTCGCAAGTATAGTTCTGGGGATAGCCACCCTATGAAAACAATCAATGTCAATCAATACCCTCGGACAAGCTAAAGTTTATTGGGGTTTACGCACAGTCCAAAATCCAGATTGATTCCCTAGCAGTCTCCAGCGCTTTGGAAACTGCCAAGAAATAAGAGCATCCGTCAACATACCACTTGACATCATTGCCGTGACGGGGAGGCGCAAAGCTCCCGAATCGGGTTTCTGCCTGTGGTTTTCCTGCTCCGTACTGTGCATACCCCTGTGGGTCGATCGCGGTTCCCAAACGCTGGGCGACGCCGGCACCAAGACCCGCAACTGTGCCTTGCAATTTGTCAAACAAGGCCGAAACCTTGTCTTGTTTCGGGGGTTTTCCTGCCTGGTATCCTGGTTCCTGGTATGCTGAACTCTGGGACTGACCCGGGTTCTGTAGAAGCTGTGAGCAATTGCCACCTGTTGTTTTTCTCTCTAGTCAAATCATAACTTACTCCGTACCCTCCTGGGTTATAATCCTGCGAGAACTGCTGCTGCGGTGGGCCTTGGTCTTGTGGTTTATTTGACTGAGAACCGTGGTGCTTGTATTGGCTCTTTAGCATGTTGAAAGCATCTCCAACAAGACCCCTCGTGCCTTCTCCCTGACCGACACGCTCTGAGTCCTGATTATAGTAGTGGCCATAGGCCAAATGGTCTTCTTGGTTGGACATGGCCGCACCAGATTCGCGTCAAAGGATGAGTAGATGGTGGGGGAGGGGCAAAAAGGAGACGATGGGAGAGTGTCAGACCGACGAGGGGATTGGCGCTTTTTAATGAATTGGGAACAGGATTTCGTTGCTCAAGCAGAGGCAGGAATAAGAACAATTATTGGGGGAGACGATGAGGGGGATCCGTGCCGGGTCAGCTCACCACCTCCTAATCAGAATCGCGACTGTCCCGCCCACTGCCCCGCTATGCTTCGATCCCGCCAACAGAGCGTGGTTTTAGTCTTGAAACCCCCCCGCGAAAAAATTGAATTCTCTGATTTGAGTCCAAAGGCCTTTGCTAGTCTAAGAGATTCTATGGTTGTTACATACTAAGTGACAGATCTATTTTCCATCTGATCGCGACTTGCAAGTTACAACTGATGGAGGCAGCCTAAACGCGGCTATCCGGAGCTGAGCTGAGACAGCCACACTCCGTGAAGCGCTAGGCAATGTCCTTGACTGTCTACGGTTAGTGGGTGACTTTGATATGCACCTAAATTGATTTTATGGTGGGGTTGATGTGGCTGAGTAGGTAGTTGCTCATGAGGGTATTCTCATTGATTGGATTGCTGAGTCTGCTAACCGTGCTTTCCATTAGGCAGTCTTGATAATACAACTGGGATAACTCTCCACTTGACCAACGTCATCCAGGTGGGCAACCACGCCCATATATCCATCCTGCTGTATCACAGCTAAACGATAGAGCTCATCTTACATACCGCATGTGGGATACAATAGCTTGGGGCAGATATTCACATTCTTAGCTCTATGTATTCAAACACAAACATACACTACTATACCATGTGTTCAACAATTAGCAATCATCATAGGACCAGGCGTGCTATTCAGTCAAGGAGAAGACGTGTCCCCCATACCACAACAGAAAATTGAAGAGAAGGGAAGACAATATCGTCAATATAATCTCCAGCGGCGCTGTGACGAAGGATATGTCCGATAGCACTATGAAACCCAAGGAGTTCGGGAGAAGGAGGCTCTATATCTCGCTCGAGTATAATTATTCCACGCTCTCATGACAGGGCCTATAGAGTATAGTATATATATTATATTATATCCCCTCGATTTTCAAGCCCGCATGCTGGAAATGAACTTTGGCGCTTTCTTTCATATCACCAACAGTATTAACAAACCTTCTAAACAACACAGAATCTTGTAAGCCAGTATTCCATCAATTAGGTACCCCTGTGCGAGCATCATAATTCCGACATATAGTGCCTCCCAGATTGGGAAAGAATGCCCCATTGCCATCCAAAAAGATCAAGATATTTACAGTTACTTATGGCGGTATCGGCACCATCTGCTTTAAATCTATATTACATGTCCTATTGTCCTTATAGTAGTATCCCTAGGGCTTGATGCGAAGGTACGCAGGTGCCACAAGGTATGGAAGAGACAGAAGAAGTAAATATAGCATATATAGTTGTGATTAGAAACCCTCATCAGACTACATACCAATAACCCCATTGATACCCTGGTTTGAATTGAGGGGAGGGAGGGGTAGGTAAAAGACTGTTTGTTTGTTCATAGAACAACATCATATTGGACTTTTGTCATTCACTAATCCCACGCAGCCTGCCAACACAAGCAGAAAATTCTTGACCCCCGCATTTTTGGGCATCTTTCCCTCTCCCCATCCCTCTCCTTTCCTCTTCCATGACCCTCACGACAAATCTTTCTTACCCTTACTCCATCCCCTACGGCATCGTTGCTTCAAAATCCCCTAGGCAGTTGATGAAATCAACCAGAGCCTATTAAGATGGCAGGCTCCGGAAGGCTATTAAAATGGTAAGTCTGGTGGATATCATTTTTACGTGGGAAACGTTGTAATGCTTTGTAGGTTTGACGGCCTCGCTTCTCGTACCTTGGATCTTGTGGGCGACTACGCAGGTGATGAACTCTTCATAATTGAAGGAGACTCAGTTTTGCTTCATTGCTTTTCTGATGAACAACTGGACTTCTCTTCTGGATTTCAACTCCTACACGCCGCGTACACCATGGAGAAGTTTCTCTCGCAGCTTCATCAGAGAAAATGCGTTTTTCATGTCGTATTCTTTTCCGAACATGAGATAGTCTGCACCCCCCCGAATATTGACGATAGCCTCAGGCCTAGATATCTCCTTGCTCGCGAGGTGCTTGTACAACACCTATCTGAAAACCTCCCCAACAGAGTCCCGTCAATTCAAGTGAAGCGCTTTAGCACATACAACTGTGACGCTTTCAAGGAATATCTTCATTCTGCAGGCGCATATTTCCTGATGTGTCATGATGGTGCATTTCCTGAACTTGACAGGAGCAAGTCAAACGGATCCGATGAACCTGAGATTCTAGAGTCAGATGACGAAGATTCAGATTCATCCGAGTATGATCACTCTGTAGCTCCAAAGGACGTGTCTTTGTGGCCAGGAAAGATCGTACTCCGCTCGATGATACATTGGTTTATTTGCCGTAGCTATAAGGTTTCCATATTAAATACTTTGGAATTCCGAGATACAAAGGTTAAACCCATTAATTTGTCCTGCAAAAATTAGAACGAAGATGGAGGCTAACAGCAGCAGGCCATGTCCATGATCATAGAAGGCTCAGCCGCGGGCGCTCGACAGCTTTATACGGCACGGGAATTTACTCCGGAATCATACAATAACAAGTCATCGCCGATTTCACAGATTGGTTCTAATCTAGCATCAGTCATTAATAGGGCAGAGGCAGAGGAGCAGAACGAAGGCATGATCAAGACCTTGCCCGACACGATAAGTTTGATCGACAAAATGCCGGACGAGAAGACCTCGAAAAAGATTTTGGAAACAGTCAAAAGTGGAGTCTATAACCTAACGCAGCGCGAATGGATAACGCTACTTACCCTTGCATACATGTATAAGACGTCTTCCTTCGAAAGAGATGACACACTGGCGGCTCATGGCATGTTGCTGCATATTGCAATCATGCGAGAATGTAAACTTTCAGAAAGGGCAAACAGCTGCCGCATCTCTCGAGTCGGCCAACTATTTTTGGAACGGTACTGCAGAGCTATGAGTAATATTCTTTCTTCAAGCCTTTGGAATGATATTACCACCCAGGCGGCGTGCACCTGCGACGTAGCAGATGTCGTTGATGGAAGGTTATTTTTCGAAACATTCAGATTACTCGAACAATATGACAACGTATCATTCTTCCTCAGCTCATCGGTATTCAAAAGATTCGAATTTTTTCAAAACATAATGTCGGACCTTTTTGGGGTTGGCTTAAAGATCGAGGAACGATTTAGCCCTAACAAGTCTGGTAAAAACGCAAAGAAAGCCCTACTAAATCAACCCGTGGTTCGGATATCTAGTGGGGAAGAAAAGGGAGATTCGACTCTTCTAGCTTTCAGCAACCCAGTCTTAGATTTTCATCTAAAGCCAGTCTCGGTTGTCACCGATGGATCCGCTGACGACGATGTCAGCAGTGCAATGTCACGAATATTCCAAGAACTCAGCCATTGGCACAACCACAGACGTCTACTCAATCCAAAGACGGCTATTTCTCTAACAGATAGGCAACTCATGCTTATGAATCGTCGTAACCAGTTTTTCATGAGTGATATCAGAAGATATGCAGCTAGTCTCACCAACTCTTCAGGGGGGATTCTCGAGCCCGAGAGTGTCTTTGTGAAATCTAAGAAGGATAAAGATCGTATGGCGTCACTGTCTGGAATTGAACACATCACTAGGATTTCGGAGCCCAACCGAAATGTCCTGCCTTTACAAGCCAAGAAGCACAATAAGGAACTGTCTGGTAGAGATCAAATCGTACTCCAGCAACAGTGGAAGCAGAAAGAGCTCGTCGAGAAGCAGATCAGCAATTGGAAAGCGACGGTAGTGACCCAATTTGATAAGGAGGGAAATTATGGTTTCCGTTATTCCAAGGTTAAACGGTATCTCTTGTCTTTGTCAGAGGAGAAAAGAAGGGCAGCTGAAGTCGAGATACTCGCTTATATGGTCAGCACTTTGGCTCTCCTATGGAAGGAGAAGTGCATTACGGACCACAGAAGTTCTTCATTATCTGTTGTGGCATTGATGTGGCACACGATTCAACAAATTGCAAAGGCAAGATGTGGAATCACCGAGGAAATAGCCGTATGCATTCGTGATCTCATAAGAGACCTCCAGCTCCCGGAGCTTGAACTGTTACCCCAGGAAAAGCGAGGCCTTTCGTTTCAATTTGCATCATTGAGAGGGAAGCAACCTAGCATCAGTCTCGGAATGCCACCTGTCGAGTTTCAACTTATCCATGCTGGCCCGTATTTGGATCGTAATATGGGTTCAGCGCCCGATCCGCGTGTTCGCGACTTTGAACCCGATGAATGGCAAAGGGAAATTCTAGACCAGATTGACTCTCGAAGAAGCTTGTTTGTTGTTGCTCCAACCAGCGCTGGAAAAACTTTCATATCGTAAGTCGGAGAAATAAGATCGTTATTGCCTCGGTTTAAAATTCACTCCAGGATTAACATATGAGGTATAGGTTTTACGCTATTAAGCAGATTCTTGAAGACGACAATGAAGGGGTATTGGTTTATGTCGCTCCTACGAAGGCACTTGTAAATCAAATTGCGGCTGAGGTACAAGCAAGGTTCTCAAAGTCTTTCAAAAACCCTGCTGGAAAGTCTGTCTGGGCTATTCACACGCGCGACTACCGAATCAACAATCCCATGGGTTGTCAAGTGCTTGTCACCGTACCTCACATACTTCAGATAATGCTGCTTGCACCATCAAATGCAACCAAGTGGTCGCCGAGAGTGAAACGAATTATATTTGATGAAGTTCACTGTATTGGCCAAGCGCAGGATGGCGTAGTGTGGGAGCAACTGCTCCTTCTTGCGCCATGTCCGATCATCGCCTTATCTGCAACAGTCGGGAACCCGCAGGAATTTAAGGAATGGCTAAGTTTAACGCAGCGAGCGAATGGAATAGAACTGAGAATGATAGAACACAAGGCCCGCTACTCAGACCTGAGGAAGTTTATCTATCGTCCACCAGATTTGTTTCTCTTCAACGGACTTTCGACGCCGGGTCAGCTGCCGCCTCTTGGACTAGACGATAGTCCTAATTTCAGTTTCATGCATCCGGTAGTAAGCTTGATCGACCGTGCTAGAGGTATGCCAGATGACCTAACTCTCGAGCCGCGAGACTGTTGGATGTTATGGAGGGTTATGAACAAACACCAGACGCAGGAGTTTCCGGTCGATGCATCTTTAAACCCTGCTATTGCATTGCCAAAATTGATTAAGAAGGCTGACATCTTCGAATGGGAGGGCCAACTCAAGAACTTGTTGAAACATTGGATGGACTATAAAGAGTCACCGTTTAATACAGTTATCGAGGAACTTTCGCAGGGACTACATGACACTGCGGCCAAAGCTAAGACCCAGGTTTCTTCAGGTAGGGTTCCAGAATCTCCAATTCTGGAACCAATTCGTAAGGGCCACATTCTGGATACGACTCTCCCTTTGATCTGCTCGCTTCACGATCAAGGCGCACTTCCTGCGTTGATATTCAACTACGATCGCAGCTATTGTGAGAAGATCTGTGGACATATCCTCAAACAGCTCGAGGAGGCAGAGGATTCTTGGAAAGAATCGAGCTCTATATGGAAGAAAAAAATGAGTGGATGGGCAGAATGGCAGAAAATGGAAGCCAGACGGATGAAAACAAAACAACCAAGGCGACAGAGGGAGACGGGAGGGGAAGAAGACAAGAAAACATCAAAAGGAGAGCAGATACGAGAGAATGCGTCTAAAGATTCAAACCCCATGGAGTCATTTAATCCCGACGCTCCCGTTTCCGGATTTCATTTAGCTGATGAAAAGAAACTTCACCCATCAGAATTCGAAAAGTATGCAACAGAGTTGAGGTGCCGTGCCGTGCAAGAATGGCTAATCAGGGCTTTACAACGTGGGGTTGGTGTACATCATGCTGGTATGAATCGTCGGTATCGTCAAGTTTGCGAGATTCTTTTCCGAAAGGGCTATCTTCGTGTTGTTATCGCTACGGGCACTTTGGCTCTAGGCATTAATATGCCGTGCAAGACTGTGGTCTTCTCTGGGGATTCGGTATATCTAACAGCGCTGAATTTTCGACAGGCAGCTGGCCGAGCTGGCCGTCGAGGATTTGACTTCTTGGGAAATGTCGTCTTCCAGGATGTTCCGTACGCTAAGGTCTGCCGTCTGCTGAGCTCAAGGCTTCCTGACCTCAATGGGCATTTCCCAATCACAACCAGTCTCGTGCTCCGCCTATTCATTCTGCTACATGAGTCAAACCAGGCTCCTTATGCGGCCAAGGCAATCAACTCTATTCTTTCGTGTCCTCGCATATATCTAGGCGGGCCGGAGTCGAAGCATACTGTGCTTCACCATCTGCGATTCTCGATTGAATACCTTCGTCGGAACTGCCTCCTGAGCCGGACAGGTGCTCCACTTAATTTTGCTGGAACAATATCCCATCTTTACTACACCGAAACCTCTAGTTTCTCCTTTCATGCATTGCTTAGCAATGGTTATTTCCATCAGTTATGTAAAGGAATTCGGCGTCGACCTGAACAAACACTGCTCGACCTCATGCTTGTTATGTCACACCTCTTTGGGCGCTACCACCTGAGACCAAGTGTATTGGAATCCAGAGGAGTCATGAGTAAGAGGTCAACCTCGGTTGTCATTCTCCCCGCACTGCCCGGGAAGGCGACCAAGATTTTGGACGCACACAACAAGAAGACCTTGAGCATATTTTCCGCATATGTTTCTACATTCATTGACCAACATATTCAAGATTCCGACTGCATCCTCCCCCTTACCGGCATCAAATGTGGCGGAGACCAACCAGCAGAAGATATCAGTAAACGGATGGAATTTCTCCCGCCGAATCGGGTGAATTCTGCATTCGTCTCGCTATCAGGGCATTTGGATGGATGGGACAGCATTCCGCAGCTTTGCAAAATGGTCCGGAGCGGTGTATGGCTCGAGCAGGCCGTCATTCCCTATGCTGAAGCATCTCCGGCAAAGGGCCAGGCACCATTGAATGCCTACTTGTACGATTTTTACAAACATGGCAATGTACATGCTTTGGTAACCGAGAATATGGTTCGTAAAGGGGACCTTTGGTTTGTCCTGAATGATTTCTCGTTGGTACTAGCTACTATTGTCACCAGCCTGGAGAACTTTTTGAAATTGTCGCCCAATACTGACCCGTGTCTCCTGGAGACCATGGGCAGTGGCGATGCCTTGGAAGAGGAGTCGGATAACAAAGCGTTTGAGGCAGCAGAAGGACATATTAGGATGCCAGATTCCTATAGAAAAGAGAGCCGCCCTACAGTCCAGCCCAAGGCCAAACATCCGGGCAGTACTTCGTTTAAGGATAAGGATAAGGATAGTAGCGATGTGGCAGAGAATTGGGACGACGCATTGAGTGACGAGGACAACAACAAAGAAAATACCAGCCACGGGGTCCTCAATGTGGCTACCAACAAGTCGAAGAAAACGGAGAGAAAGAATCCGAAACCCCCCAAGGACGCTACCAAGCACAATACCAACGCCGGTGATACAGTTCTGGAGGGTGCAGGAATCATGCAGGTTCTCCAGGCCTTCCGGATGCTTCAGCAGGAGTTTAACAATAAATTCAGAGTTACTTGGGCGTGATTTGAAGGGCTATCCATTTGGCTTAACAGCTCCTATCACAGCGTTGCTAGGCTGCGTTGTTGGTTATTGTGAGCATTAGGGTTAAATCAAAATACTAGCTGTTGTTTGCAGGAACTTATGTACTTCTCTTCTTAAGTTTAAGGCCCGCAGTGCGAAGATTTAAAGTGTTGGAAGACTACAATGGAGAGAGGTTTTGATGTCTTGTCGTTGTCTTATTCGAACCAGCTGCCTCTTTAATATCTGGGTCATGGTTGTATACGCCTTTAAGTAGGAACGAACTAGAGGTGTTTAATTAGGATCCTATGGAACTACATAATCGCTAACCTTCCTTACTGGAAGCGCCTGTAGTAGAACCCGACCCGACCTGGGGCTGTGAGTGGGTACGCTTTAGCTATAAATCCGTGTACAGTCTATAGGACTTCAAACCTTTACAGGAACCCTAAGTAAGCTACGTAAATAATTCCAAGGGGATTATGTATACCATCAGGACGACCGTCCGGCTGATTCGAGATAGGCCATGACAACACGGTCGAAGTCCGTCGGACTGCTGGTATCGAATTCATTCACACGAAGGCGCATAATAATTCGCTTGGGAGATCCTCCTCCCATTTTTTTCCGACGCCAGCATCTGGTTCCGATGGTTATGTTCTTGATTTACCACTATCGTTGTCGATGAACAAAAGGAGAGCGTGAACATAATACTGCCTTCCAGTACCGCCTGCTCTAAGAGCGTAGCATAACTGAATCATGATGAGTAAGCTATGATGAAGTTATGTTGGAAGTGATGTCGAAGGTAGAGATAATTCCAGGAACTCTGTATGGACAGGGTTGTCTATCAACTAAACAAACAAAAAGAAGATTCTATTCATTCTAGGATTCTAGATTAAATCAAGACAGATAAGGAGGTACTTTGAAGAGAGGAAATTCCAATAATCATTAAGGTGGACAAAAAGCAGAGATGAGGGGTTAATCCAGATGAGGGGATACGCAAGTCCCCCCCCGCATAGCGCTCACCACAACCGACGTCCAAAGAAATCAAATATAGGGAGTGATATATCTTATTAATATAGCAGCATGATACCTAGATTCTCATATAATCATGATCTTTGCTGCAAAGAAGAAATTAACCATTAATCCTTCCTACTAGTTTAACATTTAACATAGTGACCAGGTAAGTAGTTTACTCCTCATTAGAAAATACCCCGCACCTCCAACCTCTCCGTCTATATAAACATCCACTCGCCGTTTCCGAATTCCATCCAGGAGATAAACCTCTATATATATTATATTGATTTAACCAATATGTCTCTCGCAACCCTTGATGTAAGCCAACCCCTCTAACCTAACACAACATACGCCGTACGGCATCCTAAATTCAACCTAACCCAAATCCAGACAACCCAACACCCCCACCTCCCCGCCGCCTCCACAACCCTATTCCAAGCCAAGGCCGCCAAAGCCCTCACCTTCGAACAAATCGCCCAGCACATCGGCCGGAACGAAGTCGCCACGGCAGCCATCTTCTACGGCCAAGCCAAGGCCTCGCCGGAAGACATCGACAGCCTGGCTTCGCTCCTGGATATTCCCGGGACGGTTCTCCGCGAGCAGCTCGCCGGGTTCCCGGATCGCGGGCGCTCCGTGGACATGCCGCCCCGGGAGCCCCTGATTTACCGGTTGTATGAGATTGTGCAGAACTATGGGTATGCGTATAAGGCGGTGCTGAATGAGAAGTTTGGGGACGGGATTATGAGTGCGATTTCGTTCTCGACCAAGGTGGAAAAGGAGACGGATGCGGAGGGGAATCATTGGGCGGTTATTACGTTGCGTGGGAAGTGGTTGCCTTTTTCGAGATTTTAATGGGATATTTTTTTTATTATATTTTTTTTTTCCATTGTGGTTCTGTTGAATGAATGTAAATGTCACACTGAGTTCTATTGTGTTAGTAGTGTCAAGCTATAACATATGTAACATAACTTCTCTCTCACACATACTCTCTCTCTCTCTCTCTCTCTCTCTCTTCACTCCCTACCCAACGATCCTTCTTTCATCAATTAAATCATTAATCATGTCGAATCCCCCCCCAGTCAGAGTGCCATGCACCTTTCCCCAGTGCACCCGCTACTTCAACTCGACCAAGGAAATGACCCGACACAAAATATTCGACCCCGAACACGAATACTGCCCGAAATGCGACGAGGACTTCCAAACCGAGGAGCAGCTCCTGATCCACAAGATCAAAAGCAACAAACACATCGTCTGTCCTGTGTGCGGCCATGAATTCGGCAGCGAAGGCGGGCGGGACAGTCATATTCGCCAGGTACCGTAACCCTCTTACAGACAGTCCCGAAGTAACTACTAACTCAGGTTGTTTGTTTTAGCAACACCGCTCCGGACAAAACCTCACGTGCCCCGGATGCAAGGCCAAATTCAAAAGCGCCGCCGGTCTCTTTCGCCATATCGAGGAAAACGAATGTCCCGAGATTTCCAAGGATATGCTCCTCCTTGAACAGTCCCGGAAGCTCCTGATGAAGGAGGCACTGGGGCTGGAAACCGACTCGCCGCTGTCTCCATTGCTTCCGGATTTAACTCACGACCTGGAGGAGGAGGAGGAGGAGGCGGAGGGGCATGTGGGCGGGGTCAAGATTTCCATCGGCGATGTGAACTGCGAGGCTATGGCGAATCAGCCGCGGCCCGGACAGGTCGATCTTGCAGATAGGTTGTCGGCTGTGTTGACGCTCAAGCACTGGCCGGCACTGAGCGAGGCGGAAAAGAGAGGGAAAGGGAAAGGGGACAGCAGGGCTGCGGCGCTGGGAGCGGGTGACTTGTTGGCGTTCCCGGGCCTCTCCGTGAATGATGACGCGAAGGAACACGGCGCCTGGAAGGGGAAGGGACGCGCTCCATCTGTTGTGGGCTCGGAGATAACCTATGGTCCCTCCTGCTCGGGCGATGCGGCGGCGGCTGTGAATTCGAAGGCTGGGAGCTCCGACCTGGCGAGGTTTTTCAACGCGTTTAGTGGGAAATATATCTGTCGTTGCAAGATGGAGTTTGAGACCGCCCTGGACTTTGAGGCGCATGTCTTGGCCTCCAGCAAGGGCAATCGCAGAGTGCAGTATGCGATCTATCTCAATCCTATTCCCCCGCACTGTGTTGTTGCTGTTGCTGTGAGCTAACGGGTGTAGGTGCCCTGGATGTCTGCGGGTCTTTAAGACGACTGCCGCGCTGATCGCCCACTGCGAGTCGGCCACCACGCGATGCGATATCAACCAGGATAACAAGTACGCGCAGATGATCGACGAAGTGACCGGTGGATTTATCCAAATGGCCGGGTACAACGAAGACGGCACGATGAAGTACGAGGCCGGCGCGCTGGATCTTCCCAAGACGACCAGAATCGGCACCGACTTGCGGCAGGTGAACTGGTGATTTTTTTTTTTTTTTTTTCTTCACTTTTAATTCGAACCAAGAGAACAACAGCGGGTACTTCATAATTCATGAGAATTTGATTTGTTTGTATTTATTATGGCTAAGGACTGAAGAAAGCAAGGTATCAAAGATAAATATCGTAATGAATTCCCATCAAGACCCGGCGGGTCCTTGTCTCGTAGGAGATCCAGGGGTATAACCGACAAAAAAAAGACTAAGACGTAGATGTCATAGACAAACATGGGCAGAGAGTCTCTATCCCGAGTCCCATCTAACAGCAGCACTCGCAGCACTCGAAGCAGGCAATACCGGCGCAACTATTCCTCGTCAGTGATATCTCGCTATGTACGAACCAAAAAAAGAAAAGAAAGAAAAGAAAAAAAAAAAAAACCTACAGTCCGCAGCAGAAACCGGCCTCGTCACCTCCACGGAGCTCCATGCGCATACCCTCCTGAGGAGCCTATGATTGTTAATTCCATCCATTCTGGAGAAGGAGATAAAGAAAAAAAAAAAAAAAAAAAAAAAGAGAGAGGAAACATACAGGCTGCTCGCTCACAACACGCTCAGTGGTAGGAGCATTAGGGCTGGTGGGCTGGGCCATAGTCACGGACTTAGGGTCCCAGGTAGGGTCCTGAGCACGGGCGGAGTTGTCCTTGGACTTGAAGAGATCGAGAGGGTTGAACATGGTGAATTTTTAAGGTAGAGTGGATGTCTGGACCGAGGTAGGATGGGGTATATGAAGAAGAGGAAGAGAGAGAGCAAGGGAGAAAACTTCGCGGGGGAAATGGACGGTTTAAATTAAGTTGTTGAGGAGCAAGCTAAGACGTCAGCAGGGATGAAGAAAAAAAAAAAAAAAACAACAAAAACAAAATAAAAGGGGGGAGGAGCTAGAGAGACTGAGAGAGACATGGCCCATGTACTGGGCTGAGCAGCAAAGCGGGAGAGAGCGAGTAGCGAGCGAGCGAGTAGAGAGAGTCCGGCACATCACGGCTTAATTTCAACTAAGGATTCGGGCTGGCGTCGTGCTGGTTTCTTACTCGTGGGTGGATCGAAAATGATACACCACTTCCCACTACTCTGACCCGCAGATAATCCATGTACTGGCGAGTCTTAGCTTGTTGTTGGCGCCGCCTTATGTTTCAGTGACAGTCCCAGCCACGATAATGGAGTTGGATTGTGGCTGTTCTGTAGGACTCCCACTGTACGGAGTAGGCAGCCGGATTTCTCTTTCTATTTTCAGCATAGAACTCGGTGAGGAGGGCTGAGCGATGCTCCGTAAAACGGTTAACATAGTAAGCTTTGGGTAAGCTTCAGCTAGCATTGCATGTCCCACTCGGATGAGCTGTTGACTTGTTGCAGAGCATACCGAGTACGGGTAACGCTGTAGGAATGGAAGTCAATGACCTATCCACTGTTCAGTCAGAGGGTTATGATTTCGGTTTGGTGAAGCCATACATTTCTAGTTCAAGTTATTCTCCCAAACGTTATGTGCAGGAGTCTGTCTCCGGGACGCGAGATTTGTTGAATTGTTGAAAGCCGCCATCTTCAGAGAGAATAGATGCGTTTCCTAATTAGGCTTAGTCCCCCTTCCCACCGTCAACCGAATTTGCTGCCGACATTTCAGAGTCAAGAACTCGAACTTGCTCAAAATATCATCAATCCCTAGAAGAATAACATGGCTGAAAACCTCCCATCCTCCTCCCGCGATGCCGACTTCCGCCGCTTCAAAACCTACGCCGCCATCACCTTCCTCGTCGCCGCCCCAGTCCTCATCGCCCTCCCACCCCGAAAACTCGACCATCTGACCGTCCTCCTCGGAACCGCGTTCTGCGTCTCCGCAAACCATCTCACCCGGGAACGCACCGGCCGGAGCATCCTCGACCGCATTGAATCCCGCGTTGCGGCCCATTCCACGCACTCGCCCATCCCCGGCTTCACCATTGCCGATCTGCCGAGTGAGCGGGCCCAGGAGATCCAGGCGAAACTGCGCGCGACCCGCGATGCCCAGATCCGCGACGGGAGTGTGGTGGGCGAGGAGTGGGAGAGGCTGAAGGCGCGCCAGCTCCAGGACCAGGGCGTCGTGGAGCGAGTTTGGATGGGTGGGGAGACGGCGGGATGGAAGGAGAGGCGGCTACGAGAGGAACAAAGGGCCTTGGATGAGGGGAAGGGGTATGGCGATTTGATCAAGGAGCATATCTGGGATGTCTGGACTTGGGGGGAGAGCAGGAAAGAGGGGGGGGGGGAAGAAGAATGAATGATCTATGGTTTATCGAACCGAGGAGGACAAAAAATGTATGATATGCGTTGCATTGGTTTGGCGTTGGTGGCTACTTTAATGATATCCTGTACTCTACTCTGCGGATACCCATCTGCCTGTGGGATCCTGCGAATTTGCCGATTTATAAAAGGTTATCAATTTGGTATGGATTCTTCAAATTAGCGAACAACTTAATCTGCGGGACAGATTACATACAGTAACGGAAATTGATTGAAAGCGCTAATTCGGACCATAATTAGTCCAGTTAGTTCAGACGATTGACCCCTCAGAATGCTTCGATTCCTCACAGCTCAACACCCATGGGAGCACAGGGAAACAAAAACATGAAGTTCTTTTCACATAATAACGCTCAAACCCCCCTCAGGGTCATGGCCACTGCGTGTCTACTACAACTTGGAGGAGCCTTGAGACTGACCACACCCCATTTGCACCTGCCAAACACTAGCTTGCATGCCGCTTCAGTCCCCTCGTTCGACTGGTCTCGCGTAAACCCTTCACAAGACCTCGAGTACCACGACTGCTATGAAGGTTTCCAGTGCACTCGGCTTCTCGTTCCCCTAGACTGGCAAAACGCCTCCTCCGCACGGATCGCCATCGCCGTCATCCGGCTGCCTGCAACCGTGGCGGCAGACGACCCGTCCCATGGCGGGAGCCTCATGCTGAACCCTGGCGGACCGGGAGGTTCCGGGGTTGATTTTGCTCTTCGCGTGGGTCGCACCGTGCAGCGAAACCTGGAAGGCGAGCGGCACTATGAGATTCTGAGTTTCGATCCGCGCGGCGTTCGGCTTAGTGAGCCGCATCTAGACTGCTTCGCTTCTTCCGCGGAGCAGAGTATCTGGGGTCTCGGGCAGCGGATAGCGGGGGGGATTGGTGTTGATGGTGGAAGTGCCAGGTTTCTCTCCTATCACTGGGCGGGAGCGGAGGCTCTGGTAAAGCTGTGCGAGGGAAAAGGGTCGAGTGCGAAGGCGCGGCAGTATGTATCAACGACATACGCTGCGAGAGACATGCTCCACCTGGTTGACAAGATCGATGAGGAGAAGGAGAAGGAGAAGGAGAAGAAGAAGAAGAAAGTCGGGCAGGGGTTCGATGGTGCGGACGTGAACGCTCAAGCGCCACTTCGCGAAACCCGTGCTCCGGATGAAAGTAAGCTTCAGTATCTGGGCGCTTCCTATGGGACTTACCTAGGGCAAGTTTTCGCCAGTATGTATCCGCACCGAGTGGGCCGTATGATGCTCGACTCGGTTGTGGATGGCAACGACTGGAGAGACAGCCTTTTCTACTCGTCTCTGAACGACACCGACAACGCACTGCAATCTTTCTACCGCAATTGTTATACCAAGCAATCCGCGTGTTCGTTATGGCAGCCCGAAGACACCTCTCCCCTGAACATCACCGCGCGGGTCAACTCTCTCCTCGAAGAACTCGACATTCGACCCGCCAGGAGCATTGGAGCGGGCACCGCCAGTTTAATCACCGGCGACGACATCCGCGCACAGATCTTCAACTCGCTATACAGCCCTCTGGTGCATTTCCCTGAACTCGCCAACCTCCTCCAAGACCTCCTCGACAAAAAGCCCATCTCCTTACCATCTACCACCACATGCCCATCCTCCCCGGGACTCCCCGACGACGACTCCCGCGGCCTCAGACTCGAGGCGCTAGCCTCCATCTCCTGCCCCGACGGCCCAGCCCTCCTAGGCAAGCCGCTCTCCGAATTCGAAGACTACTTCACGTCCCTGAACGCCCAGTCCGTATTCGGCGCCCCGTGGAGCCTATTCAAACTCACTTGCTGGCAGTGGCCGTGGCGATCGCCCTGGCGCTTCGAGGGCGCCTGGAACGCCTCGCTCCCGATCCTGTTTGTCGGGAACCGGTTCGACCCCGTCACTCCGTTTGGAAACGCCAGAACCGTGGCGGAGCGGTACGAGGGGTCTGCGGTGCTGATGCACGAGAGCGTTGGGCATGGCGGGTTGTTCCCGGGGTCGCGGTGTATGTGGGAGTATGCGAGAGCTTACTTGGGGCACGGTGCGCTGCCTATCGCGGGGACGATCTGTCCGGCGGATTGTGAGCCTTTCGACGGTGGGTGTTCTAGTGATAGCCGTGCTTTGTATCTTTAGTACTCTACCGAACGTAGGGATCTAATGATACGTTAACTTATTATGTAGAGAGAGCATATTGAATAAAATACTAAAGTAGCAACGGTACACTTCCCAAATCAACGCAGCGATAAGGTAGAATAATCAATATACGATGTATCTGTTGCTACACAGCTGCTACTTGCTTGCTAGCTCGAGAGTGAAAACAGTTCTACCCTCAAAGAAGAGAAGAGAAGACAAGCGGAGACGGTAGAATGATTTATCTCATTTTTATCATCAGCTCTAGCTTATGATACACCCACCAAGTATAGATATAAATCAGAAAGACAAATATGGAAAAGCAGACTCCTCTCCACAGGCTAGCTTCACACCTCGTGCACTAGGTGTGAACCCGGGTAACCTGGAAGAGGCCCTTGTCTTTCCATGAGGACAGTAGCGATAGAGTATGCGTACATGAAGAAAATATACAAATGAAGAACAAATGAAAAGCATTGATACATGATTGATTGATGCCCCCCCCATTCGGGTAGCAGCTTGCTAGACCAAGGGAAACATCCAGCTGCACTTGCATGCTTGGTAAAAACCTTGGCCAGGGATCTAGACAGCAAGGATAGAATATTGTAGAAATCGGAAAGTAGAAGTAGGTTAATGGCAGTGTATGCATGCCAATAAAGAATGGTGATGATGATGATGATGATGATGATGATGATGATGATGGTGATGATGATGATGATCCCATAGTCTCCTCCTCCTAATTCCCTCGTGGAATCTTTCCGTCCCATGGTTTCCTCCGCTTGGTTTCCTTTCCGGTTCGTTCGATTCGATTGTGGTTGTCCGGGTTGCTGTGTTTGATATTCCGTGCTGATGTTGATGTCCAGGCTGGAGGGAGAGGGCATTGCTGTTCTTGTCTTGGATGAGAGAGTATTGGCACCGATGAGGCGCAGAACGATTGATATTATATATGGCTTAAGTTGGAAGCGGAAGAGAGTAGACAAGCAATGTAATGTGATGTTTCTTTCGAAGTTGCACCACGAGCTGCCGCTCGCGACGGCTAAAGAGAGCCCAACTATGAACAGCCCGGTCGTCATCTCGCACTGGGATCCTTCAGTGGAGGCACCAGCAGCCTTTGGTCCATGTTGTGTGTTGCTTATGCATCCGCGGGGTGACTGTTTTGCAGGGAAGCAGGTGTGGATTTAGATATGTTTTTTTACCACTCTCTCTTGGTTTTTTTTTTTGAAATTTGATGTCTTCGTCATAGGCGTGCACGGCAGCCTCGTGGTGCTGGACGCGGCATGACCAGTGCTCGTTCGTCCGGAGAAAGATAAAGAGATAAGTCCTTTGGAGTGCTGGAAGTTTGGCGGTAGTAGGCGGCCCCGGGAGGGGGCTGTTTGACCTTGACAGGTCTTGTTTTGGCGTAATAGTTTTAAAAGATTGGTGCGTCAGTCATGACGCAGTCGTCGCGGTTGTCAACGGCGAAGCTGGAGTTCGAGTCGATGCCCATTCCGTTCGAGTTGGAACGAGCTTGCTGAATCCGCCGAGGAGAGCGGTTTGATTTCTTCTAAATGCATTCGTTAGTTCAATGCACCGTCCACAAGAGATTTCAGTTACTTACTTGGCGGAGTGGCGGAGCCTCTGTCATGGCAATATCCTCATTGGAGGGGTTGAGTTTCGTCTAAACAGGTGTGAATGAGATACACCTCCAAGACACCTCAAGCACTTACTTTTCGGAGTGCTGGTGCGTCTGTCATGACAACATCCAGATACAGGAAGTTCTACAAACATATTAGTATCAAACCCCTTCAATAAGGCGGAGATGGTGTACTTACTCCTTCGATTACAGGGGTGATACCCTGGTTGGCCCTGGGACGTCTCCCAATGCGGCCAGTCAACGCGCCTTGTTTCTGAAGGCTGTTGCGGTGATTTGGTCTTCTATTCCCGTGGGAATTGAATTGTCTTGGTTGGTTATGTTGTCTTCGAGGCTGGTTGGCATGGTTTCTGCGCGGACCTCTCCCCACGCCGGCATTGACTTGATTCGCAGTAGCAGAGGCCTCCCGGTTGTTATGAGCGTTATTACGCTTTCCTCGGTAAGAGTGGGGTGCGCATCCCTCACTCGTTTGGCTAGATTGCCAATGTCTAGTTCCTTGCGGTCCCCTGCCATTTGATTGAGTTCGAAGAAACGAGGCATTTTGATGGGGACCGTGACCGGAGCGCTGTTGGCTCGAGGGTCGTCCTCCAGCAGGGACAGTCATCTGCGTGGAGGGGGTGAAAGAAGAGAAAGCTGGGGTAAACGAGGAAAACATGATGGTTTAGGTGGACAAAGATGCAGATATCAGACGGGTTTATCTTGAAGGGGGAGGTTTCCAAAGAGGTAGGCCTGCTTCGAGAACTTGATCTCGTATAGGGTAAACGGTTTTTAAGCTTGAAGTGGAAGTTTTTATTCCTTGTTTTATTTGTTTTGTTTTGTTTTTTGTTTTGTCAAGCTGTGTGGAATTTTTTTAGAACGTAGATATGGGCTCTATTCCCGCTAGGCTGTCCCAGTCAATGGTTGTAAAAGTAGGGTTGAGGTATGCAAGTATGATAGCCGTGGCCTGTTCTGAAAGCTGTGTCAAGCGGTTTCAAAGAGTAATAAGAATCTTCTTCAAAGCGAGAGGGTTTGATTGTTTCTTCAAGTGGATACTAGAATATGGGAGAGATCCTAGAGGAAGAAAGAAGAGAGGAGGACTTGAGGGGGGGATTTCAGCTCTATTCATACCCTGGAGCAGCCCGCACGCAGACGTAATTGGGACTTCATTCTGTGGAACTGGTCTTACAATCTATGAAGCTATATTTAGTCCAATATGATCGATGTATGCGTTGATTCAACGGCATTTCAGGAATGAAGTATAAAAGAAGCCAATCACAAGGGCAAAGATGGCCTCGACCCACGGTTGAGGAGCTTGACGGATAAAATCTACGGAATATCTGCGTCTATCTTGCTATTAAATGACAGCATCTACGGGATAACTCGGGGAAATATGGGGGTAGATCTCCGTCATGTTGCTCTAAGTGAGATGCGCAGTCTCCGGAACTTTTGAGAATTGCGAGCTGCACACGTAGATACAAGTACCAATCCGAGTTTTCTTCTTCGCTTAGAGATATTACCTCATAGATGTTCATCTTTTCCACTGCCCTCCAATCTTCATTTTCTTGCGAGGGATTGCTGGTCCGCTTAGAGACGACGTGCTGCTATTGGACGCCAGGCTTTCGCGTTTCCTCTTCTCTGGTTTTGCATGCCTCCTCTTTCGTCGCTCCTCTTTAATCTTTAAACGCCGCTGTACTTCTTCAGAGATATCATCGGTTTCTAGCGACACTGGTATGGCATCCCCAACGTCTTCATCGGCACCGGGAACAGCCACATCTAGCCGTTTTCGTTTCTGAAAACGTTCCGCTTCAACAGGCAAAGCCTCTTCTATTTCAGCTTGCATCACAATTTCGTCTGATTGACGGCGCGGGCGTTTCCTTCCGTTCTTTGATTCCGTCGATGCAGCTCGTCGAGATGAGGATGAAGCAGAGATATCGTCATGCAACAACTCATCTGTCATACAATTCCCAGTGGCATCATTCCCACCCGGTGCTCCTATCCTATTAATTAGTTCCAGTCTAGATTCTTCATGTAAATTGAGATAGCTTACGCGGGATCTACATGATAAAAGTCAGCGCCCCCTTGCCAGGAAAGTTCAACCCAGAGAATCATTGTCAAAACTAACGATATGTTTCTTGATGCCTTCAAATTGGCTCACCAACTTCTTGGTTCTCTGAACCATAGATGAGATCACCCGTAAAGCCTCGGAATCCGAGGTGACCTGATCCCTGACCTGATTCAGCAACACTAGATGCGAATTAAGAACCGCTTCATGCTGCGAATATATCTAGAATGGCATTGCTCTATTAGCGCGTCGTGCGTTTTCATCCTATGCTAAATATAGCAGACGAGCAAATATACTCGTTCACAGTGATATAACATCTACGAGATCGTCCAGTGACAGGGGGGGGAGGGGTGGTGGATGAGCGGATTGAGGGAATTACCTCGGACCAGGACAATTGGGCTTGCGGTGGCTGCGGAGCCGGCGCGCCGTCATTATTACTATCTGCTTCATCGCAGCCCTCCTCCACAGTAGGATTTAACGGTGGCTGTTGATTGCCTAGAGACATTGCGCAGAAAACTCCCTGCCAACTTTGCCTTGAGGTTGGATTAAAGCTTGCAACTCAAAGATCAACAGGGCTTCGAGTTCTCCACGCCAAGACCTTGACCCCTGGGAGTTAACCGGGCCAATCATAGTGCGTTCTCCCAACTACATCCCGTCCCGACCATTTTGGAATACGACTTGTGAATATTTCTCAACAGCTATACAAGTCTCATTTTGCATCAGTGTTGCTGACGACATGATGATTGTGAGCAGGAAAAGCAATCCTGTCCGGACAAAATAACTAATACCGTAATATGCTGACCAATGCGCCGTAATTTGAAACAAACAAGCCAAGTAATAGAAAGGGTAATAATACAAGCAATCCATTATTCATATTCAAAACATCGAGGTATCACCATGCGCCAGCATCAAAGTCAAATCGAGACAGTTCCTTCTGGGCATCTTCCGCATCCTTCTTGGCCTTCATTCGCATATAGAAAATGGGACAGTCTCGGGATGAGCAAATGACTTCACAGTGAAGACTGCCCTGACACCGCTGGCACTGAGTCCATAGTCGACCAAATCTCACTTCCAGGTCTGATACTTTGTTCAGGCTCTTTGTATAGAGCTCACCTAGGCGAGGGCGGCAATGCTCACACACTGCTCCCGCGCTGACATCTTTCCCAGTCAGTGGTTTTTTGCAACCCAGACATGTTTCAGTCTTCTTGGTAAACTTCATAAGACCTCCCATTGTCGGAGCTGCAACTGCAATGGTGCGCGTGTGTTCACCATGGAGTAGCTGATTGGCCTTTTTTTCTCCTAGAATGGGCTCGAAGATACGCCCTAAGGGATTGGCTAACTGGTTGTCAAGGTAGTATTTTGTGTCGATAGGGATATTATTTTCCAGTACATAGATAGGATCTTCTGACTTTTCGTAGTTTTTCGCTCCTGTGCCTTTGATAATCACGTAGGCGACACGATCACCAAGCGTAGGGGCGGAACCGGCGTCACGCTTTCGCATGCGCTCAGCAAGCTCGACGTGTGCTTGCTTTGCGGAGTAGGCATCCTTCGTAAGGGCCTTTGTTATGACGAGCTTGGACATATCGATTTTGTTCTGCAGCAGGTCGGAGATGGTGTTCTTGACGTATCTAGGACAGCTGAGTCAGAAGAAAAGAAAGGGAAGGGGGGTTGGGCTACATACTCTTGGGCAGCATCGACATCTCGATCAATCAAAATACGATGCAACACAGTCTCGATGACATTCTGAACTAGCAAGCAGTTGTCTCTGCGAACGGTCTCAATACCCTTGGTATCCATCTTGTCAAACTTCTTGGTATTTGTCCAGTAAAGGCCAGCATATCGCTTCTTGTTAATAAGAAGATACGGGAAGTAGACCTTTTCGAATTCAAGTTTGATTGGCTTCAAGAATTTTGAAGACACGTAATCTGCAGCCTCCTGGCCCAGTTTCATGGCATCTTCCAGCTCTGTCACACCGAATTTAACCATGACAGAATCAGTGTCGCCATAAACAACCTTTGCATCGTGCGAATAGCCATTTGCGATTGTGTATCGCGCCTCGACTTCTTGTTTTGTCTTCTCAATCATTTGACGACCATAACTCGTAGTGCTACTAGCAATAGGTAAGCACGGCAGCTTTCCGACAGTCGCACCGGTAAGCCCATAAACACTGTTTGCACTAATTTTTAAGGCGAGCTGTCGACCATTCAAGACAGCCTTTTTGAATGGATCAGTTTCCATGGCAAGCTCTTTCTTTGCTCTTTTTCTTGCACTCAGCAATTCTTCCAAAATTTGTGAAAGAAGCCCCTTTCGCACTTTTGTGGTACAAAACATATCACCGTTCGGCGTTACAATATAGTCTTCGTCCTTTTTCATACCAGCGATGCTGTTCTTGTTGAGCAGGGTGGTATAGCATAAATTATGTGCCTGGATGATGGAGGGATACAAAGAGGCGAAATCGAGGGTCGCGATCGGTACGTCGTAGAAATCACGAACAGGTTCAATAACGGTGGCACCTTCATAGTCTTGTTCACCTGCTGGGGTGCTATTCGGAATCACGAGCTGTTGCTCCAGTGCTTTTCGGTACAACTGGCTAAGGAATTTGACTTGCTGGCCACGGGACAGCAGGAAATTGAAGGGGACTCCTGTTACCCTTGCCATTTCCGTGTAGTTGACAAGACACATTAATTTATCCATTAGTCTTTGCGGCAGATAGGCATCTTTCAAGCAATAAACTGCAAGACGCCGTCTGGAGTCAGGAGTCCCGTTGTAAAGTTCAGTAATCATCGTATGATGCACATCTTCTTTTTGCTCACCAAGGAACTCATAAGAAACAGAATTGAGGGTGTAACTTCGCAGCTGGTGGTCACGCTGAACCAGTTGCAGAAGGTCTAACTGAATCCTACCATTTGTATTGGTCGCCTTGGTGTCACGGTTTCCCATCTGCTTGCTTGAGAAACTGGTTTCCTTAGCTTCAGATTTCATACCGTTTAATCGTGTCCAATACGGAAATCCTGTGCATTTCAAATGTTTTGCACGATCCAATAGGTACGGAAAATCGAAGTTGGCAATGTTGTAGCCAATAATCACATCGGGGTCAACCTTTTGGACGAAGTCGCGCCAAGCCATAAGCATCTTCTCTTCTTCCTGAAATTCCAGAATTTGTGTGTTGACAATCAGGCTGCAGGTATTCATCACGAAGACATTTCGGATGAATGGCTTTGATTCTCCGTATCGCGTGACAACATTGGCAATTTGGATAACAGGATCTTGATTAGGTTCTGGGAAAATTCCCTTTCGTCCAGCACACTCAATATCGAAAGACAGAATGCGCAGCGGTGCCATCTTTGCCCAATCTCCATGGGGGGCGTGAGCGATGAGATCAAGATAGTCAACGCGCGCCTCTATTTGGCAGTTGGAGACCTTCTCCTGCGGGTCACAGAGATGGTATTTTCCAGCTTTCGCTTCAACCCACGACATACCCGAGAGGTTCGTATCAATCATGAACCGCAACAAGTATTGGATGTTGTCAAACGTCAAAACTCCTGACTCCTGTTTACTCCACAATCCTTTATAGTTGAGGGACTGGGCGTTATTCTCCAGCGCATTGCGTAGCTTGCTGATATACCTCGGGTCTGTGACTGTGATCTTCAGGTAGTAACTCTTCTTGTTTCCCTGAAAACCATATATGTTTTCCCTCATGGTGACTTGTACCGACTCGATGACTGGGGTGAACTGGCCGAGTTTCGTTTCTAGAAATGCTCGATAAGGGTCGCAATCGTCCTTTGTGAATCCAACAGGAGCAGCAATATAAAGGTAGTGTTTAAATCCGGTAACATGGAGTAAAACTGACTGACCGGCCTATTTATGGTGTTAGAAACGGTGAACAGAGAAAAGCCCGGGAAGTGCAAGGACAGTCAGTACCTCTGTAACGCCGAAAAGTCGGATAGCCGGCTTGCCCATTGAGGTGCCTTCCTCTGCGTCAATCTGCTGAAAACAGACGCTTTCCTTCGTAGGATCGAATTCACCCAAAGGTGGCCGCTCCCATTGTTGGTCCTTCTCGGAGTTGCTATCCTTCAATCCATTGATGTCCTGCGTCAGCTTCTCCAGAACTTCCTCTTCAAATTGGCTTTTCTGCGGCTGACTTGAGCCAACTTTCCGCTGGCCATTCTGGCTCCCTCGAATAACTCTTCCAGGCTGTTGAATATCGACTTTACGCTTTTTAATGGAACTGGGCGATTTCAAAACTTCCCGCGGATTGTTGGTTGCCTCACCCAGAACCCGTTTCTGGGGCATCGTGACGGCTTCAGGCATAATGATCGCTCATAGAAGACACATTAAGGATCAATTTAAACGCACAGTACACAAATCAGAGCTCAAATAATAAGAGAAGCTGTTGTGGGGAGACTGTTGTAGGGCGTCGCAGCGGCGCGGCGGTAGTTTGGGGACTGATAATTGATTAGGAAGTTCGTGTTTCGTTCGCGACTTACGTGACGCGTTGCATCGACATCACGTGTACTCATAGACCGTCAGCGCAGGACAACACCAAACAACTATGAAAAGTTACATAGGACACGGCTTCAAAAAGTGTTCTTTAGCCTTACAGACACCATATGGGTACAATCAAAGAGAGTGACCCCCCAAATAAGAGAACCAAGTGCTCAGATGCGATTTCTCGAATACGATCTTCTATGACGTCATACAGAAAAATACAAAGAAAAAACGCATGAAGAACAGGAGACGACGAGATCAAGCTCGGAACATATTCTATATTTGGTATCGAATTAACTAAGGTAGCTATCAAGAAGGCAAAGACTTCATCTGAGTCAAGGAATCGTGGGCGGAGTGTCTATTGTGAGTTCTCCTGTGTCTTATAAATATGATTATAGCCATCCAGAGACTCCTGTTTCAAGCTCTCAATATCGCGTCCCTTGAATCGGTTTGGATCGAGAGCGCGCTTTGTGGCAGTATCGACGGCCTCAATGAATCCCGAAGGGGTCATCACACCATTTACACGGCCATCGGATACGCGGATGTCGGTGACATCTCCTTCGATGAGGTCCGCACCATGTTTTCGAGCCTCTTCCCGATAAAAAGAAACAATTGTGATAGGACTTGCTGTTCCATCTCCTGCAAAGTGTAGCGCCAGTAGGCTGTCGTTCCTGACTAAACTAGGAGCCATCTGTGATGCTCGTTCTGCGCTGATCAATTCGGCCTCTAGACCAACATTCTTAGCCATTTCAAGCCTTGATTTGAGCTTTTCCACTCCATGACTGCTGGTCGCTAATTCAAGACCCCCGACGAGGTCAACCCCTCCAGGAATTTTCAGATATTCCTTCACGCTATCAATAGCAAGGCGAGTGAGGACCTCAGACTCATTGAATTGTCCAACAAATCCCGGTGCAACTCCCGTCGAGCCCTTCAATGTTGAAAATGAACGGTCAATGACAACCACCCTCTTCTCAGCGTCGGAAATAGACCAAAAATAGGCCAACGCCGAACCTACAATCCCTCGTCCAATAATAACAATATCAGCAGTCTGTTGCGATGTCATCTTTGAGCTTGACTGGAACAGAGCGGAAATTCCACACGATTCCAAGAGACCCGGGCCATATCTGGCTACTTATACACATGCAGTCAGAGCTCGAGCACTCAGCGCCTCCCACTGATATTTCTATTTTTAATCTGATCAATGCCAACGGTTATTCTCGGGTTATCTGGAGAATTGGATCATTTGGCCGGCTTCGGAGTCTATCCAGCAAGCTAAGACTGGATCCGAGTTAGCGAAGGCCAAATACGAGCTCGAACAAGCCGGGCTTTGACAAGCAGTAGAATTCCACGCCAATAATAATATGACTTTGTTCAATCCACTAGCCTCAAAGCAATAAACAAAGGACACAATCGCATGCCATTCCAATGAAAAAGGGAACGATTTAAGGCTTCACCATTTTGCGGGATTATTCGAATCCCAGTTCGCCCCATTTCCGAAGTCGTTCCATTCTTCTCCAGTTACCCTAGATCCACAACTTTAGAAACTAGTGGTGGTACAGAATCGGAGGGTGGAGAAACAGCCATATGGCGATGGCGTAGGCCAAGAATTTATGAGTGATAATAAGGATCATGATGACAACCATATATTATAATTAGAAAACAAAAAAGATATCAGAAGGGGAAATTAAGCAGGGTCCTAAAGCCATAACACCCCAGCCACACCAACCAAGCTACCTCAAAGCACGCAAAGTGCACCCGCTGGGAAGATACTATGGTCTACCAGAGCATTGATGGCACTTCACATAATGCTGCGATGATCGATCCAGCAATAATGCCAAATAGCAATCCGCCGCGTGACAGTGTGGAAGCACCTCCTTCAAAAGCCAGAGTCGAAGGCGATGGGGTGCTTGGGCTGGATGTCTGGTTCGAGATAAACGTTAGCCCTCATATGTTTCCACTAGAATGATCAAGCTTACAGGGCTTCCGGAGGCCGTTGGGGAGGCAGTCGGTATCAATGAAGAGGAGCTCACCACAGTGCTAGAGCTGGACACAGAAGCCGGAGGAGTCGCACTGGAAGTGGTAGTAGTCTCCTCGGAGGTTGTAGTGGACTCTACCTTTGAAGAAGTGGTAGTTGTTGTCTCAGTAGTGGTGCTGGTACCGGTACCAGTGGTAGTGCTAGAAGCTGATTCAACAGGGGTTGCATCCAGCCCACAGTTGGTAGCAGCTGCAGACACAGAGCTCCCATAGTACTTCCAAATATCGTACTCAAGAGCACAGTCCAAGCATTCACTAAGCTCGCTCTTGAACTGGCTCGAGCCACAGTAACCATCCGTACGTGCAGCGACAATCACGCCGCCTAACCACGTTAGATAACATCGCCAGGAGAAGATTTGACCACCAACAGATAGCATTAAAAATCAAACTCACCACAGTTCGCATGACAGTTATACTCGGGGGTACCTGGATCCTGGCGGCGATGCAGTGGGACAAACTCCGGGTATTGGAATGCAGCGGCGCTAGCTGCAATGCAAGCCAGGGAAGTAAAGATGGCAGCTCTCATGGTTTAAGCTTAACGAAGGGCAGATTTCAGAGGAATAATGAAAGTGGGCGAGGAGAGTACTTGATACATTAAAGGGGAAGCATCAACGTACACGCTCCAGTGCGAGAGGAACCTTTTTATACAGTTCAGCTTCGTGAAAAGGGGAAGAAAGTTATCAGATCCGGCCATACGAGACTTCGGAGTCAAGGGAACCCTCGGAGTGGATACATTGGCCAATACATTATTGCCGTCCCAGCGAGACCAAGAGACCAAGGCAGAAGCAATCAATATTTCTTGGAGTAAACAGCCGGAGAGCCATAACAAATACCACCTTTTGATCAATGGGGACTAATGCCAATCCTGAGTTCCTCCCCCAACCCCAATGACTGGTCACAACTATGGAGGGCATCTCCACACGCCATCTTATCTGATTGATATCCGAAGACCGGACCCAGCCCTCCATTCAATATCCACCAGGTCTTCCAGGGTCTCTAGATTAATTTCTCTTGGCGCATGATGTAGGATCAGTATTCCTGTATGTTTCGGGAAACAACTGGAGCGGAATGAGCTATTTCTGGTTCTAAGATGCAGGTTGGTCTGGCTGGTGGAGACAGCTGACAGTGCTATGTCTACTTCGATATAATCTAGCCGAGAATTATCACAGACAGATCCAGCCGTCCCTGCACAATCCCTGGTTTATAAGTGAGGACTTTTGTCAGAACTTCTCGCGCCCTTCTCATGCCTTTCTCATGCCTTTCTCGCCTCTTTCTCACGCCTTTCTCGCGCATGCTCAAAGTCTAGAAATTTCATTTATATTTACGAAATGAAGAATACCCTTGCCCTACTTACGGTTCTTTCCTCTACAATAGGAGCATGGGCTCACGGTGAAGATGAAGCCAAGGAAATGGGGCCGGTAGCCTTCTTGTGGCCACCAGACCGCGTCTGGGGTGCGGCCTATGATAACACTGCCCCTTGTGGTTCATCCTCTGGGGTTGTGAACAGGACTGAATTTCCTCTTGGTAAGCATCTACTTGTCCTTGCATAAGGGAAGGCAGAATACTGATTCGAAATCATCAGTCAATGGTCAGCTCGCTCTTGTGATTCAGGACGAGTCTTGGAATGTTCAGGTTTCTATCTCCCACAGGAACGGTATGTGATCCACTCTTTTAGGATTGTTCTGTGTGGTTCTATCTTTTAACTTCATTCTCTCAGACCCTGCAAGCAATGACGACTTTGAGGCCTTCATCGTCAGCTCCCGTATATCCGACATTGACCCAGGGCACGAATGCTACGCCGTCCCCAATCCCGGCATTGACGTTGAGTCTGGAATGAACGCCACCTTCCAAATCAAATATACTTCAGATTTTGATACAGATAAAAATGAAACCTACTATGCTTGCGCGGATGTAACTTACGTTCCGGCTAGCAAGTTCACGTACCAGGTTCCCTGTTTCAACGTGACAGCCAATGAGTTCACCCCTACAAATTCATCTACATCTGATACCGACAACCCGGACTCTACATCAGCAAGTTCAGATACAACTATCAATACAGCTAGCACAAAGAGTTCTGGCTCTGGTTTGTCTGGGGGTGCTATCGCAGGCATTGTGGTCGGGTGTGTCGCAGCAATCATAATCGGTGCAGTTCTCTTGTTCGGGTATAGGAGACTCTTGCAGAAATATAGATCTGCTCGTCAAAAGGCCTCTGTGAGGAATGTTGATTGGGCTGAAAATGGTGTCAAACCCTCTGGCTTGGACCAACCAGACACTTATGGACTTCGCAAGCTTAAGTGAACTATCATCTTACCGCAGGTGATCGTGTCTCCGCTGATTCGTATCGCTACTTAAATTATGACCTTATGGACATATATGACCTTTTTATACTGAAATAATGAACGCCAGTCCCAACTAGTTCCGGGTGTGGGTATATATATCTCAACAACTATGGTGGTCAGAATGGACCCGATTCATATAACACACATAGCGTACACATGTTATAATTAATATTGTATATTTCCCTCCTGCACCTACTATATGCCTCTCCATTGACCATGATCAACAACAACAAAATCAATAATAGTTAGGAGCGTACTTTCAGGGACTAGCAGTGGTGGAGATTGAAGCCTGAGGCAACAAAAACACCCGGAATTTTCGTTGACTCATCAAAGGGCGCGAACATAGTTAACTACATCCCAGTGAATGCCCAACGACATCAATACCACAGCGAATTGTTACAGTGCCAGAAAGAAGAAAAAACCTCAAGATTATAACAGATGGCTTCATCAATTTCCGTACAGAGATAGATAAGATTAGGTTCATCATCGTTGCCTAGTGGACGCCCTGTCAATGGCATCTGGGTATAGAATCTGATGGAAACTCCTACTTGCTCTCTTACTCGCTGAACCCAATCTATTTCTGGAAATTGAATTCTGTCTATTGACCGATTCTCTTCACCACACTTAAACAGAATTCGTGGCCTCTTTGAATCAACTACCAGCTGCTGTGCCACCAATCCCTGGATTATTTCTGGCTTCAAGAGAGAGGCTGCCCACGACCAATTACATCGCTGACATAAGTTGGCCAAATAACAACAAATTTACCAGTTGATGATTTAGTGACCGACCGAAATGAATTAAAGACCCAATTTATTTGGCGCAAATTTCATTGATTCATTCACTGCATGGCCAGTTCGTCTGGTTATTATATGGGCCAATCACCCAGAGACTGATCTGATACTCGATTCAAATCATCAGATTGGGACTTTCGAGATGTCGATGTTTAGATCACCCTCAGAGATGTCCTCTTCAAGCTCCGAGTTTACTTCCGATCAGAGCGACCATGAGATAGCTATGAAGCAAAGCGATTCTAAGCGTCCTGCTCGGCCTCCTATGGCTGCAAGGGCATCTACATTTCATGCTGGAGAGTCTCGGGACGACCACAGCGACATCAAGGACTTGCTTGATGCCGACGCCGAGAGCCATTCAAATATGATGACTGCTGCTTTGCTCGAGTTTTATTGCCTTACACGTGCCGCAGAGCTCTTGAATAGACAACATGGCTCTCATAAGAGATACACACGTGACTCGCCAGAAGTGCAGTTTCTTGGGAAGAAAATGTACTCCTACAAATCTCAATTCTTGTCATCACTTGGAGTAATAGCAGAAGATATCGACAGGGATGAGTTAAGGTCAACGAGGCAATATTATCGTGACAATCTCGATGCTCTTGGCTTATCAGCATTGGAGGATCTGAATTTGGACGATAGACATGGTCCTCATCCATCAATTGGTGCGGCTGGGAATCTTGTTCTGCCTTCAAATTCGTCGAAAACGGTCGATTTGCGTTCAAATACTGACACTGCGGTAAATTTACCGTTTGGAACCAAAGTCGCCGGCCCCTTGGATCTTCGAAGGCGACCTGTAGGTGGAAGAGACGTTCGGACATTTGAGGATTTCCAGCTTGACCCAAGGCGTCTTCCACGATTAATCCCTCTTACTGGCAGTTCTCCTGTGAGCTTTCCGTTGTTTGAGCTCAATCCTCCACCTCCAGATAATCGAATGTCGAGGTATGCCGTAGAATTTTCTGAGATTAAAATTCTAGGCCGAGGGTCATTTGGAGAAGTTTACCATGTCAAGAATCACATCGATGGACAGGATTACGCAGTTAAAAAAATCCCTCTCAGCCAGAAACGCCTTGAGCAGCTGCAAGGTGGAAATCAGAACCAACTCGAAAACATCATGAAGGAGATACGAACACTTGCACGGCTTGAGCATGCACATGTTGTAAGATATTATGGTGCGTGGGTCGAGCAAACCCATTTTCCAAGATTTCCCTTGATAAATTCAAAGCCTCCGGCAAAGCTCGAGTATGAACAAACGCGCGAGGAGAGTCTTGAATTAACAAGGGATGATGATAGTTTTGGAATTGTATTTGAACATTCAGAAGGAGCTGAACACCAGACATCTACCGAAGACGAGTCCATTGATTCTCATAGCGACCACGATGCCACAATAGCGTCTCACTCATCAAAGAAGACCTTATCAGCTAGCCTCGAAGAGGATGTCGAGTCAATACCTCGAAACTTCAATGATCCTTCAGCCAGTCAATTATCGACATTTGGCGCTAGTGACGATGACATTTTCACGGATGGATTCAGTTATGACCAGTCCAGACTGCAGATACAAAGGAGAACTCCAGCCGGGGCTGCAGTACCCGCGGTGATCCTGCACATACAAATGTCATTGCACCCTGTCTCGCTTAGTTCGTACTTGAACCCACAGCAAAAAGAGTGCGTCGACGGGAGCCAGTCTCTAATTCGCCGACATTGCTACCACTTGGTGCCGTCGTTGAGACTGATGCTAAAGATTATAACCGGCGTCAACTATCTTCACTCAAAAGGTATCGTCCACAGAGACCTCAAGCCAGCAAACATATTCCTGTCATGTATCGAGGACGGCAGCTTTGAGGAATGTTTAGTTTGCAAAGCAGACAATGGAGTCTGCTCAAAGTTCTGTCATCCCCGGATAGGGGACTTCGGCCTTGTTGCAGATATTTCACACTTGAATGATGATCACTCACCAGAAAGCCCGATGATGTCCAATACTAGCCCTCAAAAACCGAACCGGATTGTTGGAACGGAGTTCTACTGCCCCCCCGAAGGACTTGGTGCATGCGAAGAAGAGCTGATGCCGTACTCCATTGACGAGAAACTCGACGTTTACGCCCTCGGTGTTATTTTATTCGAGCTCTTGTATCGCCTCAACACCAAGATGGAGCGTCAGATGGTGTTGACAGGGTTAACGAGAGGCCTGCAAAGGCAGACTCCATTTGGATTGTCTCGAGAGAGACCCGTATTTCCCGTTGACTTTGCGCAGAAAGTTGATCAGGGTTTATGCACAATGCGCAATGCAGAGTCCGTTGCGGAATCATTGAGGACTTGCATCAAGGGTATGCTGGAGCTGCAGCCTTCCCAGCGTTGGAGCTTGTCGGATGTCCGAAAATATTTGCAAGAGATTCTAATCGTTGGTCAGGGGAGTAACCTGTAAGTATGAAGTAGCATTCCAATATCTTATCCCAGCCGACAGAACCAGAGCGTCTTGGTCTTAGATCGGACGAAGCATGAGGATATTTTCTGGATACAGATCACATTCACATCCGCGGTTTTACACACGTTGTATCATTGTATGTTCCAATCATTCTACAAATGATTAGTGGCCACCCAGTCGGCATAATTCCCCTCAATATGCTCCTCTCTCCCATCTAACGCAACCAATAAATATCTTATTTCCATGCCAGTGCAACACGTGCAACACGTCCAACACGCAATAAAGTATATTGACCTTTCTTGATTTTGGTGTAGAGCAGTGAAGTATAGAAACTTTGTGATGTACGTCATATCATGCGGAGGTCCTGCTGCAGCCTGAAATACTAGGCATCACCATCCACCAAGACACCGACTCGGACTCACTGGCCGGGCAACAGCTCCAAAACAACCATCACCCATGCGAACATCTTCTTACTTCCATCTTTCCCAGGTCAAATGTGGTGACTAGGACTGGGATCATGAGATATATTTATTAAAGAAAATCTCTACGCTGCCGGAGCTGGGATCTGCCAGCTGGAAATTGCACCATGCAGAGCTTTGACGCAGTGTCCCGCCCGCGAGAAGCTGGGGAAGAAAGAAGCGTGGCGTCTGCTGGTGAACGCTCTTCAAGATCCGCATCGCTGGCCGATAGCGGTTCACTGCAATCTACTTCGGAACTGAGCCTCGCAAATCCAGATACCTCATTTATGTCCACATTGAGCAACAAGTCCCCCGACGAGCAGACGGACGGAGCGACCCGCGCTCTCGCTGACCAGGAAGATGCATTGAAACGACCGCCACTTTCGCCGTTCACCCCGTTACCTTACTCCGCCACTCCTATCCCCCCCTCAATTGGCGAAGATGTTGGAGACACAGAAGATGAGGAGCCACGAGTTGCAACGTCTTTCGAGCGGGATTCTCGTCCGACCTCGGCCCAGAAACAGCGACAGGTATACCTCGATACTGGAGGAGAGGACGGAATCAACCGCATGCACAAGTTCTCGCTCTATGAAACGGCTACTTGGTTCTATTTGGTCGGTATGGATTTGTCAGATACTCGGTTCAGGATCTTGAAAATCGACCGAACATCCGAGACGGACGATTTGAATATCGTCGAAGACGACATTGTATACACTAAGAGGGAGATGAGTCAATTGCTAGACGCTATTGACGATGGCAATAAAAGCTCCGGAGGATTGAAGCTTAAATGTAGTGCGTGGGCTTTGCTCGGATTTATACGCTTCACTGGTGCATACTATATGCTCATGGTCACCAAGCGCAGCCAAATCGCGCTGCTAGGCGGCCACTACATGTACAAAATCGACGGGACCGAGCTAATATCACTGACGAGCTCGATTTCATCGCGATTCAAGTCTGAGAAGAACCCGGAAGAAGCAAGATATATTACCATCTTAAATAATCTCGATCTCACCCGCGCCTTTTATTTCAGTTATTCATATGACATCACCCACACACTACAGCACAACATAGGCCAGGAACGCAAACTTAACCAGAATGGAGTGCCGAGGAGCAGCCAGCAAGATTATAACACCATGTTCATTTGGAATCACCACCTCCTCGCGCCGGCTATTGCGAGGTTGAAGAACCCCTACGAATGGTGTCTTCCCATCATTCATGGCTACGTCGAGCAAGCCAAAATGTCTGTGTACGGTCGCTCAGTATACATAACGATCATTGCTCGGCGCTCTCGGTTCTTCGCCGGTGCACGTTTTCTGAAGAGAGGCGCCAACGATCTTGGCTACGTTGCAAACGACGTGGAAACTGAACAGATCGTTTCCGAGATGACGACAACTTCGTTCCACTCTGCTGGTCCAGATCTATATGCCAATCCTCTATACACATCGTATGTTCAACATCGAGGAAGCATTCCTCTATATTGGACACAGGATAACTCGGGCGTCGCTCCCAAACCGGACATCGAGCTCAATTTGGTTGACCCATTCTACTCAGCCGCAGCCCTACATTTCGATAATCTTTTTGAACGTTACGGTGCTCCAATATATATCCTAAATTTAATCAAGTCCCGTGAGCGAACTCCGAGAGAATCTAAGCTCCTCAAGGAATATACCAAGGCTATAGAGTATCTCAACCAGTTCCTACCTGAAGATAAGAAGCTTATCTACAAACCTTGGGATATGAGCCGCGCTGCAAAGAGCCGGGATCAAGATGTTATTGCGACTCTTGAAGAAATTGCCGGGGATATAATTCCTAAGACGGGCTTCTTCAAAAACGGACATGATGCAGAATCGGGACTAAGGGTACAAAACGGTATTGCAAGGACAAACTGCATAGACTGCCTTGACCGTACCAATGCCGCCCAGTTCGTCATTGGAAAACGAGCGTTGGGCTATCAACTTCATTCCCTGGGTATCATTGACGGTACAACAGTAGAGTACGACACGGACGTGATCAATCTCTTTACCGATATGTGGCATGACCATGGTGACAATATTGCTATCCAGTATGGAGGATCTCACCTCGTCAACACCATGGCCACTTACCGCAAAATCAATCAGTGGACTAGTCAATCCCGCGATATGGTAGAGAGCTTCAAACGATACTACAACAATTCTTTTCTCGATGCGCAACGTCAAGAAGCCTACAACCTCTTCCTTGGGAATTACATCTTCTCCCAAGGCCAGCCAATGCTCTGGGATCTCTCTACAGATTACTATCTGCATCATGCTGACCCCAGGTTCTGGTCCTATCAAAAGAAAGCCAGTTATATCCGCTGGTATACACCGGAAAACCTCAAGGAAAAAGAAATGCCAGTCTCTCCTCGTCCTCCCAAGGTACCATTATCCCGTTACGATGACTACTGGTTTGAATATTACCGCCCGTTAGCTCTTTCTTCATTCTCCAAGATCTTCTCGTACAAGATGAACTCGGCCCTCCGTTATCTTCCCTTCCGCCCTACCTCCGGCGACGACTACAATCTCAGCCCATTCGTGCCCCGAATAGCCCAAGAACAACTCAGCAGAGACCGTCCCACGCGAACCGTCAAGATCCAAGAGCCAGCGGGGTCCATCCTGGGTCAACATTTATCAGCATTCCCCCAGCTTCCCTCGGCCGAAAGACGCCCCCCGCCAGCGGGAATCATGAAAGAAACTACAACGACCCTTGGAACTCTCCGAGCGACGTACCCCAGCCAACCATTAGTAGGATCATCTACGCCCAGCAAAGCCCAAATTGCGCAATGGACACTCGGCCAACTCGTCACCGACTCTCTAAATCCATCCGTTACCGCCGTCGAGGCAGAGGAGTATGAACATTACATCAACCATCCCCTTAAGGTGCCACTCGTTGTCACCTCGGAAGATGAGCTGGCCGCAGCTTCAATCCGAGACCACCAGGCTAACCACGACCTCCTGGAGTATGTCAATAAATGTAACGTGGAAGAGTACACTCTTGGCGCCAATGCGGAGGAGAATTTAGCGGACTATGTCGAGTTTTTGAATGTATCTGAGGAAGGGCTTACCGTTATTGCAGAGGACTATGAGAAGAAACGGTACAAGCGCTACCGGCAGTGGCTGAGGGGGAAGAGCCTCTTCAAGCAGCGAATTGATATCTAGTTGGTGGAAATGCCTTTTTTTTTTCTTTTCCATCTTCTTCCATCCCTCCGTTTCTTCTCACGAATTAATGATATTTACGGTACGGTCTTTCAAGCAGTTTCAAACAACGATACCCATTGTCTTGTTTGCTATCATTGTTGTACAGAATAAATTGATATCTCTATACATACTTGGCTTAGTTAATAAATAGGTTTGTTGGAGGAAACTGGTCTACACACAATCAATATATGCATTCATGGGTAAATTATACCCCGTATCGTAGTCCTGCATCTAAGCCAAAGAAACTAGGATCATTCGCATCGATATCCGCCAAAAGACACCCCCGCAGAGTCTCATCAGCATCAACCAGCATTTGTATCTCTCTGGCAATGCCCTCCTTCGCCTGTAGCGGCCCCTCCCCGCGCTCCGTTTCATGGGGGTTCGTAATCGCTACTTTCAACAAGTACACCAGGCCTTGCAACTCCCGCTGTAGCCTTGCTAGATCTGCTGATGGGACTGTACTCGCAGGACCCGAAGGCAACCCTGCAACGGTCTCGCGCTCCGGCCGCGAACCTTTGGAGTCCTCTTCATCTTCCACGATATGCAGCCAGCAAGCAGATATCGAGCCGAGAAGTTCCCCGCGCCATCGCCAGATACGCGGGTGCGCGGTGAGGATCACAGCCCGGGCTGCGGAAACTGCAGAAAGCAAGAGCGGTAGGTTTGCGGTGCCGAAGGGGTTGGACAGTGTGCTGTACAGAGGAGGGATGATATCCTGGAGGTATTTTGCGGTGTGGATGCCCAGGTCTGTGCAGAGGATGGCGATCTGCTCAAGTAGGAGAGTTGAAAGGCGAGGGTGAGGAAACGATGCAAAGGTCGATTCTGACGCGGTGTTTGTGGAACTGATGTGGTGGAATGATGGAATCAGATGGTCGCGCAGGGTTTTGGTCATAGCGGACATAAACATAGCCCGGTCTTTCTGGGGTGCTGGTGATGTTCGGGCTCCAGGGGAGGCGACTCCACAGGTTGTTTGGAGTAGGGAGCGGAGAGCGGGATAGGCAGCTCCCAGGATTTGGATGGAATCTTCCTCCGGAGTGATCGTGGGGAGAGAGTGGAAGCATGGTCTAATGGCGTCTTCGAAAACAGAGGAGAGGTTGGTTCGTCGGAGAATGTCAGAGTTGCTCTCGCGGATGGGTATTAGGAATTGGGACAGTAGGATGCATCCTCGCGTTTTGAAAACGACACTGTCATCATCTACCAAGGCGAGAATTGGTGGCACTAGAAGAGGGAAGTGTCGTTCTAGCTTGTCGCGATCGTTGGCCTGCGTCGCAGTTGTTAGTGGATGAATTTGTATTCCGGTATTTGGAAAAGGTTAGTTCGACTTACTTGATACAGACTGACAATCCAGGAAAACAACGTAGTAACATAAACATCTTCCGTCTTCCATGGCTTGTGTCCAGGGTCCAGAACGCTCGTATCAAATCGAGGGAGTGGGACGGGGTGGAAGTTCTTTCGGCCAGCCGCAGTGATTGAAGGGTTCTTTGTCTTTGCAAAAAGAGGCTTGATTCGATTCTTGAGGATTGATTCCACCATCTCCCAAAAAGAGGATTCTTTGGTTTTCTCCCTGAATTGGCATAGGACCCTGGTAGAGGTAGCGTGCGCCTCCTGACTTACCCATGCATCGTTTTCAGATGTAAAACTCGCCAAAGCGATAATGACATCAGATGCGCTCTCTGAGTCTTGCACTGGATGAATATTTGCCAACAGTTCAAGAACCGACACAGCCACTGCATGTTTCCGTCGGCTCTCACTTTTCGTTTCTGATTCTCCCGTCAGATATCTGTACAGCGAGTAGTAGGTATCACTAGGGAGGTAAACTTACGCTCCGAACTTGGCTCATCTGATGAGTCAGTAAATATCGACGAAGGAAGTGCAAGGCTACTCGCCCAGTCGTAGAGGTTATTAACAGCGGCCTTATCCCTATCTGACAAGCTTCTCTGGCCCCAGACCTTCAAAAAGCCTTGGGTAAGGATTAAATTTTCGCACGTCTATTTGACTAGTTAGAGCTTGAGGGTGTTGGAGAGCGGGAGGCCATACCATGGAGCTATCTGACCCATTCTGAGATGATATGTCTCGCCATAGCTGGCCCAGTCCATCAGACACTTCAATATCACTCAGAATCGAGTCCGGGATAGAAGAGGCTGCCCGTTGTTGAGCGGCCTCACGGGCCGCTTTGCGAAGTTCTTCCATCGTGTTCTCATGAAATTTATCAAAAGGTTATTACACTCATCTCCGTTGAGTAGTTATGCATATTGAGGAGGTGATGAATGAAAGACTACATCATTCTAGGGGTTAACAAAGAGGAAAGAATTCTGGAGGGCGGAAATTGACCCCATCACGATGTTTGGATAAGTAAGCGGTAAGTAGAGCAAATCGGAGCCAGTTGGCAGACTTCAAGGAAAATATGGAGATGCAACGTATTGAAGCACAGATAACTTTATTGTATTCTTGTATTTTTAATCTTCAAATGCCTAGTTCTTCTCGTTTACGGTCAAGATCCTCCAATGCCTTCTCCTTATCGGTGATCTCTGGGTGCAACAACTGCCACTGTATCACAGACTCCATCGCCTTGGACATCCATGGTCCTTTGCGCACTCCCAGTCCCTTCATGATTTCATCTCCATTTACGATAGGCTTCATTTCACACACATCCTGAAGGCCTGTGTCGATAATATAGGAGAGAAACTTGTCATAGCCTTCCAACACTGTAGGGGGAAAAAACGGATGTGTAAGTATTTGTCTACTTCTTGTTAACATACAAGGTATAGGTTTGACTGTACCTGGATTAAAGTCTCCTCCTTGCATGATTTCTTGTAGGAGAGATAAGAGAATGCAAAGCCTCCAGTCCTTGTTCCATGATCTGATGTACAGTCCAACCCGTTGTCGAATCTCAGCAGCCGTACCATCCATGCGGTTTTCGACAATTGCAGTTTTGACGTCGATGATGTTACGCCAGTTCTTTGCAGCAAGCCCCAAAACGGTTATCATCTTATTGTCGGCACGGAGACTATCTCGGGCGACTTCTGCTGCCCGCGGTGGTAGTGGTTTTCCATTGTTCCCGGTCTGAACGCGCCCAGGGACATCTGACCAAGGGGCAAACGCCGTGATTACCCAGGCATAGTAAGTTTCGAGCGAATCGCGAATGATCAAACTGCGCACACGCTGTACAAGGCCCGGTTCATTGCTCTGGGATATTAGCTGCTGGAGTGCATTATAGGCAAGAGACCAGGATGTTGTTTCCGCCACAGCATTATCCTGATGATTGGCAAAGATGGTTGGATATAGAGCAAGGCGATCAATGATATGCAACGCCCCTCGAGGATCAGGACCTGGGTTTATGTAAGTTCACAATTATAGAGGGCAGACTACCGAAAAATACCCACCTCGAAGCATTTTCTCCAATTCAGCTAAAACACGCTCCTTGCTGATCTTGAGCCTCAGAGCCGAGCTGATATCACTATGCTGCATCGCGGCTTCCGTCTGCTCATCGATACGGTATCCCAAACGGCTTGCAAACCGGATTAGGCGGAGCACCCGTAGAGGGTCATCTTTGAAGGTTTGGTATGGTTCCAGTGGTGTCCGAATGATCTGATCTTGCATGTCCTGGAGGCCTCTGCCTGTAAGATCTTCTACCTTGGACTCGTTCAGGTTGTAAAAGAGGGCATTTATCGTAGCATCCCGACGTAGCGCATCCTCTTCGGCCGTTCCGAACTCCATCTGCGGCGTTCGACTATTTTCTGTGTATGACTCCTTCCGCAGGTTGACTAAATCCACATCGAGGCCAAAGATCTTCGTTGTCACCGTTTCCAAATGTTTCGATTTTTCCGGGTTCGCTTCGATCTTATGGAGGCTGATAATAGCTTCCTTCAAGCCGCCGTTTTCATGGTTCCTCCTATATTTATCGAGATTCTTCGGCTTATCCAGATACTCCTTGAGCTTTAACCCAAACTGATACCCAGTCATTGTATTAATTCCGACGTCAATGTCATGGCTGTCCACACCCAGCAACTTGTCGCGGACCCATCCCCCCGTAAACCGAAGCACCGTTTCTGGGGCATCTTTACGTCCCTGGGCTATTTCATTTTCTCGAATATAATGAGCGACATCGAGCAGGAGGGTTTTCAAAGTATTCTCGAGGGGTGTAAGCTCCAGTGTTGGAGGTTCCTTGGACGTCATTGTGGTCAAGGTGGTGGCGTCCTTCGAGCGAGATCGAGAAATGCGCCTCCTTTTGGGTGCTCGAAGGGAGGGAGAGTCTGTAGCTTCCAGACGTCTCATATAAGATCCAAGTGACGCAGGTTGGGAATTGAAGCGGCGTGAAAGAATGGCGGGGATTCGCCGCAGTGAGGGGTTCGCTCTAGAAAAGGATTGCGATGCGATTAGTCGGGCAGAAAGTTGAGTCGAAGCAGAGGCAAGAGAAATTGCAAACATGGAGAGAAGAGAGTCTCGAGAAAGGGGGAAGGGGGGAAGAGAAGAAGAGGGAGGGAGAAGGCTATTAAATCATCGCGATTCAGAAGCCCATTGAGTCACAGCATTGAATTGTAGTTAGTTAGTAGTCACTTGTTACTATTCAAGAATGGCTTGTGGATGATCACCGCCTTCAAATCAGTCCTTCTTCATTCCTCAGCTGGTCAGCTAAATTTCACTCCAAAGTATTCTCACTTGTTAGTTCTGTCTTGTTAATATTTGAATGCAAGATCCCTTTGAAATCCTCGAGGCTGGAGTTTACATGCTGGAGGAATGCGCAAATCCTCCGCGATTCGCCCTGACTTGAATTGATCCACGTTTTGGCGCCGTTGTCACTTGGCTTCCATTCGAGATCGTCATCTTCATCCCTCTTCGTTCTCATCTCCATTTCGCCAGTATCGTCTTTCCCCCCATCGTCCCTCCTTAGCTCTCCTCTCTATCTCCCTATTTCGCCTCCCCCTTATTTTCCAGTCCATGGGATAGCTCTAGAGCCTCTACTGTTCTTGTAAACCTCACATCGGAATCCACTCGGTGTCCATGACATCGCCCGGAGATGCTGCCCCGGTCAAACCTCCGCCGTCCTTCTCGCCCGGCGTGCCGCGTGTCGCTTCGAAGACGAGATACCCCGACCAGCGTCGCGATTCGACGGCGTCTCTAGACTCCAAGCGGGCGGAATCAAGGATAGGATCCTCCCCTCCACTCTCGACCCCTACCGCAGAACTTCCGATCCGATCCGCGTCCCCCCACGCTCGATCTGTCAGATCGTCGACCCCTCAGCTAGCTCGTTCTTCACTAGGTTCGCCTATAGAAGGACGCAGCGATGGACTAGACTCACGTTCCCTTATCATCCGCTCCTTCTCGCCCGTCATTGGGGTCTACGCATCACCCGATACCGATGAGTTAGTGCGGCAAAAGGGGTTCAAGGGTGGCTTTTGGGAGTTGATTCGACCGTTCGGAGAAAATGTGCCGGGGAAGATTATCATCCGAGACAGTATAGGGTCCAGTCGTGGCTGGGAGGACTACGGGGTTCGGTTTGTTGACTTGGGAGAAACGTGTCGCGCTCCTGATGACTCAAGTCAAGGACGTAATTCGTCTCTGGCTCAGGTAGAGGCGGTGTTGGAAAGACAGTTAGACGCAGCAGAAGGCCCGCTGAGCGGAACATTACATCCCAAGGATCTCCTAGGGCATTCCTCGACATCTTCATTATATAAACTATTCTTACGCCAACTGTTGTCAATCGCCTCTGCATCCCCGCACGAAGCATTCCGGCACCCTGTGGCAAGTGTTATTGCAATTAGTTCACGCAATACCGCTCCTCTTGAATCCCTCCGGCAGCTCTATGCAGACACGAACAATGGAGATAGGAAGGTCCCTGACTGGATCAATCCAGAATACCTCCGATACTATGTTCTTGTCCATGACGAGGACCGCGACGATATTTCGGAATCAACCAAGCTATATGATCAAATGAAACGTCATTTCGGGTTACATTGTCATCTATTGAGACTGCGAAGTAACCAGTGCGTGGTGACCGACGATGACAGCGTCCAAGTACCAGAGTGTGAATGGCTGTCCCCTTCAGAGCGACTGTTCAGTCGCGCAGGTAAGACTCAGGAAACCCGATCTTTCCCCGCTGTTGCCTTGATCCATTCTAACCGTGCTAGAACCATTGGTCGATCTTGACACGGATGGCCTCCCCTACCTCTTCGAGTCCGACATCATGTCCATCAAATCCTTTGTCCGAGAGCTCGTCGCGCAGTCAGTGGTACCATTCATGGAAAATCGAGTGGCTGTGTGGAATGATCAAGTCGCATCACGCAGACGTGGTATAAGTGGCCGATTCATGTCGATGTCGCGAAAGTGGGCCGGGTTCGGAGCCGGCTCACGATCTAGCTTCACTGGCCCTGGTGGGGGAGGGAGTGGGAACTATGATACCGTTCATGGCTTCTACCGGGCAGACCTGCCTGAAGCCCTTTTACGGAAGATGGCTGATTTCGCCTTTATGCTTCGAGACTGGAAGCTGTCTGCATCAACTTACGAGCTCCTCCGTTCCGATTATGCAAATGACAAAGCTTGGAAATACCATGCTGGTGCCTACGAGATGTGCGCTGTAAGCACCCTTCTAAACCCACTCGGAATTGGCACGAAAACCAAACTCGAGAATATCGACCAGATGTTCGAGACCGCCTGCTACTCCTATCTCACTCGGTGCTCTGATGCTCCTAGCGGTTTACGTTGTCTTACTCTGGCCGTCGAATTGCTAAAATCTCGCGGAGGATCTGCAGCCGAAAGTGCAGCCAGATGGGCCATGCGGGCCATGGACCTAGGGTTGGTGGAGTCTATTGGCCAGGGCCTCCTGAGCGAAAGAATTTCAGCATGTTATGCTTCCAGAGCTTCCTTGAACGGAGTGCGATTGGGTTCTCGTCACCGTAAAGCCGGGATGTGGAGCATTCTTGCTGCGGACATGTGGCTCAAACTTGGGAAGCCATCCCTAGCCTCAGCCTGCCTCGAAGAAGCGGAACTCCTCTATGCAAATGTGCTGCAAAGTGACGGCGTATTCCCCATGGCGGAAATGCAGACCTTTGTGGAGAATCTTCGACTTGCAGTGAAAGTCGAATACTTGGAGGCTCGAGGACTAGACATCAAAGAGGAAACAGGCAGTACGGATCCCTTGGATACCGTGGAAACTAGGGAGAAACTAGACCGACGCAAGAACCGCAAGTCCTTGGTTGTAAGTCCTCTCGACATTCAAGGACTGATCCCTGCGCAATCTGGGCGAGATACCGAAAACCCAGCAAATGACGACTTTGAACGAGCTTAGCTATACCAAGGATGGAACGGGGTGGAATATAAGCTAAATAGTATAATAGACCTTATGAGACAGTTTAATTGATTCATGTATAAATACCAACTTCCATAGTATTCCTTTCTAGTTAGTTAACTAACTATAGACACCCGATTAGTAATATATGACTCAGCGGTTGCCCAGGAGCAGAGCAGAGCAACTCCTTATCGATAAAGATCGAACAACGACAATGATTGATTCTCTTGATGCCAGGATAGGATAGCCTAAAGGTTCTTGCGGATTGCTGCGCTGTGTCTTCACTCACCTGCTCGATTAATCAATAACACTGGAGAGAGCACATCCCTATCTGGTTTCACACCCCAGCCCACTCCAACTCCTCCAACTGCACCACTCCACGGCTCTATAAAGATGAGCGAGCTTCTCAACTACATCCTCTCGCAGGATTCATTCAGAAAGTACGGTAGATACAGTTATACAGAAAACATCTCGAATATATCTTCTCCTCGCACTGATGAAATGGCATACTAATGACCCCTCTACGTGAGTCAGAAACCGCCTACCCTCGCTCTACTCGGATTTCTCCATTCAGAAAAAAACAAACCCAGACGGATATAACGTGAATGTCGCCGCCTGGGAACAGGCCTTAACGAAGGCCGCGAGACACGGATACATCTCTCGCTCAGCTACCGGGAAGGCAGATGCGATGCCGAACCACAAATCCGATCATCTGGTTCTTCGGGTAGATGAGGGATTGTTGCGGGACTTGGAAAGCCCGGAATGGGGCCGGCCTGTGGGGTTGGCTGCTGTGTTTGTATGTTTGTTCCCTGGCCTTGGGCTTTTCCTGGGTCTCTGCTTTTATTCTGCAATGGGTGATATGCAGATGGGGTTCAGTGTTAATGTGACTTCTTTGGTGAATTTAGGAAGATGCTACGTGGAATCGCTCGATGGTTCCGGTCCAGTTGTATAAGGCTAGCGGGACGAGTCTGCGGAAACCGCAGTGGGGTATTATCGATACAAGCGCTCTGAGTCCGTGGACTGTGATGAGCTGGGGGCTGAAGCAGTTAAAGGGTGTTATGATCGGGTCGGGCTCGGACCATGGTCCACGAGTACAAGCTCAGGAGCTAGTCCTGGTTCAAAATCTACAGGTGTGTGCAACCCGACGGGGGGGGGGGGGGGGGGGGGGGTGGTTGAAACTGCGCTCCCCAAACATGTTCGGAGTCGGTATGCTGACTTCTATTTACAGGAGACCGGGGAGCGCCTGGTGAAAGAAGTGATGAGCAAAACCCCATCAAAGGCGGAGCTGATCTACTCAAGGGAAAGTTTTGTGGAGAGTTTCGCAACGATTCTAGATGACGGCAGCGCCTTGTCCAATCCAGATTTCGATATTCTATTACTCTATTTATCCCGTGATAAGGCGGCCATCGCGTACGATGGCAAGGTACGTATCAAATGCTATCTACCTATATATGTACATCATGTTGATCCGATACCAGACAATCAAGTTTCGGCCCACAAACGACTCCCCCAAGGACATTACCGAACAAGATGCGGCGATTGCCTCTATCAAGGCATTAACGGCAACCATGATAAAGCAGGTGCACAACCTTGAGAGGAAGATCGCAGAGCTCAATGCCTCTGCGAAAAGCGCTCTACAAAACAAAAACCGTGTCTCAGCGCTCGCTGCAGTGCGCTCCAAAAAGCTTGCCGAACACAATCTCCAACAGAGACTAGACACTCTGACGCAGCTGGAGCAAGTCTATATCAAGATTGAGCAGGCGGCGGATCAGATCGAGTACGTCAAGGTAATGAAGGCAAGCACAGGCGTTCTCCGATCACTCAATACGCAAATTGGTGATGTCTCCAGAGTTGAGGATGTTGTTGAGGAGTTACGCGAGGAAATGTCCAAGGTTGATGAAATCGGCAATATCATGAATGAGGTTGGACCTCAGATTGATGAGAGCGAAATCGATGACGAGCTCGAGGAACTCGAAAGCAAGGAGCGAGAGGCAAAGGAGGAGGAGGAAGCCGAGCAAACTCGCAAGAAGCTTGCGGAACTCGACAGCCTTGGTCTGGACGCCAAAGATGCTCTGCGAAAAGCCGCATTAGCGCAGAATGTCGAGTCTGCTCTAGAGGAGAGTATTGGGAGACTGTCGCGGATGTCGGTAGAGGAAGGTGCAGAAGCCACGGCTCAATGAGATACAAAGGCTATCAGACAGAAGTTTCTGCCTCCCTTTCCGTACCAAATTATCCCTCGGGTGGGCCCGAGAAATGACACCAGGGGTCACAAGGATCTAGCTATTGCTAATGTCAGGAGGCATTTGTATCTCGCTGGCCGTTACATTTACTGCAGTCACTGTCAGCGCAACACCTTCCTCTTCTGGCACATCTTGAATTGGGATGGGAGTCTGTGCACTCTGGTCAAGAACCGGTGCGCTTTGTGGGCCACTGAGCGACTCGTCTAATGGCGCCGGGGGTGCCTTTGGTATGGTGGTACGAATGAGCGCATCGCTCCTCTTCCGCGCATTCGCAATCAATTGTTTGAAGTCGTTGTCGTAGTTGGACGACCACCCGGCTACATCAAAATCCTTGCGCATGACAGTGTTCGAGGTATCACTGGACGTCGTGGAGTGGCCACCCTGCGCCCTCTCCCAGACGTCTAGTTCACGCAGGAGATCTCTTTTCGGTTTTGGCGCTTTGGAGTCACAGTTGGCATTCCATAGATTCATCCATTCAGTGTGTCGCTTTTGTAGGAGGGGTCGCGGGCCCCAGTTAGGTATACCCAGGTCTTTGAGCTTTTTTCGAAGAACGCTGTCTTTCAATAGAGAATAATTAATCACGGGGAGTCTTTCCGGCGGTTTCTCATTCTGATCCTGAAATGGTTTCCGCGGCGCTGCTGGTATCGACTGCAGGGAACTATAGCGTTTAGTCAGTAATGTATTGTAGAACTTGTAAGTCCCCATAACACGGAGCTTACCCAAAAGATGCTGGCTTCGATAGAATGGGGGCCCCAGTGCATATATCGAGGTGTCGGAACACAGCCTCATTCTTCATCCGTCGTTGACAAACAGGGCACGCGACTAAGCCATCGTCTTGATTTCCATGTTATTAGAGCGCAAAGCAGAAGCTGGTTCGTCCACACGTACCAGGAATGTATTCATCATCTTGTATATCATCGATAACCTCAATTGTGGTGGTCTGTACCTGACGCACTCCTCGGCTCTGCGACCGAGTAAGCACCCCCTCCCCAACAGGAGTACCACTCCCATCCGGCTGCTCGATTTTGCGCTTTTTCGAGACGGGGACCTCCGTGATATCCTCTTCGCAGTCCTTACTATACACGGTCTCCTTAACACCCTTCCTTGCCAGCTGCAACATACCCGGACGAGCATTCTGGAACGCCTCGACAAGCTCCTGAACGGCCCAATTGCGACGCAACCTCACTTCCTGGTCTGAGCTCCGGCAGGTCGGACATTTCCCTTCCGTACTGAGACAACGACGAATACACAGCGAGCAAAAGGTATGGCTGCAGGAAGTCACCACAGGATTATCGAAAAAGTCTTTGCAGACCTGGCACCGGAGCGAGGATTCCAGCGGCGCGACGAGCATCAACGGCGTGTCGAGCCAGTCGGTGGAGTCGGGGAGGTCGAAGGTTTGCTCCATTTGGAATGTATGCAAAGATTTTCCGTTTCCCCGAGAAATATCGCTTCCTTTTGTCGTGAGTGACCGACGTACTGGTAACGTAGTGAAGCTTCCTCGACTGACTGACTGGGTCGCTTTCGGTCCTTTGGAAAGATCGATACAGGCGCCAAGACCTGGCTGACTGATACGCGTTAAGTGCTTTGGCGTCACGCGTCGAGTCGAGCGGCACCTCTGGATGGATTTCCGACTATGTGAATGCCAGCTACATTATTGACAACAGAGGGAGCTCAATTTCGGTCTCAAGATGGCGGTCGCAGAGTACAAGAAATATCTGGCCGAGAACGTCCTCAATGAGCGCCGGACCGTATGTATCCACAGTTCAAGTACTCAGCTTTCTTGCCGTGTATGGCCAGGCTAACCAAGCTTCTCCGATCAACACCAGGTCACTTATCGATCACTAGGCCGAGCATTTAAGGTCCATAGCACGTTGGCTAAGCAGTATGTTTGGTTTGTGGGCTTTTTGGAACTGCTCAATCGAGCTAATTGAGACTAGGATGCTCTACGATTTCCATCATAACGAGAACGCCAAAAAAACCAAGAGTGTGGATGCGACCTATGTCCTAACGGGAGTCCCCAAGGCTATCGAATCTCCTGTAACGAACGGAGCCGGCGCAACGGGCAGGGATGAGAATCTAGATGATATTATGCCGAGTAGCCCCTATATCAGCAGCTCTATGCCGAACCAGGAGTCCGCGGTTGATCGGATTCCCGTCTCATCGGTTCTATTAGTGCGGGGGGGAGACCTAGAAGGTATGGACATCTCACTATGGCTTCATACGAGGTTAATTGGTAGTTAACGGGCCGTATAGATGCCAAATCGACATTCGAGTCCCTCTCATCCATATACATTTACAGCCTTCAACCTACTGCCCTACAGGATCTCAATGTGCTCACCGACGTTGGTCGCGAGATGCTTGCAACACACGCGAAAGAGGATCCTTTGGAATACGGAAAGCAATGGGGCATGATCCAGAATAAAAATGTCAAGGTATGAAGTGAAACTTCAGCTGCATGTACGATGCTAATTTAGTATCTAAAGCGGAGAACGGGGACCCAACCGCCACCTCCTCCCCCGCCATCGAACAGTACTATACCCGCAAAACGGCCGGCGCAGTCTGAACCGTCGAAGACAGAACCCAAAAGGGATGACGTTCCAAAGCCCTCACAGCGCCAGGAGCCTCCGTCGTCCACGAAACCTACGGAGAAGGCAGCGCCAGTAAAGAAAGAAAAGGGGAATCTGTTCAGCTCGTTTGCCAAGGCCAAACCGAAGCAAAAGAAGGAGGAATCGTCTACACCAGCTGCACGGGGTGCAGAATCGGTAAGTTTTTCGATACTCCTAGCTCATTGAGAGAGGTCAGAAGCTGATCATTCCTGTAGCCTGATCCAAGCGGTACTGAAGATGGTAAGCTATTCAACGAGACTCTGACACGCATGTGCCAACCAACTGACGTCTATCAGTCGTTTTAGATGATGCTTCCGACGAGGAGCCAGAGGAGCTTTTCCCCGAGTCCAAGAAACCCGCGTCTAACGAGACACGTGAAACAAGGAAGGAGCGAGAAGAGAAACTGAAGAAGATGATGGAAGACGATGACGGTACGCTAGTCTCACCCTCTTCGCTTTATCCTGCTAATAAGCAACAGACGAAGATGAGGAAATGCCCGACATCGCAGATCCACCAGAAGAACCCAGCAACCTCATCGACCAGGCCCCTCCCAAGCAGGAAGATCTCAAAATGGAGGCTACCGTAAAAGGTGGCCGCCGGAGAGGAAGACGGCAGGTCATGAAGAAGGTAGTAAAGAAGGACAGTGATGGCTATCTCGGTAAGATATTCATGCGCCTGCTTACTGAAACAAGGAACAGCCTAACAGACTCTCCCGGATTAGTGACTGTTGAAGAGGCCTCCTGGGAGTCGTTCTCCGAAGATGAGCCAACACCGCCGCCTCCGAAGAAGAAGCCGGTGGTGAGCGCGCCCAAAGGCAAGACAGGAGCTAAAGCAGGACAAGGAAATATTATGTCATTTTTCTCCAAAAAGTGAGAGGAGAAAGAAAGGACCACGCAATAGCCCGGGGTAGTAGCATGATGATTGCAATGACCATGCATGTATTAGTATCTAGAGATTCAGTATTGCCTAGCCTGCACCAAATTCTGGATTTTATTCCGCCTATTAATTAATGAAGAAGGAATGGTCCCATTCAACTAGATCTCCGTGTTCAGAGGCCGGATAATTTTGCGCTGGGAGGTGCTGGTGATCTATCCGCGCGCGTTCTCCAGCAAAAGCCCTCAATATGCTATATGATTTGTATAAATGTATACCTTTTGCAGATCAGCCTATTGCCCAATATTAAAGACACAAGCTTGTGTCTTTCTTACTCTGCAGTGCGCGCTCCATCGCCGTTTTCGACCTTCCCCGCATTTCACGTCCAACCTGGCATGCGGATTAAACCAAAGACAACAACAACCACGACCAGGGCCTTCAATTCCCTCCCTTGAATCCCTCCCTATGGACATTATTATTACTTGAAATCTCCAGATAATACTCTCTTTGATACTTATACGACATTTGTCTCCCGTTCGTTACCGCCCGGATAGCTATGGTGATCTCGTCCGCCCTCGTCTTCGCCCTCACGCTCGTTAGCGTAGGCGCAAGGGGAACTGCAGGCCTTCGAGACGAGCCCTCAATTCTAAGACGAGCATGCCCTGACTATACTTCCTACGCATCTAGCGCACAGTGCGTTCCTTTTCTGTGCATATTCGCGTTGTCATGACTCAATTGCGCAAAGCTAACATCCGCGTTCTCCCTACAGTGCTCCATACAGCGGTGGTCCACTCAACCTCCCTTTCCAACGACCAGCTAGCGAATGTCGGACATTCAACTCCTCGGCCGTTGAACAGGTGATTGAAGATGTCACCTCGCGTATGGTAGACAAGGACCTCGCCCAGCTGTTCCGGAATGCCTTCCCTAACACCTTGGATACCACCATTCGGTGGCACGCCGACGGGGCCACAGCATCAACAAGGAAAAGCAAAAAGAGTGGTGCCCAATGGCAGGGCGCTCAAAGCTTCGTCGTGACCGGCGATATCAATGCAGAGTGGTTACGCGATTCTACCAACCAGCTCACCAATTACCTGACCCTGGCGAAAAATGATCAGAGTCTCTACAACCTCATCCTAGGCGCAATCAACACCCAAGCCGAATTCGTCATACAGTCGCCGTACTGCAATGCATTTCAGCCCCCGCCTCCAAGCAATCTCGCTCCCACCAACAACGGACAGAGTGATAGCGTACATCCGGCATACGAACCATCTGTGGTGTTCGAATGCAAATACGAGCTGGACTCCCTCGCGCATTTCCTCGCCCTAGGCACCGAGTTCTACGAGAACACAGGTTCCACGCAATTCCTCACCAGTCGCTGGTATACAGCGCTGAGCACTGTCCTGCAAGTTCTAGACGCGCAATCCCAACCAACCTTCAACGCTGAGGGCCAATACGTCCGGAACCAATACACATTCCAACGGCAAACCGATCTAGGAACCGAGACCCTAAACCTAGCTGGCATCGGCAACCCGCTGGGCAGCGGCACAGGACTCATTCGCAGCGCCTTCCGACCCAGCGACGACGCAACCATCCTCGGATTCCTCATCCCCGCCAACGCCATGATGTCCGTCCAGCTCAAGAGAACCGCAGCGCTAATCCGCGCCGCAGGTGGGAGCGCCGATTTAGCGCAGAACCTCGAGCAAAGAGGCGACAACCTCCACCAGGCCATTCTCCAGCACGCCGTCGTCAACCACCCAAAATACGGCGACGTCTTTGCCTTCGAAGTTGATGGCTACGGATCCCGCATTCTCATGGACGACGCAAATGTCCCTTCTCTCCTCTCCCTGCCGCTCCTCGGCTTCGTCGACCAAGACGACCCCGTCTACAAGAACACCCGCGAAATGATCCTCTCCAAGGACGGCAACCCATACTACCTTACCGGTTCTGCTTTCCATGGCATCGGCGGTCCTCACAGTAAGCCCTCTCTCCCCTTCCCCCTGTTCTCCAACCCAGTAAGTATCTCATATAAACTCTAACGCAACCCCCCCCTTCCTCCTCCTCCCACGGGGGAAAAAAAAAAAAAAAAAAAAAAAAAAAGTCGGTCTCCAAAACGCCTGGCCCATGTCTCTCCTCGTGCAGGCGCAAACCTCCTCCAACGATGACGAAATCACCCAATGCATCAACCTCGTCCGGAACTCCAGCCTCCTGGGTCTCGTGCACGAGTCTATCAACGTAAACAACATCAAAGAATACACGAGGCCGTGGTTCGCATGGGCGAATTCCGTCTTCGCGCAGACCATTCTAAAAGTCGCAGCCGAAAGGCCTTCTTTGATTTTCGGGGACGGCGCCGCCCCTTATATTCCCGAGTAGTGCCTCCCCTCCTTGGTTCTTTTTGTTTGCCGCTGGGCTTGTTTCGTTGCATAAGTTGTCGTTGACTTGGTTTCATTCTTCATTCAAGTATGGCGTTTTAGGGGTTTCCCAGTGTATTAATTCATTACTACTAGTAGTAGTAGTAGTAGTATTATTAGCAGGTTTGTTTGATTTCTTTTTTTTTTTTTTTTTTTTTAAGCCGGGGGGGATGGACGACGACGAGGCATTTGGTATTCTTACATTCGTTCGGTTCGCACTATGTATTTTGTCCGTTCTTATCCGTACTCCGCAGCATGAGCTTTTAATATTTACGTCTCGGAAGGGTTTCTTCTGCTCTTCATACAAATTTTCGGATATTAGATATATGTACAGATAATGCTATGCAAATGAGGTAGGTATCTTTGAGAGGTGTACAAAAAAAGAACGGATTAGACGAGAACCCTCCTCAAACCTTCAGTCCCACCTAGTACTCTCCTCCCTGTAACTGGACACCTCCCCTTTCCACTCTCCCATTTGCCCTGTCTACTCTTTCCCGGGCGAGATGCTAATTTGTTGTCATCAGTCTTATCGGCATCTGCTCCTTCCTCATCCACGAAGTCATCCTCCCATGCGGCGCCGGCGCCTTCTCCGTTCATAAAATCCAATTGTCGTTGGTGCTCCCCGTTCAGCCAGTGGAAAATACATACGTAGCAGTACACATAGCCCGTCTGGCAGGCGGTAGGGTTTGTCAGAGGGTTCAGACAGACGGGACATGCTGAGGCAGCATCTGAATCAGCTGGCGGGAGTGGAACCGTGAAGATAGGCAGGTATGAGGTAGCGGATATAGGAGGTTGGATGCGACTGCGAGCGGAGGATCTCAGGGCGGATTTACGCGTGGGTGATGATTCTTGTTTCTCGGGTTTCTTTGTGCGTTCGGCCGGCGGAATCATCCCCTTCGTGACAGGGGCAGGGATATCTAGGATATCTGTGGCCTTGCGGGTGAGTTGTCGCGAGAAGTCGCTGGCATGCCACCATTCAAGGAACTTAAGAGCAAAGATAGAAGCTGGGAGGAAATAGCGGAGGGATGTGAGTAGTTGCGGGTAGAGGCTTTGTGGGCTTAAGAGGCCTAGAAGTCCTGATCCGGGACGTGTTCGAGCACCTGCGGTAGGAGGAGCTGTGCCTTCGAGCACCTTGGCAATGGCCTGGTGGTCTGCGGAGCTCAGCCGGCGGATCCGTGTGCCAATAAGCCGAAGGAATGGAGAAGAATATTTGGTATTATCGAAAAGGTAGGCCAAGTTGAAGGCCAGGATGGAGAAGTAGTATGCCGCATTCACGGACGGATAAACGTTCCGGAGGAACCATTTGTATGCGTACATGATACGCTGACGAACAGTCGGGCTTGGCGGCAGGTCTTCGCTCGGGTTGTATCTCGGGCCGCCACTCATGATCAAGGATGCCTGTGGAGCAGCATGGATGTCGTAGCCTTCATCTAGCTTGCGCTTCAAATAGGGAATGCCCACCATGATGAGCAGATTCTTCCATACATCAGCGGAACGCAGCTTAAGGCTGTCACGGACTGGGCCTGGGGCTCCAATCTGAGCCCGAGGAATCTCGCCATTCTTAGTTAGAAGAACGCGCTCCCGTTTCAGTGAGTAAAAGTTCTCTGTGAAGGAGCCGCCGAAGTTGCGGAGATAGTAACGTTCGACGATCAGGGAAAGCAGCGCGTAGACCTCATCGAAGGAGTTCAGCACCCGAAGCAAGTATCGCGGATGACGGTGTGTTGCAACCGCTAGAATATATCGAATGGATGGTGGGAGAAGGTCTGATAATTGCTGTTCGGCGAGCAATTCTTAGGTACAAGATGAGAGTCGTTAGCTAGTTTGCGGGGGGATCTCAACCCATTCTCCGCATAGGCTTACCGAACAAGGACGGCTTCAGCTCATCAAATTCCTGCTGGAGACTGGGTAGGTACTCCATGGCGATAGCTTCCAATTACCCTTCCCCCTTTGTATCGAGGGAGGTGATAAGGATCAAGTTTCGGCGCGAGGCTGAAGTTGCGGCTGTTCTGGTCTGGACCGAGGCTCGTCGGGACATGGATTAGTCATCGCATCCCATCATCGACCGATTTAGGAAGGAAGGAAGGAAGCAAGTTAAGCTGCTATTATGTATTCAAGGACTTGACCTCATATCTGTAATAGTTGGCCAGGTGCATGGATGTAGTGCAGTGGTGGTAAGGTTTCACTTGCAGACCATTCAAGAGGCGGAGAGTACTTCCACATCCATTGAAAGAATGGCATGGATATTAACAGCTTTCACACACACAAATACAGGGTATTCCATTTTATAATACAGAAACATATATACATACATGCCCTTCCAATGGTGCAGACACCCAAGGCCCACGATTTTACTCCTGGATCCTCATCTGGCACTCTTCCCACAATTGAGCTAGAGCACTTGTAGAGCCTTCTTCCACTTGCTTCTCAATCTCAGGCTCCGCAACAACAATACAGTACATAACATTATGGAGAAGTTCGCCCTCCAATGGGATAGGTGGGTCCTCTCGAGACATCATTGGCACCCAAGTGGATGCGCAGTCCCGTGCCCGAAGCCTGTCCTTTAGCACAGCGTGCAACTTAAAGAGCGTCTCGTAATCCTCGTACGTACGAGGACTTCCGAGGAGGGGCAGCTTGCGCCACCACTTCCAGAATCCGTCAAAGTCGCCGTTCCGAAAGCGAAGCATCATATGTATCCGGGCCTGCTCTGGATCAAAAGGTACATCGAGGATGTCGAGGAGTTGCGCAATGTGCTTCGCTCCACCAGATACGTTGCGGTTGTTGCTGCTGTTGTTGTTGTTGTTGTTGTTGTCAGGGGTTGTTGGGAGGGAAGCTGCGGTGTATAGCTTGTTGAAGAACTTGAGAGTTAGAACATCCATTCCTCGGAGGGACATGTGGTCTAAAACGCTGAGGGCGGCTTCTTTGTCTGAATCGGGTAACCATGGTTTTGATTTCTTGTCGGGGGCTGGGTGCGCTGTTAGTAATGCAAGGACAACTTGAGAAGTGAGTTCTTCGGAAACAAAACAGCCAGACGCAAAGCAGCCGAGGATCTTCAGATGTAAACTCTCCTTGGTATACCCCGGGTGTTGTCGAGAAATGGCTATGCAGGCAAGTTCCACTTGCGCCAAGGCTTTGTCCTCTACAGATGATCTAGCGAGGCTATCGTAAAAAAGGCGCAGAAAGAGAGTCGAGTTTTCGTCTTCCAGGCCACTTCCTAATTCGCGTCTAACTCTTTTGTCGGGTAGATCCAAAAGACGCTCAAACAATGATCTAGTATGAAACCCCGAATCGGCTTCATTACGGGGTTCAAGAGGGTCTGAAAACCGTGGGGGCTGCGACGCTATGGCTCGCTGTGCCCCATCTACTTCCTGTTCGAGGTCCGAATGTTGAAGCCGGGACCTACTATGGAATTGCCTTCTTTGGTCAAGCGGAAGGCTCACGGACGGCCTGGTAACATGTCGAATTTCACGGTCAGACGGTGATGTTTTCATCGAGTTGGGAGAACGAACCTCTTCGGGTGCGTCCGAGGGAATCTTGGAAGGGGTTTGCCTCGCTCGTTCGGCTCGGGCTAGATTCTGTTCCCAAAGACCGTCCAAGTCCACCTCTTCTCTCTTTTCCTCCGTGAACAACTGCACCACAACACGTGTGCCAACCCCGAGCGTGCCGAAGCCTTCGAATACAGGATCCGGTTTCTCCTGAATAGGGGTCTTTTCTACCACACCTGCGTTAACACAAATCCACCCAGTCGTGATTCCATCATCCTTGTCGTCGAATATTGTCCCAGTGCGACTGGCAAGTCTAGCCCGACGCGCCTTGCGTCGGAGCTTGATCTTGAGTTCATTCCTCCCGAGCAGCCCATCGGCATAGGGGGATAGTTTCCAGGTACTTCTCAACCAGCGACAGAGGCGGTCTGCAGAAACATTCAGATGTTTCACACTACGGGTAGTTCCGATAATCATAATCACATTCGCTCCAAGGGCAGGAGGCGTTTCCAGATCTCGAAGATCAAACAATCTGAGATCATCCAATCCAAGGTCTTTGAAAACATATTCTAGTAGCACTGGCAAGATTTTCGGTGGGTTTTCTGGAAGTTCGGGGATCTGCTGTCGTGACGATATCTCCGCAGCAGGAAGCGGTGTCTCTTCCTGTAGATACCACGGGATGTGCTGCGATGGCTCAGCTGCTTGATTTTGCGTAGTGGGGTCATTTTCTTCGATCACTGGGGGATTTGGGGGGAATTGAGATGAGGGGGGACGATCTGATGCGAGACAAGAGTTTGAGGTCAAGGTTCGGCGAGAGAATTTGTAGATTGAGCATGTTGGGAATGTTTGGTGATAAACCCCCGTACTGGAACGGAAAGCCAATGCACGGGCTACCTGTGGATAGCGCAGAGGCGCCTTTAACAGCGCCCTATTCATCATGGTGGATGTTTAAAGATTGAGCTGCCAGCTTCAGGAACTTGCGTTCAAACTTGAAGCTCTTGCTGAGTGACGTTTGAAGCAAACACTGCAAACCTTCCACACGATGACTAAGAGCGGATGCCAGCCAATCAACTTTTATTTATTAGTCCCCTCAAAAATGGTATACATACGGTACCTTAGGTTGGAAGTTGAAGAAGGTACGGTGATTCATTTTGTTTCAATAGAAAGTCAGGATTAAATAGTTCAATGTGCAATAGATTTATCATCTATAAGGATCTTTGTGTGGCAGGCAGGTATGCCACTATGTCAAGCTATGTATGTAACCCCGTCATGCAAAAGAATGGGTATGAGATGAAAGAACAAAAGCAAAACAACCAACAGACGCCTAGTATCTAAACAATGACGTTCGACCAAGAAAGACAGGAGAAGAAGAAAAGAGCATGCTTATATTCCCAAGGACCACTTCAGACGCTCATACACAAAGAAACTGGTAGCCGCCATCGGAACCACCTTAACATAACCAATCGTCAGCCCGATCCAAAATCCACGGAATCCTCGCTCCCGCCAGATTATGCCGGCTGTCTCAGCGAGTCCAAGGCGACGGCCATCCCCGACTACGCCTCCGACCTGCATCCGGCGTCGCATGACTTCGAGTGGATAGGAGGAGGTTTGGGAAACCATGCCGGCTGCAGCACCAGAGAAGAGTTCTGCGGCGGCTGTGAGTTGTGTTCGGTGCAAGCCGCTCCGGCTGCGGCTTGAGGTAGAAGACTCGGATTCTGGGATGGTGGTGTAGGGTGAGAGGGCAGGTGAACGAAGCCAGTCGCCCACAGTGTCATGGGTGAGGAATGATATACCCGCGTAGGGGAGCATTCCAAGAACCGTCGGGGTGAATCCACGATAGAAGTTTGCTATCCCAGAGCTAGGAATCATTTTCCTGGTTGCTGTTGACACTCGCTCAGCGGCGGTGGTGGCAGTTCCTGAGGAGGTAGCTCCCGCGCCACCAGCTGGCGGGGATACACGTTCGTGATAGATCGTTCGGAGCATATCGATAACTGACGAGCGCGAGGATTTCTTTGTCTCAAATGCTAACCGTACGCGAGTCAACTCCAACGGATAGGTGAAAAATACCGACGTGACCCCCGCCAGACTACCCGATATTAACCGACGGAACGGCGTTTCTTTATCTCGAGACGGGATCAGCATCGCACGAATCTGCTCGTAGGCAAGGAACTTGATTGCGGCATAGGGGAATATCCGAAGCAGAGTCGCCGAATGGCCCCGGAAGAGACCTCGAGTGCCTTCAAATCGCTTGATATCCCGAATCGCGGAGATGAGGCCGAACCAGCTACCAGTATATTTGGCGAATTGGGGGTTCGACGCCTGGAAAAGGATTTTAACTCGATCAAGGGGCGCAACTACTGTTTTGGCCTAGATAAGTGCACGTCAGCGCTTGTTCTTTCAGAGTATCTATAACGAAAAAAAAAAAAAAAAAAAAAAAAAAAAAAGCAAAGCAAAGGGGAGAGACCTACTGCACAACCAGCCAACCCCCCCGCAAGTCCACTTCTCAAGACATAGTCGACGCTGCGTTTGCTCTTCTCCTGACCGGTGCTACGGCTACTCTGCTTCGAACGCGGCGACGCAGTATCATCAACTGCGGTCGCGTAAGACCCGGCTACCACTGGCCCACTGTTGACGCTTTGCGTAGTCGGCGGTTGCGCCTGTGAGACCGGTTCCATCTGCTGGTACAAGGATTGCGGATGAAAGTGAGGGTCCGTTATTGTGTGAGGAGGGCGAGGAGACCTTGCGAGGACGGGGGGGTGCCGGTTTGCGAATAGCCGGTCGCAGCAGCAGACGCACAAGGCTCTGTTGATCTGTGGTGGTGGGAGTCTGGGGAAGCGGGCTACCGGAGAATCGTGGCCATGGATAGATATGTGAAGAAAAAAAGAGACAGTTTAACTAGGATCTCCCACCAACGTCGGGACACCAGCAGAGAATGAACAACAACAAGAACCCGGGCAAAGGGAAACCAGGCAGGAAAGAGTGTGAACAGGAATTCCAAAATGATAGGAATGAATAATTAATATTCTGACAAATCTTGGGGAAAGAAGACGGAACCATGGAGGGCCATCGTCATATCTTAGTGGCGCTGACCACCAAGAGAGCGGAATAATTACAACCCTTACATGCCGATACCCGTTGCCGCCACTGAAGTCACTGCCGCATACCGTCACATTACGCAGCACGATCCGACCGGTGGCGGCCGTTTTTTTTGTGACATTTTCCATGTCTGTGATTGGTCAGTTGCAGGTCAAGTGACCGTCCAGCCGGTTTAGGTAGATTAGTAAGGTCTTAGGTAATCAATAGTCACATGCCAGTCAATTCGATGCCTGAGGCATTCTTATCGACTAGGCCAGTGGTAAATAGCCACAAAAGCTCTCTATATACATCGTCGACGGTACCCCCGTTGCTCCTCTAATGCAATCCTGTGTCCCAGTGAGCCTGATATACACACCTTTATATATCCGAGTCCAAGGAAAGTTCATGGTCGCGTCCATCATGTAGTGCTAAATGAGAAAACCCCCCCCGGTCTTTTTTTGTTGTAGCTGGGCGCTTGAAATGTACCTATAACCCCCCCCCCCCAAAAGAAACCCCAGAAAACGCCAATTTGTTCGAAATGCGGGCAAACGAGGAATCGGAAATAACCAAAAAAATAAATCCAAAATAATAAGGAAATCTAAAAATTGTATCGTCCACCCTGTCTGGTGAGTGGTTTGCCTTGTCGGTTGGAGATCTTGATCTCTTTCGGTTCGTCTGCGTTTCTCCTTGCCCTCTTCGATGGGCGCGAGGCATCAAGATGCAGGTGTCCATTTTCAGCCAGACCTGTAGTGTTTCGCCAATTGAGACAATGGTGCCGGTCCGCTTCCGCCACATAAGTCTTGTTTCGTGTCGTCACACGTTTGGCCGGTATTTCCTCCGACTCCGCTTTATCCTCTTTCCGTGACAGGTACTCCTGGCGAATCTGCATATACTTGACAATGTGCTCGCGCTGCAGTAGAAGCTCCTTGCGTAGCTTCGTCTCGCGCTCACCCCGAGAGTCCAACCAATCAAGTAGCTTTTCAATAGCCTCCGGCTCGTCGTAATAGCCCCATTCGTAAGCTTGAGCAAGCCTTGTTGATCCTTCCTCGCTCTTCTTGCGCTCGGCCGGGGTGATATGGAACTCCTTTTGGTAATGCTTTTTCTGGTCATCAGAGACATCAATGAATCCAAGGCGCTCCATTTCGTCGGGACCTTGGACCCAAAGACGTCCATTCGCATATTTAGCTTCAGCAGTCGAGCTATTAGGCATTCCACCATACGGCATCGCATTCCGTTCGAACCACCAATACCGGTTGCAGAAACGGTCCTTTCCAAGACATCTCGTTCGCGGGCAATCTGCCTCTCTCAAGTCATTATCGACCACCTCAATCTTGTCCTCAAATCTCTGGACAGCCGCCTTTTGGTCCTCGATCTTCTTCAGTACCCGCTGGTATTGCTTCGAGCCCTTCGGTTGCTTAGCGAGCTGCTCCTTTCTTTCTCGCTCTACATCTAGCTTTCGCTTCCGCTCCATGGCCCGGTCCACTCCACCACGGAGGGACCGTTGGGGGGCCTCCTCTTCCTCAGAGTCCGCGACATGGTCCAAGTCTCCGTCCACGCCGGTCATTTTCGAGTCTTCCAGATTTTCCAACTCCGGGGCGGGGGTTGAGGATTTTTCGGGTTCTGGCTGAAGCGCTTTCCGTTCTTGGTGTAGCCGACGAAGTTCCTCAAGGCTAAGAGATCCACGTCAATTGCGGATCAGATGGCAGAGTTCAAGGGTCAAAACTTACGCTGCTTTTCGAGCCTTTTGGTACTCGATCTTTTCTTTCCGAAATTCTGTCATCTGGGAACTGCATTCTTCCAGGTAATTTCGAATAGCCTTAGTCTCCAGGCTGAGCATGCAGATAATCTGGAGGGCCCGGATGCGCAGATTGACATCCAAACTGGCATACTGCGTGCTGGCCGTTTCCTGCGTTGGCTCCTCGTCTAGGGGGGCAAGTTGCTTGAGAATTTCATTGCAAATCTTTTCCATTCGGGGACGAACGGACAACTGGTGCAAGAGTCCGACCATGACCAATTCCCATCCACCGTTGCGGAAATCTCGCTTGCGTAGACGGTCAACCCAGCTATATCCAACAAACATCTCCGAGGCTCGATGGACTTTGACTTCTGCTGGCTCCGCATGACCGTTAATCTGCGCCATCAAATTTTCGGCTTCGGCCTTGGCGAGACTACTTCGAGTAGTCATCCTTGTCACAATAGGTTCAGGTGTAGGCTCTCGCTCTTCTTCCTCCTCCTCCTGCTCCTTTTCTTCCTCCTCATCCTCCTCGGAGTCGTCTGATTCCTCAGAGGGGAGTTCCGGAAGGGAAATCTGGATCGCGCCGTTGTCGTCTTTTTCCGCATTAACCAGCTTCTTCAAAACAGCACAATGAATTTCCACAAAAAGCTCACAGTCCATCTCTTCTGATGAAAACCGCATGGCCTGAAGGAAGTCGTCAAAGGTGAAAGAATCGAGCTGGAAGACTTCACAATACACATTGAGAGTGTTCCATGCCTCGAGGAATGGGCCTACTGACTCCATCTCAATATCGTCTTGCAATAGGTCATCATCGTTGGGATCGTCAAATTCAGTCACTTTCAAGAATTTCAACGGTGGGCGCTGCTTCTTCTTTTCACGATCCGGAGGTATTTCGAGGTCCTCGATTGGGTATTTAATGGGCGGGGGAGACGGTTGTTTTGGAGGTTCACTTTTGATTATCACAGAAGGAACAGCTGCAATTTTCTTATCGATGTCTTGGGATTTCGGAGGCCGAGAAGTCCCGTTCGTTGGTTTGCTGCCAACAGCAAACCCGGGGTTGCCGTTAAGAGAACGTTTATATTCGAGAAATTGTGCCTCCTTGGAACGAGCCAAATCCTGTGCCGATGTCTTTGACTTCGAGCCCTTAGGAGCCGGTTTCAACTCGGGAAGTTGCTGAGATGCAAAAAAACCAAAGAACCCTTCTTGGTCTGCTTTCTTTTGCGCCTTCTTTTCAGCTACCTTGGCTCCATATTGCAAGTGTTTCGGTACTTCCGTTGAGATCCTATACTCCTCCGCCACGGAGGGTTTGACAAGCCAAGGAGCACCATTCCAAGATTCCCTAGTGACATTATTTTTGATAAATGCCCGGAGCATCTGCTTGGTGAAGGTCTTCCTGTCGCGCGTGAGATGTTCCTGATCCAAAAGCGCTTCTTCGTTCGGACGGTCCAAAACCTTAACCAAATATGTCGCATAGGCCGCGGTTTTCACAGTTCCGTCCGCAAAGAGCTGCTCCGGAAAGTTGGCTTTGTCCCGAATCACGCCATGTAAACGCGTATTATCATCGAGTAAGATTAAAACTTGCTCGCCGGGGTAAAAATCCTGTTTGAATTCCTGCGTTCGTTTAGTTCGGAGATCGATTCGCGTTAGCCGCCTAGTATTGACTTACTTCATAGATTTCGTCCACTAAAGTTACCAAGGTTAGCTTAAGATTTAGGCTTATAAAATGTATGTACATACCAAGACTATCGACCCGCGATATCGTGGAGAACTGGGCCCTGCGCAAAATAGGTTCTTTCAAAGCATCGGGGAACGAGCTGTTGACCTCTCGCGACTCTTCCATCTATGACAAGAATTATTAGAGGACGTCCGTAGGTATAGCGCATATCACATACTTCACTTCGGAAAGCCTCGAAAAAGGTCAGCCCGGAATGACCAGTAATCTCGCAGATGAATTTCCTCTGTTTGTAAAAATCCATGCGCTGGAGATATGATTCATAATTGGTGAAAACCTCATTCGTCTCCGAAATAACCCAAACCTGCGCAACCTTTGTAAGCATGTATTCCCTCCTCATGGGTTCCACGAACTGTACGTGCCTCCGAACTGTCATCCTCGATAACTGGCCTTGGGAGGTACTGGACGGGTTTCCGTTTGAATAGCACCTAGAGATGTTGTAAGCACTTTGCATTGTGCTTTGAGGTCCTGCGACTTTTCCGCCCATTCAAGGAATCTTCCAACCCACCATTGTGACCTAGCAAGGAAAAGACACGCGCTGGAGAATCATAGATTGCGGAGGGTGGCACTGGCTAATGACATATATCTATTGGGGGGAAAGATAATTAGCACGACGCGCGGACGGATGTTCTCGGTGCGACAAGTAAAAATAGAGTCAAGAACGAAGTATGAACAAATTATACCCACTAAGTGGGGTTACACGGCGCGCAAGACATGAAGCTGAAGGTAAGTAAAAAATAAAGAAAAAGAAATACAATCCTGCGATCTTTTTTTTTTTGGTTTCTCGGGCAAGAAAGACCGCGAACTGGGTTTGGGAGTGTCATGAGCTAAAAACCCGCACTTACCTGGGAAAACGCGTCTCCAACCGCGCCGCAATCGAAGTGCGGAGTACAGACGACCACCAAACGAATGGAGGACTGGCGAAGCAAGAAGCGCGCAGGAAGGAGTGAGAAACAGCGGATATAAATACCCGAAGAATGGAGAGGGTCGGCAAGACGCGCGAGAGAAGTCGGAAGTAAGAGGGATGGGGAGAGAGAAGGAAAGGAAATGGAAGGACAGGAATAGGAAAAGGCTAGTTAAAGGAGAAGAGGTTTTGGAAGGAGAGAGAGAGAGAGAGAGAGAGAGAGAGAGGGAAGGAAAGAGAGGAAGAGAGAAAGATAGGAGAGGGGAGGGAAGAGGAGGAGGAGGAGGAGGAGGAGGAGGAAAGGAGAAGCGGTCGCCGCACCGAAGCGACGGCAGAACCGAGACCCATTGATGATTTACCCAGCAGCAGGAAGTTAAGTCGTCCATTGTAAGTAGCGGGAAATAATGTGGGTGGGAGGGCCGCCGAGGCACCAGCGCTGATGATTGGCCCAGAGGAGGAGATTTCGAGTTCAAAGCTGGAAGTCGGGCGGACTTTGCCTCTTTCGGGAGGTCTCTTTACACCCTCTGCAGCCGGGGCCAGCTCTCTCTTTTTCTTGCCCGTCTGCTCCCCTTTGTTTCTCCCCAACTCTACACGTATTTACACTCGTTCTACGCCCATTTTCGAGGACATTCCTTGACGATAATTCTCCCCTTCTGTTTCCTTGATTTCAGACCTACCATCCCTCCCAAATCCAAAAGCCCTCCGTCATGGCCCTGGAAGTCCGCGCGCTCGGTAGACAAAGAACAATGACAGCCACCAGACTTCTACACCACGCATCAACATCCCCTTTCAAGCTTCTTCTTTCTTGATCTATTTTAATTCTTTTCCTATTCATTCTTTGATCTCTATGTCTTATACTTCTTCCATGTCTTTCTTCATACGCTTACCGTGGGACTATCTATCCCCAGCCCTATACAGCTTCTTTCATTGATATCACATTCCAACAGGATATCTCTGGACCTACGTGCCCCCTCAAATCTTTTTTTTTTATATCTGCTAATTAGTACAGCATGTCAATATTCTTTCAGCCATCAAGTTCCCTCTATTTAAGCATCTAAGCCATGCCACACGGTTTCAAATTACCTCTGGGGTAAATGACTATAAAGGACCTACCTAATACCTGAGATAATACCTCCTTATTCCTAAAGCAGTGATGGCATTTTATTAAAAAATGCCTATCTCTTTCAGATGAACTTGTCCCAATTCAACATGGCATGAATCTGCCACGTCTGACCTTTCAACTCTGAGAATGACCCGTACACGTTCAATCCGATAGAGCTATATTATATTAATATGGCTCTCCAAACTGGAGGGTCAACCTAGATTCGTTCTTCCCTTATTGCAGAGCATCTGATACATTGTTTATTCATAGATGAGACACACAAAGCTACACCGTCTCTGGAGAGGCTAAAGGCTGTTTAGACAAGCTGCTATTTATATCAATTCTCTCTCGGCTGGTTTCTTCTCCAGCCTGCATGAATGATATACCCAGGCAAATATCCATACCCAAATAGCATTGAAATATCGCCGTTCGTAACCGTCTACGTACGGACCTGACATTGTTGATTTCTACCTCTTTTACGGTAAATATTAACCGATAGAATTTGAAATTAAAGTACCAATACACGTATAGTATAAGCTAACGCACCCTGTATTCCCATAATAACAAATATCTATGAGTGTGTAAAAAAAAAAAAAAAAAGGAAGATGGATGCATCCCGGAACAGGAAGGAAGGGAGAATAGCCCCAGGTTGGGACTTTACCTAACCTACATATGAAAATATACTCCGGTCATCAGAAGCGATTAATGTTATACTTTCCACATTTCTTCCATAAGCAGGGTCTAGAGCATATAAGAGAAGAAAGAGCACATACATTTCCCAAGCAACAATTTACAGAGAGATTCGATAAAGTACTCTGTAGTGTCAGGTTCAATTTCCCATCTGTTGCAAGGTTAGGGTAGTAACTATGTAATAGTTAGTGCTTTAGTGCGGAATGAATCAATGGAATCGATCAATATTTTAGCTCGTGGTCTAGCCGGTTCAGGGTTAGCGGGCGTTGTTTGATAAACTTTGCTATCGGAGTGGGTCCTGCTCGGGGGAACACGTGGATGCAGACAAACAGAGCAAACTGGCGTCGATAGATCTTGATATTACATCATTGTTGAGCTTGGCTTGGAAAACAAGGACTGTGTAGCTTTTTGATTGATTTCTCATTATCTATACGATATAGTTACTCATGTTAGGCGGTGAAGTATACCACCATGAATCCTACCCAACTACCGACGACCCCGAGAGCCGAGTAGCTGCTCGTGAACATCAACGGGACAAACTGGTATCGTTCCAGGCCGAAGATCAGCTGGTGCAAGAGTGAGCAGTAGATGATCAGTGGGATAGATATGGTCAGGTAGAGCAAGGAAAAGCGGTCCACGAGGAAGATGCGTGGTCGCTCTGGCACAGGGGCAATCTGATCGAATACGAACAGGAACAAAATCAGCCACAAGAGTGTGTAGACCGTCTTGATCGGGAATTCTGCAGCGGTGAAGAGTAGCGGGAAGAGAGAAACATGTCCGGCTACAGCGAGGGGGCGGAATGCACTGAAGTATCGTCGGTCTTTGAGGGCGATCAGGCTGAACGGAATGATTATCAGGAGGACTGCTTTCTCGTGTACATGCCAGCCGAACAGAAAAGAAGCGTAGCCGCAGAGGGTAAGGGCTCCAATAAAGGTGTCCGGGTCCGGGCAACGCCAGAGTTTGAACAATGGAAGCTATGCCGAATGAGAATCAGTAATATTATGTACTGGGAAATGTGGTATCCATACCAGTTGGAACAATAGGGTTAAGATAAAGGTGTGCTCTTTCGATACCTCGGGGAGGATGGCAAAGGATGTGTCACCGACAAGCCCACGAGTGACACTTGTAAGAGCTTCCTGATTGACCGGGAGACCTAACCTTGGAGCAACTACGGGGGGTCAGTAGGGCTAAGGAGGTTTTTTTTTTTTAATGGCATATGACGTACGTGGTATCAGAGTCCGATCGGCAAACGAATATATCGCCCAAATATTCGGGGCCCAATATGCATGGCACAAGCCTCGGGAAAATGGGAACAGCCTTTCTTTCAGTTGAAGGAGCTGACCCCAAGATGCGAAGGGACCAAACGCTAGACCAAACACGGTGATGATACTGAAGCCAAGCTTAAAGGCATTTCCAAATCGAGGCCGGAAGACGGACTTTGGGTCAAGACAGTACGCACGCAGTAAGTAGACAAAGTAAGCGAGGGAGAGGTATAAGTAGATGTGTTTCAGACACAGCAAGACAGCGAATGAAATACCACTGTACAATAAAGTCGACTGCTTTCGGGCCCAGACGATTGACAGGATCAGAATTCCGTAGAGGAATCCATTGTATTGGAAATGGATATGATCGATAATGAGCAATCCAGGAGATAGTAAGATGGATAGACTGGCAGCATGGGCAAGGTGTTTATTGACTTGAGGAACGGACTTGATATATCTGTGCGAGCCATTGGTTATTATAGCCCTGGAAATTGATAAGCTGGGGACTTACCGGCTCAGAGCGTAAAGAAGAACAAATTCTGTTAGGATGACAGTCGCTCTCTGGAAGTAGATTGTTTGCCAGGAATCATAATTGAGATTCTGCACAATGAGCATGGCGGGGTCTACATATTGAGCCAGTTGGGAAAGCAGCCACTCGAACGCGGCGAAAAACGGAGGGTAATCGAGGGTCCATTCCGACGTTTTCTGCACACAACCAGTTATTCTCTGCACTGTTGAGGCCCTTAATGAGCAAGAAGGGCGACCAGTACCTCGTAGTACCATTCCTTGACCGGGAGCGAATGCGTGATAGCTAACCAATTGCGATGAACCTCGAAGTCGGTAGATTTGCTGTGTCAAGAAGCCATAAATAAGCATGAATTCCAAAGTTCTCTGGCCCCTTTCCACATTCAACCAGGACAGGGAGTGTTTCGTACTAGGCGGGGAAAAGGAGGATTTTAAAGGCGGTTGCGACAATGGCGCATTGCGTCAGGGAAGGGTATAATTCAGCCATTGGAGGTGCTATCTGGGCATGACGGATACAAGGTTATCGAGCGAACAGCATCCGGGAACGGGGAAAGCAGAATCTCCGTCAGGATATCCTGTTGCTCTCCAATTGAACAATTGAAGCAAAAGTGAAGCCTGATGGAAGATAGAAGATGGACCTGAGGCGGTCCGATGGTCGATCCGGGGAGGGCTCACGTGACGGCGCATCTCGTGGTTCGTGAAGAAAGGCCAGTGTGTCCTTGAACGACACCCAGTCAATCAGATCGCGATATTCCGAAGCTCTCGAAGCTCAGCTTTCTTATGGACTTCGCTTCGGACGTGGGTGTCCGCCATTCTGTCGTTCTCTCTAGCCTTGATATCCGCCATTCGGTCGACATCTCCCCCGCCGCGCTCTCCATCGCCAGAGAGATCCGGTTCTGCGTGATCGCCATTGTGGTTGGGTGGACTACTACTCGAGTTGTCTCCGCGCTGTTGGACCGTCGGCCATCATCGGATTCGTGATCGGATTCGTGACACTATAGACCTGGTTCTGTTTTCTTGTATCTTTCGTAAATACGTGAGGTCCATCTGGATATATCCCATTCATTGGCCTGGCATTGTTTTGTTTTTACCTTTCTATTTTGGCACCGTACAAAAGGCGTTATCAGCTTCTATTACGGTATTGTACAGCCATCACCATCATCATCATGAAGATTCCGTGTTCCCTCGTGCTTCTTTCCGCTGTTGCTAGCGCACAGTTGGTGATTGACAGCTCAAGCTTTGGTCATGGAAAAATGTACCGTTTCCCCCGTGTCCTTTCATACCTCACACACAGCGGTGGAGCTAATTTGCCATATAGGATAGCACCAAACAGGGATGGCATTCCGGGATGGGATCTCGGAGGAGAAGGTCATATCCCTCAGATTGTATGTCTTCCAAAGTCATGGAGTTTGGATTGTTTGACCAAATACTGACACACTGGTAGCTTTCCGATAAGCTCATCCTCACCCCTCCCTATCCCGGCAACACTCGGGGCTACGCCTGGTCCCAATCCACGTATGTCTCCATAATCTTTTTTCTTTCTTACTTGACTTAATTCTAATGAATCAAGTCTATCCGAATCGGAATGGACAGCGGAGCTCCAGTTCCGAGCATCTGGAGTTGAGAGGGCCGGAGGCAACCTCCAACTTTGGTATGCTAAGGATGGCAAAGAGAAGATTGGCTCTGCTAGTATTTACACTGTGGGCCAATGGGACGGATTTGCTCTTGTAGTAGACACTCATAGCGGAAGGGTATGCGAATTTCGAGTTTCTCGGTGATCTAGCAACTGACTTACTGCTAGGGTGGCAGCGTTAGAGGTTTCCTCAACGACGGTACAACAGACTACAAAAGCCATAAAAGTGTTGATAGCCTGGCTTTCGGACACTGCGACTACTCTTACCGAAACCTTGGACGGCCGTCTGTTGTTCGTGTGAAGCACACCAACGCTGTCTTGGAGGTCACTGTTGACGACAAGCTCTGCTTCGCCACTGACAAGGTTTCTCTTCCTGCTGGAAACACCATCGGTATGACAGCCGCAACCCCGGAGAACCCCGACTCTTTCGAGATCTTCAAGATCGTCCTCCAAAACAGCCCATCCGGTGTAGGAAAGGCTCCACCAGTACAGCAACAGCAACGTCAGCCGAACGAGAACCAGCAGCAGCCGCTCGCTGCGCAGGGACAAGCCAACACTCAACAAGTTCAATCCGCGTCTGTTGATATCCGCTCTATCACCGAACAATTTGTGGATCTGGGCAGCCGAATCCAACTGATCAACCACGCCGCCAATAACATCATCCGCGAGCTTGGAAACCAAGGCAACAAGGTTGAGAATAAGCAAAACGAGCTTCTCCAGAAACTAGCCACCAAGGAGCAAGTCGGCAGTCTCGAAGTTCGCCTCCAGAGGCTCGAACAGACCCTGCAATCCATCCAACGTACCCTGGAAGGAAACGATTACCGTGACCGGTTCAACCAGTTGCACGAGACTTTAAGGTCGTCTCACCTAAGCCTGACCGAAAACCTCCAAGGCACTCTCCTCAACGGTAAGCTTCTAACTCATTCTGCTTCCCTTCCCTTTCAACAATTCATTTTCCATTCTAACTGAGCAAAACAGTCATCACAGCATCCACCCCCCGCATGGGCTTCTTCATCTTCCTGGTCATCGCTTTCCAAATCCTACTAGCCGCCTCATACGTTATCTACAAACGTCGTCGTGCCAACATGCCCAAGAAATTCCTCTGATCTAGACATACCTGTCTATAAGTAACGGAAGATAATGATTTTTTTTTTTTCTTTCCTTTTCTCCTTACACTGAACCCGCACAGGACGACTCGCACACACCGCACGCATCCACACCTGAACGTAAATCCAATACAGATATATCTATTTGGCCTCTCCATCTATGACTTGTTTTTGCACCAATTTTATATTTATTTCTGTATTACTCGGTTGTTTTTGAATCATGGCCTTAGCATCATTTTGTACATTTATCTATCTACAGGTTCAATTTCATGCTTTCCTCTCTCTCTCTCTCTCTCTTCGAATAGGGTATTTGGTTCGGCTTACTTGTCTTTCATCTTTACTCTAGACTCTGGGTGGTCTTTTCCAGCGAGAGCTCCTGCACGTGCAATATACCATTCATGTAGTATAGTAAAAAAAAGATATTGTTCATTCATGACTGGTTGACTGATTGATACACCAGCAGGCAGTAAAAAAAAAAAGGGGAAAGGGTTAAATGATTCTAAGCAACTATCGTACAACACAAGTAAATGCGTATCGCTCAGTAGGACAAGCCAAAGCCCATTGATCCTTTTTTTTTTACTCAGCTGGAGCTATGGCCACAAAGGAGAACAATCCTTCATATCTCGGTATGTCCAAGGACAATACAGACACCAGCGGGGGGGGGGAAATTGCAAGTAAAGAGGGAAAAAAGAAAGCAGGGCGGGCAAATCAATAGGCAATAAAAGGCTTTCGAGAAAACGGAGGGTAAAGTCTTAGTCCTCATAGCGACAGCGATGACTAAATTCTCATGCAATAGTTAACTAACTAACTAATAATTGACACGCTCGACAATGCCATGCTCTATGCGCCAAGTAACCTTAAAGCCGAAATGTTAAGCGTGGGGGGAAAAGGAGAGAGAGAGAGAGGGGGGGGGGGGAGAAATGAAAAAGGCTGTCCATAGGCAGAGAGAAACGATTCGCCAGAAACTGAAAAGGCCTAGAAGATTTTATGACGTGAGGTGAATCATTTCATTCAGATAAGCTGCTGTTGCTGCTGGGGTGCTCGCTCGAAGTAGGCTGTGCCTTCGAGGACGCTATGTTCCCAGGTTGCGAATTTAGCACCTTGATGCGTTGTTCAATGAGGTCTTGGAGAGTGCGCAGGGACTCGATCTCGGTGTTAGCAGACGGGAGATTGTTAGGCGCATTTGCTTTTAGTTGGTCAATCAGGAGGTTAATCCGACCGTTTTCAACCTCCGAGGTTACCTGCTGGCTTTGTGCAAATTCAATGAGGTTTGCGGCAGCTTCGCGCTCTGCAACCGTTCGTGAATTGAGGATTGCAGCCGTGGTATCCTCTTCTGTGACGACAGGCTTTTCTGATGTGTAGAACGCGTGTGCCTCGGAAAGAAGCTCGTCGAACTTGGTTTTGGCATACTCTAAATACTTGTCGGCCGCTGCTTTCTTCATCGCAAGTGTTTCGTTCTCCCTGAAGAAAATTATTAGAGAAGATCCAGGTGCCAGCCAGCAAGTGTCCACTAACCTTTTAACTCGTTCGATAAAATCAAGTTTGACCCCCTTTTCCGAAACACGGTACATGATGCCTTCCTCTTCTTGCTCCTCAATTCTCTCGACTTCTTCCTCGTCCGGAAGGATCTCAACATCGACAAATCGAGGGCGTTTGGGATGGCGAATGCGTTTCACCATATCATAACCTTCCTCATCAGCAACCACGTAGTACATGTCGTGCCAAACGTGGTTGGGACACATCCAATTGTGATGAACGCGTTCGCTACCTGGTCGTTGGGTTGGTGGGATGGCTAGAGGTGGGTCGACACAGTCCATGTGGAAGGCACATGGACAGTAATCGCACTGGATGATAGGCCGGCGGCCGTTACTTGTGCGCCCGCATTTTGTGCAGAAAATGAGATTGCCTTTGGCATCCACTGTGCGCAACAAGAACGGGTCATCGTATCGGCCTGAGCGATTCCCACGCCCTCCACGAGGGTTCATTCTTGGTAGTGGCGCAACCTCTTCATACCTTCCACCATCACCGGTGCGAATCCCTGTGAAGAAGTCCCGAATGCGAGCTGGTAAGGCAAAGTCTTTCCGTGAAACTTTATCAACGGCACCAAGTAACTTATCCAAGGGACGTGACACTGAACATTTAGGACAGTACCAATCTCCTTCTGGGGGGTTGGCAGGATCCAGAGGCGGGTTGAGACAAGAAAAGTGGAAGGAGTTGATACAACCATCACAACACAACAGTTGGCCGCTACCATTGCAATTTCGACAAAAGTCATTATTTTCGGGTCGCTCATTGTCACTAGCCCAAGTTAGCAATCCAGAAATTGAACTAATGAGACACATAGGGGGGGAATATAATCGAACTAGGGGGAGATAGATTTTGACATACGTTAGTGAGGGGGTTAAACGTCTGTTATCACCGGCATCGCTGCTTGCTATGCTCTCCGACCGTCCTCCACGATTCCTTGAGGCAGAAAAGTGTGGACCAGGCGAGGAGAGATCGGAAGATGGATTGGAAGCCAGAGAATAACGAAGTTTACTTTCAGAAGCCACAATAGTTGGAAGAGCCCTTTGTAGACGGGTTCGTTTAGCCTGTACAGCTTCTGCTGAAGCATCAGGGTCTTCCTGTGTTTGCTTTTGTGGAAGACTTGGGTCGTTGGATGGGAAAGCCGGCCGACGCGGTAAGGCGTCAGGCTTCTGTGTAGCGCTTCTGGACTGTTTCCCTTTTCGCGAACGAGTGTTCGACGCTCGAGATACTATCGCGGGTGCAAAGATCTCAGCATCAAGAGATTTAGCGGAAGAAAGCGACGAGGCGGTGCTGGCTGAGCGAGTGCGCACGATAGTTGGCAGAATAAGAGGCACCTTTGTGACGTTCTGTTCTGACCGCACCTCCTTCCAAGCGCTTCGCATCACAGTCTGAAATGCGGACTTCTCACGAGGCCCAGGATTTTCCTGACAGATTCCATCCAGTATGGATAGCGCAAACGGATCCTTGCTACATTTTTCCCACAGGTGAAGCAGCCCGCGGATGACCGGACGATTGTCAGTCTCCGAAGCTAGGCGCAGAGCTTTTTCGACAGCAACTTTGAGCTTTTCAACGTCTACATCTGCAGAGCTGGGAACAGGCAGTACTGTGAATGCAGCGAGATCCTCTTCAGGCGTAGGTTTTGCGGGTGCCGGTTCCGGTGCCGGCTCCTCAGCTGGTGTCAAGGGGGTCTGAGGCTTTTCATCAATCTTCTCCCCGTTCGGCGCGTGTGGAAGATCTTTCTTGGCAGGGATAATAGGAGTACTCGGCTTCGATGGCGCCAACCCTACTTTGCGCAAGTCTGCCGCAGATGGCATGGCCCCCAAAGGGCGCATAGTTGCTAGAACTGGGTTCGCGTCACTAGAAACCGCTGACCACGGCGTGTCCGCATAGCTTGGAACCGGTGCCCTGACTGGTGGCTCGGTCCATTCTGTATCCTGTCCAAGCGCGTGTGACTCGTTATCATTATCTGCTGCCTCCTTTACAAAACGTTCTCGCCGCGACAAGCGTTGAGTCGGGGGGTCTTGAAGCGGATCGGTGGCTACACGGGAAGTTCTCCCAGTACGCCGTTGTTTCCGGGGCCGTGTAGATTCCGTGAAAGGAGAAGCCGCGCTTGCTGTAGCTGGCACAGGTGTTGACGGCCGGGAATTGTTTGAACCTGCATGCGATGATGAACGGAGGTTCGGAGCCATTGTTGCAAAGGCAGGGCACGATAATCGCCCGGCCTGCGTCGCATCCAGTTAGCGGGTACAGCAATAGAGACAGAGCCAACCCTTTTTTTTTTGGCTTTACAGGTGAAAGAAAAACTTACTGATCAACAGACCACGAAAAATCGGCAACCGTGCCCGGCGTGGCTGGTTGGAATCGTGGCCAGCCCGCGCGGTTGAAGGAAGAAAGATTGCGGAGTTGCGAGTGACGGGAGTTTTTGAGGACCAAGCCCCAATCACGCCTCCCAGGGGGTTTCGCCGCGGAGGCTGTCAGGAACACAAGACACAAGACCTCCACACCTAGATGAGAATATTTTAAAGGTCAGAAATTGAAATAACATGTTTTTCCAAATGAATTGAATCATTCAAATTCTGATTTTATCCAGGACGGGGGATCTTACCGGATACTCACTTACCGCGCCCTCGGAGGTTATTGCCCAAGGGAGGTGAACGGTACGATGGGGAAGGTCCTGTAAGAGTATGCAAGACCGGAATCCGGAAATACAAGCTGAGGAATCAGAAGAATTGTAGAGGCCTTGTAAGAATGGCCGGGCTATTTAGAGAGAATACTCTCTTCTATTCTAGTCAGCAGAATTCTCAACGGTGTCTCCTCGGCGAGGTTTGACGGCAATGCGCGGGGGGCTCAATTTGACAATACCAAGGCAAAAAAAAAAAAAAATAGTCCAAGAGCACGAGAATCGAAAAAGAAAGGATATTTAAGAAGGATAAGGAACATAGAGCCCGTCCTTTGCGTCTTTGGATGTCAAATCAGGGGATATGTGACAAGCATGCCATTGAGATGGTCATGGGAGTGAGGGTTGGTGGAGGATTAAGGGAGATAACTCACCAGCAAAGGACAGTAAATTTATATCTTCACAGCCTGTAGAGGTCACAGTGTCTCTGGAGCCCAGAGGGCAAACTGTGTGTTTGTTCTTTGTTTCTTGGATAACAGGCAAGGTTCCCTTCACCCCGATATCCCGAAAAGGAAAACACGAAGATTGAAAGACAAAAGACCAGAGACCCCCAGATCTTGTAAAGAGTAGTAGATTAATCTTCCTCTTTCCCCTGATGATAGAGACCAACCTAGATGAGACTTGGACAAGAGGCACAGTAAAAGTGATATTCAGAGTTGGAGGTGGGGCGAAAGGGAGAATGTAGAAGGTAGAGGGGGTAAGGAAGTTCTGGAAGAAAAAGGAACACCTCTGCCAGTGAAAAGCCGAGTGTGTTACTGATGAGGCTATTCAGTGATGCAGCAGACGCGACAAGTGAATGTCCTGCGTGGCGCTGCTGCTGAATGAAAGTAGGGGCTGGACCTCAGCAATTGAGGGCAATTGTAGGACTCTTGTTTGCAAAAGGACCAAAAAGGATAGAGTCATCAAGCTACAGTGCCAGGTAATAGCTAAATCCAGCGCCTGATAATCGAAGGCAATGGGAATCAATCCGGCGTTGATGTCGGTGGTGGGTTAAGAGTCCTCGCGACGCAACTTTTTTGGGTTGCAGCAAATGAGACGATCCGAGACGACAGAAACGGAGACAAGGGGGAATCCCGTCGCAGTAGTTGAGGGTAGAAGATACAAGCGTATCTAAACAAGATCTTTCAGCGATCTTGGGCTGACGAAGTGGCGACCACTGGACTCCTGTGGAGGGGGGAAAAGGAGGATGCCGGAGGAAGAGAGGATGCGAAGAGGAAGAGGAGCCTTTTCGTTGGCCCACACCCACGCCCAACTCACCCACAGCGTCAAATATCCCAACGCGCAGTTTACTTGGTTGGAGATGAAGTTTCTGGAAGACATAACTGATCAAGGGGTCCTTATACAAAAGAGGCTTTGATCTCTTTCGATTTCTACTGCTCTCTCCCCCATCAGGGTTGAAGACCCTCCAGCTACTACCTTTACGTTACACACTTGTGGTCGATTATATGAAGCTGCAAAAGAGGGTTATAAATTCCCATAATCAGATATCTTCTTCGTGTACAAGAGCCTGACAAATGGAGAGACCAGGTAACTAGCTAGAGGACATCCATAATAATAGGGGTAAAGGTGGCTTTATCAGTTACATCATGATCTCCGGACCCTTGAAAAAAGCGTCCATGGCAGCTTTATAAAATCATCCAGTTCACTAGATTCAACAAGATTATCAAAGGTGAGACTGGGTTGAGGCGCAGTGGTCAAAAAGGATGAAGTTTCTTATGGCCAGCGGTTACGGACATGGAGAAAGAAAGAACAGGGGCCATTTAATCCCCCTCCCTCTTCCCCCTGAAAAGTCTTCCATCATGAATATACCCTCCCCCCTTTGTCGTTAAAGGGGAACCCTCTGCTAAGAAAGGATTTCATCCACCTGGGGTTACATGAAATGGCAGCATTTTAAAGGACTACAGTCCAGAATATTCGACTGAATCGGAAGCAGAACTCGTGTTTTTTTTTTCCTTTTGCTATCTTCAGGCCACATGTGACTTCCATGTGGCTTTTCACTTTTTTTAATGCATTATGTGACAAAGATTCCCACCGGGCATATAGGAGAGGAAGAGCGCGTTATAACACCAATCCTGCTAAATGCCCGCGGGGTTTCTCTCTCTCCCAACAGTAAGAAACTTCTCCACTTCCGGCTTGTCCGAACAGGCCGCGTCACGGCCTCAGGCCATAGTCCGAGGTGAGGCCATCAAATGGTCTCGTAGATATAGCATAGTTAAATCCAATCGAATCTTATATCTACTCCTCGTCGCTCTTGGCAGCCTTCTTCTTCTTGTTCTTGCTCTTCTTGTTTCCAGTGGACTTGGACAGAGGAGCCTCGAGGATCTTGAGGATTTCTTCATCCTCGATCTTCTTGTCCGACTTGACCTTCTCGAAGTCGGGAGCAGTAGGAGCTGCAAGTCTAGTGAGACCGTTCTTTGTAATAGCTGCAAGTATGGTTAGTTAGTTATCGAGGTGAACAATGCGGAAAATATTGGCACTTACCAACAGTGGTCAGAAGGCGGGAAACTGTGGCGTTTTCAGCATCGCCAGCGGGCTCATACTGCCTCAGGACACCTCCACGGACACACTCGACAACGCCAACCTTGGCGGCCTTCTCATCCTCCAGTTGTCGCAAGCTGAAGGGGAACTGTCCGAACTTCTTGACAACCTCGGAGAGAGTCTGTCTGGAGCTAGGTCTCTTGAGCTGGTATGTTGTGGTGGTGCGTCGGTGCAGAGTAGAACGAAGAGGCAGTGTCTTCACCTTTCCAGATCCGAGGGAGAGGCCAATCTCAACACCCCAGACCTCACCAACGGCGGGAACACCCTCACCCTTGACGCCAGATCCGGGGGAGATAATGATCTTCTTCTCGGCTTCAATTTCGTTGCGCTCGAACATCCAGCTAGTAGTGTTCTCAACCACATTGCAGTCGTAGGTCTTAGCAACCTTCTCAATCAGCTGGGTGATGCGAGCCTGGGTAGGAGGCTTCTCTGCGGCAGCCTTCTTCTTCTCTTCGTCGGTGCCAGAGGCGAGCAGACCAGGGGGGACCATGAGTCTCAGAAGAAGCTCGTTAGCATAGTAAGTGGCATGGATGAGGTCGGCTTCACGACCGGTGACCTCTGAAGCTCCGACAACAACCATGTCGCAAACGATGGTTCCGAATCCATCGATCTGGGCACCAAGCTGGATCTTGACGAGCTCGCCAGCCTTCAGGGCAGTCTCGGCCTCCTGTGTGTCGGACACCAAGGGGGTATATGGAGTCACATAAGAGCTTGGAGAGACCGTTGTGGGGTGGCCGATGCCTTTTTTTTTCAGCAACGCCAATGTTAGTAAACATCGCTGGTTGGCTTTGGCCCGCTCACAACGGCAGCAGCATGGTGTGGGGACGTACCCTTTGTGATCTTCTTGCCCTTGTAGACTTTGGCAATCTCCTCTTCCAGGAGCTTGTCGCCCGCCTGGCAGATTTCGACAACCTTGCTTCCCTCAACACATAGCGCTAAAGACCAGACATTAGATTAGACCTTGACATCCCCAACTAACATATTGGGTTAGGGCGTAACGCCAGGAGGCCACACACCTGAGACAGCCTCAAGGACTTTGTGGGAGATCTGAGCAGCAGTCTTGTACTTGGTGAGAGTATCGGGGTTGTTCAAGGTGTAGTCTAAAGGTGTTCCGGGGAATGGTTAGCTCTGATTAGAAGAACAGCAGCAGTCAAGAGATCGAACGAGGAACATGAAATCTAGAGAGTATTCAAACGCAATTCTGGGTCCTACACCTACTTCTCCAAGCTTTCTAGTCGCCAGTCACCCAGCCCATCTGGCCCAGTCCATGACGACAAAGCCTGCGCAAAACCCACAAACGCGGAGCGTTTTTCAAATTGGGAATGAAAAGAGGGGTACAGCAGAGGGATTCAACACTTACCAACAACCTCGGTGGTGTGAGTCTCGGCCATTGTGGAACAAATAAGTTATCCTCGCACCGATACGAGGGAAAAGACTGTCAATGGGCTCTGGTTCAGCAGTCGTGCGGAGCGAAAAGAGGTGGAGGAGAAGGAAAATACCTTGGGTAGGCTACGATGGAGCTGGAGAGACCAGTCAAGAGTCGTGTGCAGCTTGACGACAGTGTATTACGCATTACAGGTGAGGCGGGGCTATTTTTGCCCTCTTGTGCTCTACTTTTTGCGACAGTGGGGTAGGGCTTGGTATCGCAATTACCGTATTATTACCAGACCGCCCACTGCTATATTTTCTCGCATTGGCCGGCCAGCGCTAGCAGGATAGTCAGCGTTGTTGCTGGCGCTGTTGCTTGGAAAGACGTTTTAAAACATTCATGGGTAACTACCTTAATTCTAAAGATTCAAGCCTCCTTCTGGGTATTCTTCACAGGGAATGATAGAGAAAAACAAAATATCAGCCTGGATTTGCCCTGGGTAGGGCTGTACTGTCAACCTGCGAAAATCCCGGTTTATGACATCATCATCTACCCAAGTCCTCGCTTTTTTTTTTTACCAGAGAACAAGTAAACAAATAAAGCAGCAGAAGGACCTTCCTGTGCTCCAAGGAAAGCTCGGGTCTATTATGATGGAGTTCATGCCTGTGGGTTGTCCGAAAGAGCTCTAAGATCGCATGGTGTGTCCCTTGATGACACCATGACAACACAACAACATAGGGGGATCTCGCTGTCAGCATCGAGAATGAGGAGTCATCCTTGGAAGTGCTCAATGAATGCCACTGGGCAAGATTGACTTCATTCCTTCTGCGTTGCCTGTTGCCTTCTCCAGGACATGGAGACGATCGTCAAGAGTAAGAAATGGACCCCGTCGATACCTATCCTTTTTAGCCCTTGACGACTAATCATCAAGCATATCCCGTTTGCCACAAATATGCCCAAAGCAAAAAGCCCCAGGTCTCATCAGAGGGTTTGATTCTGTATGGACTCCGTAGACGTCGTCGTAAACCCAAGGAAGTCATTTGTTTCCCTATCATCGGGCAGCAAGCTTGCAGTAAACGCCCATGAGTGGTGCGGCTTTCCGACGCAGCAGAAGCAATATTCCTCTTTCAGGCAAATCCACCGGATCCCATTCTGGTGAAATGGGATCAGCTCCCAAGTGGATTTACTTGGATTAACCAATATGCCCTTGGATCCAGCGCCAGCCGTTTGTTCATGCATCATGTAATCTTTACTGGAGTCGTAGCTGACCTGCAGAGTTTCAGAACACGGAAATTAAACTTTTGGCGCTTACTTGAGGGTGAGAGTTCTGCTGTCCATCCATGCCGATAAATAGAGCGTGAGATTTACACAGCAGATACTTTTGTTGTAGAGTGAATGGCCGCACCGAGGCCGTGTCGCGAACATCTTTTTTGGATGCCTCATCGTTTCCAGGTATCGATCCAGGTTCTCTGGCTGCTTCATAGCGACCCGGCTATCATGGCCCCCATCAGAGGTTCTTTACAAAAAAGGACAAAAATCTCGGGAGACGGAATAGATTTAGCTGTCACATTATCCATATGCCTTTTTATAGTGTCTATAATGGCAGGACTTCGGCTATGGGCATCGAGGATCAGGAAGCAGGCGTTTAATGCTGCAGACTTTATGTCATTAGTCTCCCTGGTAGGTTCAACCGATGCTTGATAGTGAGCTTTGTATGGAGGATACTGACAGATATCGGAGCAGTTGCTTTTCTACTCATATGCGCTGGTATCCTTTTTGAGTCCTGCTGCCGTTTCCTTTTCATTCCATCTTCTGGCTCTAATACACCCTACAGTTTTGACGATTGGGCATGTTGGATACCCCATTTCTGAGACCTCGAGTTGGAGGCGCACGTTTACACTAAAGGCAATTGACCAACTGATATCCGATCCAAATCCCTTATTAATACTAGTCATAGGGATTCTTCTATACACAACTTGCATTCGGCGTTGGGATTGGCGCCGCCAAATTTAGCATTATATGTGTTTGTTTCCAAATCCATTCTTTTCGCAAGTCGAGTACTCTTCGACTAGTTAGCCGACTCTTTATGGCCACCTGTTTCTGTTGGTGTGCTATGGCGATTATAGGAGGGATTTCTGGCTGCCAACCTTTGGCATACAACTGGAACTTGGAGAGCTCGGGTGGGCATTGTATTAACCGCCATGCTGCATCTTTAGCCATCGGGATTCTTGACATAGCTTCAAATGTTGCCATGGCCGTTACGCTAATATTAATGTCTCGAAACGTACAAATGAGCAGACCAAGAATGCTGGCAAATATAAGCATTCTAGCTTTGGGTACTTTGTACGTTTCTCACTTGGCGTGTCGATATGCAAAAGCTGATCAAAACATGGCCATCAGTGGCATCGCCAGCAGTATCCTTCGCACGACGACCATTCTACATACCGATTTCACTATATTTAATCAAACAGCCAAGATGGTTTTTCTCTGGACCGCAGTCGAATGGGTAGTTGCGATGATCGTTTTTAACGCCCTCATGCTAGGGCCAATTTTTGATCGATTTTTTCCTGAAAAGGAGCCGGAAAGAAATGCACCATCTCAAGGGTTAGAGATGCCAGATTCTTTCCAATATTCCAGCTCTCGTGGGGCGACTTATACGGCTGAAGCGACTACGGGGGAAACTATATCTACATGGTCCTGCCACAAAAATGAGCCGATGCCTAACATACAGATTAACCTCCCACCAGAGCCTGGGGAGGTTCGGATACAAACAGAGTGGGCCATCGAGAGATCTTGAGTGAATCCTCTGCGCTGCAGATTATATTGTTTCTACGCTATTTAAAGGGCCCAAGTCATCCAACGATGTATATCATGATTCTCTACGCAAGGTCTCTTTTGATCATGAGAGTGGAAAGTGGAAGCTTCAGTTCCATTGCTAAATCCAGAATACCACATTATAGGGAACCATGGTCCGTATTTGAACGTACGTGATAGACATCCTTACTAAAAGCTGACCTGCATCAGAGCATATCCCGCCCCCAGCAAGACGCGTACGGGATGTCATGAGATTTCCCTGAATCTCACTCATCACCCGAAAGGCCTCGTATTGGGAATCGAGCCAAGAGATGCGCATTGTCATTCCATACTGCCTGCTGCTATCTAGGATGGTCTTTTTGTAAGTACTCCGTATAAAGCATGTCTCCTGTGTTTTAGCGGTATATATATAGTCCGATAACGCGAATGGTTTACTTTGCACCACAACAACTCTTTTGATTCCCCTATCATTTAAGATCTTCATGGACTGCATAATCCGGTCTAAACTTCCAACCCCCCAGACGCAGACACCGAAAGAATCGAAGTATGGTGGAGGTAGGAGTTTTTTTTTTCAGAATAGAGAGCGTGGGTTCATGTATTCTGTGGACCAGCCACCACAACAAAACAAATAAAGGCTCGAGATATAGCCCTTGTTATTACGGAATTTGCATCTGATGCTGTCGCCTCATTAACTATGTCTATAAATTGAAGGATGGCTTCAGCGAGAGTGCCTTGGTTTCGCTACATAACTAGGTAGCTTCTCTGTATGGTTGTGTGTTTAAATATATAACTACTGCACTCTACCACTCTGAATCTCTGACTCTGTAGTATTACGAATTACTACTAGATAATGTTGAGAGACACAATGTTGTACAGCAGTATTTCAGGCCACATGGATGTGAATGCCTTGTCTTGCCCAATCACGCGCTTGCCTAAGCTAAGGCAGCTTCTCCTTACTTCCCGAGTCCCTCTTCTTGTCAACTACCTAGGTACCTAATTCATTTCGACCATCTTGGATGAGCTGAGTGGATGGGTAGGTTCAAATCAGCCATCTCTTCTAAAGATGAAGGCAAGTTCCCAAGGCATTCCCCTGCGCATTTTGACGCATAACATCCGGTATGCCACTACCTCTCCATTCCAAGGTGAGCGACCTTGGGAGGAAAGAGCCCCAGGGCTTCTCAACGAGCTCCTCTACAATACTCACAACCAGGATGCTTTCATCTGTCTACAAGAAGTCCTTCATAATCAACTCGAAGATGTGATCTTCAGTCTTAACGCGCATCACTCCTGCGCGTCAACTGCGAAACCAGGGCCCCCAAACTGGGCCTACATCGGTGTTGGTCGTGACGATGGGAAACACGCCGGGGAGTACTCGCCTATTTTCTATCGCCCCTCCGTGTGGAAGCTCCGACAATGGGAGACCGTCTGGCTTTCCGAGACCCCTACTATCCCGTCCAAAAGCTGGGATGCCGCATCGATCCGGATCGTGACGATTGGCGTTTTCACTCATAATATCAGCCGCCAAACCGTTCTTGCGATGAACACTCACCTCGACGACCAAGGGTCTCACTCCAGGTTTTGAAGCCGCTCACATTATCCTTCGTAAAATCCACGAGTACCAAAATGGGCGGTTTGGTCGGATTCTATCCGGGGTATTCCTTTCGGGGGACTTGAACAGCCAAGAAGATCAGGAGGCCTACACTGTGTTGACGTCGACCGATTCCCCACTGCTCGACTCTGCAAAGCTAGTGAATTCCAGTAAGCACCACGGTAACGAGACGACTTGGTCTGGCTTTGGGTACGAGGGATTAGAACCCGGCCGCATTGACTACATTCTCCTAGGGCCAAGAGCCAAATATGTGACCACAGAGGGCCAGGATCAGTCGTGGGATATGGAGGGATATGCCGTGCTGGCGAATCGATTTGACGATGGCGTATATAACTCGGACCATCGGGCGGTAGTGGTTGATGCAATGTTGCGTAGTTGAGGCGCCTATTTATGGCCAACAGTCTAGTGTCAGCCAACGTCAAGTAATGACCACCGTGATCGGAATCTTCCCCTTATGCGTAGACGATTCCATCTGCCATACAAAGTCAGGTATGTTTGGTGCTTTACCACACGAGAGGGTTCTGTCACGCCAAGGCCTTTGATCCAGCCTAGTGCGGTATTTTATTACTATTTCCGGTGTAGCGTCAATCACATGATCATTTAATCAGGAATAGTGCCTACTGAATTCACTGATCCTACCTGGATATAATACGGTTTTACAGAGTCCATACAGTCACAGTGGTAAGGAGTGCAACATCTGATGAGAAGAACAGGAGCAAAAAGAGGGCGTTTGATGGCATCACCGAGTCCCAGAAAGGCTCTTGAAGGTCTCTGATGAGGATCATAACCTCTCATGCTGCTTGCTTCCTTCCCTGACCACTCCTTTGTCCCCCTTCCTTTGCTCCCCTCTGCCCTCCTATGCGGAAACCACTTGTAACAGGCGTTCTGTCCAGCCAGTGTCTGTCTGGCCCAGCTTCGGCCTTCTCTCTCTCTCTCTCTCTCTCTCTCTCTTCCCTCCTTTTCATCCTCCTCTTTCTCTTTTATCTCCCTCTCCCCTCTCCCCGACGCCCTCACAAAAGGAAGCGAGACAGGATTAGGCAAACCCCCACCAATCCCTCCACACAGGCGGGAAACAACTTGAAAAATTAAATTCGACTCCAAGTTCGATCCAGTGGACGGGCTGGCAACGACACTCTCCAGACACGCGCGGTGATACGTTCCCCGGTGCGCCGTCAGCTGATTAGCCGTTCTCTTCCGGGCGCTGTTTCTCTCTTGCAAGAAAAAAAAAAGACCCAGACCGGCACGCCAGACCCATCCAGCGCGTCGTTTGGCCCTGGGACCCTTTCTGCTCTGAGCCTCCGATATTATCGTTCGTGGTTAGTACTATTATTATTTTATTTGCTCCCCGTCTCGTGCTTATTTTGCCCTTGATCCTCCCCCCCCCCCCCTTTGCTTGGTATGTTCCCCCTCTCTGCCGTCTTTCTTGCCTCTGGTGTGTCTCTACGTGGCTTTCCTGCTTTCCCGACCGACTCCCGGTCCTGGCGTTAAGCTACCTTCCCCCCTAAACTACACGCTTTGCATCCTTCCTGAGGCGGATTTGCGGCATGTCTTTATTGCTTTGGCTGGCGACGCACCGCTACCTTCCCTTGGTGCGCTGTCGCGTCCCTTTTGCGATACAGATTCCCCGGCACAGGCAAGTTTGCGGCTAGGCTAACCTGCTCCGTTCCAGTTTCGGGTCTCCTTCCGCCAAAGGATGCTGCCGTGATAGCTCCCTACTACCCTCCCTCGTCGCTTATTATCCTTGACCCCCTTTGTGCAAGTGACACCTGACCCGTCGCAGTGGGAAAAACAGGCACCATCTTGCTGTGAACCCTGTCTCTTCTTCCCCCGACAATGCCATTGCCCGAGCTGTCGCAGCCTGGCACAACCGACGCCCAGCCGGACGGGATTCAAAATGGCCCTGGAATGTTGAACGCCGTCGTGGATTTTAACCCTGATGCCGCTTCTGGGCATCTGGCAGACCAAGGAACGAATGGATCCGATGCGATCGCGGAAGGAAAGCAGAATGCGAAGGCTGTTCTAGCGGCCTCGGGCGTGTCGACCCTCCCCGAGGCGAGCCATGACGCGTCAAACGGCAATCCATCGCCGAGCTCCCAGCCGGGCAGCACCAATGGAATGGCTTCGAGTAAAAAACGATCGCGAGATGGAGCCCTGATCCAACCATCGTCTCCCGGTGAAGCTCTCCCTGTGCGCGTGCGCGAGACCCCAACAGAGAAGATCTTATTGGAGGAATATGTGAATCGCGAATTCCGACATTCCGCTTTGACTGCATGGCACAATCCGAGCCAGGAGCTCCAGCAAGAGAAGCGTGCGGAGCGCGATTACTATCTAACCCTACGACGCGAGAACCATATGAACCCTGGCGCCCTCTACGGTGCTGGCTATGAAGGCTTTGGTAATGCACGAACCGACCTGCGCAATCAACACCCACAATTGCTATATCCCGCAAATCGGCGTCGCCCTGGAAATCGCAGAACTCGTGAGCTGCGTGTCTCGCGAAAGGACCTGAAGACTCAGAACGAGCAGATCGAGGACCTGGTTCCCATCAGGCTAGATGTCGACTGGGAGAAGATCAAAATCCGAGATACCTTCACATGGAACCTGCATGACCGTGTCGTTTCCCCGGAACTATTTGCGGAGAAACTCGTGGAAGATTTTGGACTTCCGCTCGAGTCCTGTGCTCCCCTGGTGAGAATGATTACGCAGAGCATCCAAGAGCAGCTGTGTGACTACTACCCCCAAATCCATATGGAAGAACAGCCGCTAGATCCTCACCTCCCATACACTGCCTATAAGAATGACGAAATGCGCATATTGGTTAAACTCAACATTACCATTGGCCAGAATACATTAATCGATCAATTCGAGTGGGACATCAATGATCCCCATAACAGCCCCGAAGAATTCGCCGCGCACATGACTCAAGACCTCTCTCTTTCGGGTGAATTCACAACGGCGATCGCCCATTCGATTCGTGAACAATCACAGCTGTTTACTAAATCCCTCTACATCCTCTCACATCCGTTTGACGGACGTCCTGTTGATGACCCTGACCTCAAAACGGCATTCTTGCCTACTCCCCTCACCTCCTCCTTCAGACCCTTCCAAGCCGCTAAGGAATTTACACCTTACTTGTATGAACTTAACGAAGCAGAGCTGGAGCGAACCGAGGTATCTATATCGAGAGATCAACGGCGACAAAAACGGTCTGTCAACCGTCGGGGTGGACCAGCGTTGCCTGACCTCAAAGACCGCCAGCGCACTATTCGAACATTGCTTGTCTCGTCTGTTATTCCTAATACCGCATCGTCCATGGAAGAGAGTAACGTGTTCAAGCGGTCCGGTTCAAGTCGCCATCGACGTGCTGCGGTTGGATTGAGAGATGGAGGGGATGAGTCGGAGGAATCAGATAGCGATGAATCTTCGTTGGTCGGGTCTCCCGCTATTGGACCACATCTTGCCCAAGGTACTGCCCGCACGAGAGGTATGCGTGGGGCGGCTACTGCTGCGCATGCGGCTCTGCGGGCGAACCTGGGTCAGTCGGCAACACCGGAACCCCATCATGAGCCTAGGGCCTCTGTTCGCAGGCAAATATATCGCGAGGAGACACCGGAAGAGCAAGACAAACTGGTTGTGACCCTCAAAATCCCCAAGGAGAAGTTGCGCCAAGTCCTTACCGGTAGTCTAAAGCCGAATCCAGCCGTCGTTAGTTCTACACCAGCAACTCAGCCTTCATCCCAACAAAGCACACCACAGCTTCGAACACCAACTCCAAGCTCTGCCGCAACCCCATCGCACCCACAAGCTCGACTATCAGGCTCAGGCCGAACGGGCCCAGCTCATCACCTTGGAGCCATAGAAGCCCCTAACCCCCCTCAACCAGGTGTCCCTGGGGTACGTTTCCTTGAAAAAAAAAAAAGAATTCTCTTGTCGATTGAACGAACCCTATACTGACTTTAATTAGCCATCCCCTCCAAGCTGGCTTGTAGCAGGACTTGCTCGGCTCAAACGCTCTTATCCCAATGATTCTTTCGAAGGAGTGATGCGCTATACAGCGGTCGATACCGAAACCATGCTTCCTGTGGCCAACGCCAACAGTCAACCGGGACACAAGCTCAAATATCTTTACCTTCCTCGTATCCGGTGCCACGATTGCCCGGGAAAGTTATACACGCCAGGTCCAGGTACGACAGTGGATAACTTTGAGGTCCATCTACGCAACCGGCAACACAAAGAGCGTGTGGAGGACCGGATCACCAAAGCCGCCGCCGCTGCCGCCGCGGGAGGCAACCCATCTTCGTAACGAATGAATGATAGAGAACCCTGGAGTTCCTGTTCCTTTTTCCTGTTCTCTTTAGCTTGCATTAATGTATACTCCCTTTCCATATCCATCTCTCATTTCCCTCGAAAGAATTCCACCCCCAAGAACCCTGTTTTTGCAAGCCTTGTATAAGAGCACCCTTGATAACGGACCCCTTTTCTTCTTCTTCTTCTTCTTCTTCTTCTTCCTCCTTTTCTTCTGGTTTGGTTTTGGTTTTGGTGTATATGAATGATTGAGCGATGGTCTGATCCACAGGCCTTGTCTGTGTTTTATTAAATACTGCCGAATACTCCAGTACTATTTTCTTTGTGCATTGAATCTCTTTCATCTAGCTGTCTCTTGACCTGTGCTATGACCTTGTGTTTATTGGTACCATGGCCGGCGTAAATACAATACTAGGCTCAATGTTTAGTTATTTATTTTTAAAAAAAAATCACTGGGAATGATAAATTCAATGCTGTATTTTTGTCTGTCTGTGTCTAGTTTTGGCATTATGCATACATACATGGGACGGTAGTTAATTTATTTATGGGCAGTAAGTAGACTTGATCATTTATCTGTCTACTACCACTGAGTAACTAGTTGGTTCTACTTATTCTTACTACCTACTTATTACTTACTGTATAGTTACTATATAGTATAGCATTAGCATAGAATAGTGGAAAAGAAAGAAGAAGAAGAAGAAGAAGAAGAAGAAGACAAAGGGAATAATAAATATAGTAGTATGGTATGGTATAGGATAGGATAGGATAGAATAGAATAGAGAGAAGAAAAAAAAACACATTCATTCCATCAAGGAGAAAAGAAACTGAATAAGCTCATACATAACATAACATAACGTTTTAAATCCACAGGGATATGATAGGGTAGATAGATACATATGAATAAATCGGCTTTCAATTCAATTCAATTCAGTCAGTCAGTCAACAACAATGATATCCACACACACATCCACGTCTGCATCTACATAAACATACACACGTGCGGGTTGGCCTTTTTGAGGGGAGGGGAAGTTGCCTAGGGAAGAAAGGGGAGAGAGGAGGGAGAGAGGAGGGAGAGAGGAGGGAGTGGGTGGTAAACGAGGCGAGTCGTATTAACCCCGTCGGGAGGATCGTCGAGTTGGAAGAGTAGTAGTGGTGGTGGTGGTACTTGCTGCTGATGGCTTTTCGGTTCGTTTGCCCTTGGCTCTCGTCGGCGGCGGCGGCGGTGGTGGTGATGGTGGTGATGGTGAAGGCTCTGCGTCGGAGGGTTCTCCGGTTTGCTCTTCGTTGTTATCGTTATCGGATTGAGGGTCGTCGTTGTTTTCATCGAGCATATCACTATCCGGTTCGCTCAGTTCGCTCTCATCAGAACCTTCTTCACCAGCCGCTTGATCTTGGTCTTCTTCTTGGTTTTGGTCTTCGTCGTCCTGGTCGTCGCCCTCGCCCTCGCCCTGGTCTTGGTCCCACTCATCCATTTCCATATCATCTTCGTCGCTGTCCCGATCGGCATAGCTGACTCGTCGCGAAGTACCGCGGCTGCTACGTCTTCGCGCAGAAGTGTCAACGCCAGCAGTGCCTTCTCCATCAGACAGCCAGTCGTCTTCATTCTTCTTCGTCTGGCGCTTGGGAGTTCTCGAAGCTACAGTCGAGGAGCTCGATTTACGTCGCCTCGTGGGGTTTTCCTCCTTTCTAGCTTTCTTGGTTGCGCTGGCCGCACGGCTGGTCTCGTGAGTATCGGGTTTCCTCTTCTTCGTCGCGCCCTGGGCGGCGGAGCCGCCACTCTTAGACGACCGCATGGCCGATCGGACAACACGATCCAGGAGATCCTCCGCATCTTCAGGGAGGAAGTTCTTCTCGGCGGCTTCCTGAGCCTCCCGGTGGCTGCCCATTGGGGCAAAAATGGAGCTCGGCACACCCATCTTACCAGGATATGTCTGGAGAATATTGACGCCGCCCGCTCCCCCACCAAACCTGCGCTGCTGCGAGTAAACGTCGGCGAAGCGACGGATGGTCGCTTGCGCGAGGTCTGAGAGTGTGTGGAGACGAGTGGTCATCTCGTCCGTTTTGGTAATGCCGTCGCGGGTCTGCTTGACCCGTTGTGCGATATGGAAGATTAGAGAAAGATTGTGCTCGTTGCCCACAGCGGACAGGTAGAAAACTATGTATCGTGCGAAATCGGTCAGATCTGCTACCCGGGTCGATTCATCGAGATCGGTGGGGGGGTAGTCAGGATGATAGGCGAGCAGGGAGAGCAGACGCGAGAGGAGAGACTCCATGACGGTCTGCTTATCTCCCTTCTTCCCGCTAGATTGTTGGGAGAAGAATGCAGCACGGGATCGCAGCCAGGTGAGAGTGCTATCTTTCAAGCCAACTTGAGGCTCGAAGGCCAGCAAAAATGGAATGGTGTACCAGCGATGGCCCAGACGCGTGTTCTGCACCAGCTTCTTCTTGAGCTGGTTGATAAATCTACTTCTGACCTCAGGAATTGGATCTTGGGCCACCAGGGCGATCGAGTTAAAGTCCTTGGGGGTCAGGAGTTGGTCACACAGCGAGTGGTGCGAAGCACAGAGTTTCAATAATGACAGGGCGGCAAGAAGTCGCAGCCGCGATTTCTGTGCCGGTGGGGTATCCTTTTTTTTCGAGAGCTCGCCGGAATTGACGATGAGTTTATTCAAAGTATCATACACCGGTTGCGCATGCGCCCGAAAGTCATCGTCGCTGTCCGCGCCATCTTTAGCACGAAGGCGATTGGCAATGATCTTCAGAGCCCATTCTTTCGCTGCGGTTTCGTCGTCCACGTGATCCGACCAGGAGTAGTCGGCATTCGGCTGTGGTGTTCGATTGGTGAGCAGGATTTGATTGACGGAAATCTGGATAATGGCGTCGCTTTCCTCGTCGGCTTCGCGGGGGGCCAAGAGATTAAGCTGCGACAGCGTCGCGAGCTGCGTCAGGAATCGGTTGGAACCGTAGGTCCATTTGGAAACACATTTCTGGACCAGGTCCTTAGCGTACATCTCCTTCTTGTCCGCCACGGCCATCAGGATCAACACGGCATGCTTGGCCGCCCGCGGGGCCGGACTGTTGAGGGCATAGTCGACGAGGGCTTCGAAGAATTTGCGGTCCTTGGGCAACTTAGAGGGAAGTTTCTTGGCAAAGCCGGAGCAGGCCTTGAGGATCTCTTCGGTGCCCGCAGCGCTAATCGCGGAGGCCTTGGGCGCCTGCGCTTCCAGATCTCGGCAAATCTCTTGTACCTGGGCTTCCAGAACCTCCGGGTTACGAGACGAGATCTCACGCAGCATCTCATGGGCCGGGGTAGCCAGGCCGTTCTCATCTGACCGGGACAGACTCATAATGGCGGGGATGTGGCTGCGGTTGAAGATCAGGGAGCTGCACCGATACAGCAAAGGAGTCAGGGTCTCATGGAGCATGGTGGCGTTGTTGCTGGATTGGACCCTCCTTGCCAGCTCTTTCATCGCCTTGATGACGGTGCGATAGTCGCTGACTGCAGCCATGGCAAAACGGATAAGCTGGTAGCTTCGTCGATCATGGGTTTTGGCGAATTTCCACAAATCTGCCGAGGTCCGCGACGGATCAGGGAAGGTCTTGGACAGGGTATCAATGACTTTGGTGAGTTGCGCCTTGATTTGATCTTTGTTGTGGTTCATCACGCCGCCCTGCATTGACGAGTTAGAGAGGTATCCGGATAGATACTCCACAAATCCTTCCCCCGGTTGTTTACTTACATTGTAGTCCTCGCAGGCCTGTAGATAGATCGTAACGGCGGTCCTCATCGAGATCTGGCGCGCCTGCATTGCAAAGAAGACCTTTTTCGCCTTCTCGTCCAGGCCGCGGAGCAGGGTGAGAATGCGACGAACACGAACTTTGTCCACATCCGTGTCATTTTCTGGTTCAGAGGCTTGCGACTCTTTCAACTTCTGGGACTGACTGGAACCGGCTCGGGATAGCTTGGGTTTAGTCGGGGGATAGTGGAGCGGAAGCAGGATCTCAAAGAGCACCCGATCGATACAGACGTGGATATCTAGGTCATTAGTGTAAAAGGCGTCAAATATCTTGGAAGGCCCGTCCTTGAGCAGGGTGGCCACTAATGCATTGTCCGTCTCAATCTCCCCGGAAGCCACGGCCCACACCCGAGCCAGAGTCTTCATTGCGTGCTCGCGCACCTGGGGCTTTCGATCCTTGACTCTCTCAGCCAGAATGGCCAGGAGTGAGTCCGGCGTGGCGAAGCCCCCGCTCACTCCGAGCTTGTTCACGATGTGAGACAGACCGAAGGTGCCAACCGCATCCACCGCGGCCACACGGACCTTGTCATCCGCATCCCTGAGCATGGAGGCAAGGTGCTGGATCAGGGTCTGCTCCTCACTCTCGCTGAAGCCCGACCCACCGGCCGACGTGAGGATGATTCTCCCAACCGCAGTGGCCCATGCTGCTCGGACCGAGGCTGATTTATCCAGGCGGCGGCTTAAAAAGCTTTCATACGCGGAACTGTGGGTTTGGGCGAACGGTTTGGGGGCAAAGGGCATGAGGAGCACGTTCGGTTGTGGAATCGACTGGGCATATTCTGCCAAGGTCACTTGCGGATAGGCAGCCGGGTCCATGGGAGGCGGCGGGGGTGGTCCAGCCACCCCGGTCCCAGATGTAAGGTCACCGATGGTCTGGGTGGCGAGCAAGCGCAAGGCCATCGATTCGGCAGACAGCTCGGCTTCCAATTGGGGGACGACATTCTGCAGTACGTCGGGGCATGCCCTCCAGAGCTCTCGAATCAGGCGATGTGCTTTGGTCAATTCCTTGATATCTTCTCCTTCCCCGTCGGAGTCATCGAGATTGAGCGGCGGCTTGCGTGCGTTTGAATTCTTGGGGCCGTTCGTCTCGGTGCCGGCGGCGGAGGCATCAATAATGACATTGTTAAAATATTGACTGATGTGGCTCGTCATGCGCTCCGGGCAAGCTTGGCAAATGGCTTTCGCCATATTGTAAGCCGCCGGATAGTCTTTCAGAAGAAGGGTATCCTGTTTGTCGTCCAGCGGCGCATCGGGTCGTTTCCCTTTCTTCCGGGGGGTTTCGAGGAGGACGCGAGGGTCAATGCGTAAAAACTGGGCCACGATGACATCGACCACTTCAGGGGCGAGGACGGGCGATTCATCAATCACCGTCACCAGCAGACGGGTCATATCATATTCGACATTCTTGGCGACTGGCTCCCCGGTCGAGGCTTTTGCGGAACCAGCCACGATATCAAAGCAGCTTGTAAAGAGGGGGACGATCAAGATGTCTGGGTGATCTAAGTCGGTCAAGAGGACGACACTCTTGACCTCCGCCAGCGAGTTTAGGACGTAGATATGCTGAGCGTTGTAGGGATTGGACGGGTCTCCCAATGCGGGGATAATCGAGGTGACGATACAGGTAAAGATGTCCTAGAAACGACAGGGATAGATGTGTCAGTCCCGTCGTAGTCAATTCCCGACATCAGGCGGGGTAAGAGGGGGGGGGGGGGCAAGAGAGAGAGAATCGCACCTTGAGTTGATTCGCGGTAAAAGGCGCGTCGGGCGCACACAGGCGCAAGACATCAACAATACAACATGTGGTCCAAGCCCGAACGCCTTTATCCTTATGGCCGAGTAAATGAGCGGTAGCAAGTTCCTGGGAGACCTTGCGGAGGGAATCTTTCTCAACCTCCTCCTGTTCGAACTTGCGCAGTTCCTGTGCCAGGGTCTGCAGACGCAGCAACAGATCCGCAATGGGAATGGCGGAGCGTCCAACCCGCCAGGAAAGCGGTTCATTGAATTTCAGACAGCGAAGACCTGGCGAGGGGTCTTCCGACTCCACGACCTCTGTGGCGACGGAGGGACCTTGACGGGTGCGCGCAGGCATCGTGGACGGGGGGGGGAACAAAACAACGGTTTAATGCACCATACGTGGGGGGTATTAGATTTGAACGGAACTGTAGGAAGGGAAAGGAAAAGAAAATAGAAGAGTCGACGGGAAGAGGAAGAGATGGAGGAAGGAGAAGGAGAAAGATGGATGGAGAGAGAGAGAGATCAAATAAATCAACATCAACTTCACCCCAAACGGGAAAATCTGGCTTTGACCGCCTTCACCGACGCGTTCGCGTGCTTTTCTATATAGAATTAAAACTTCAAGAAGGATTTTCCTTGTAAACCGCTAGATGTATTTTAGTGTTCTTCTAGTAACTTGTATTAGACTAAGGGAGAATTACTGTACTAAAGTTTGAAGATACGGTGGGAAGAAGATGGCTTGACTGGAGAGTCACGATGGTATACAATGAACCCCATACTATAAATTAGAATATAGAATCTAGAATCTAGAATATAATATCATGCCATCTCATTTCTCTAATTCATCAAAGTCCGGTCATAAATAACGTAGGGAACCCGTAAATATTAAATCTATTCTATCCAAGTAGACAAAGTCATTAAAACTTCGGGGAGAACTTGCTCATGGCGCGGATCTTCTTGCCATAAATAAAGAAGATAATCGGGATAGGAATCATCGCCAGCGTAATGAAGCCCAGCAGACTGGACGCCCAATTCACCCCCAACCGATGGTACATCTGGGCGCCAAAGAGAGGAAACGCGCCTCCGAGTCCGCTGCGGACCAGCGTGTTGGCAGCAATGGCCGAGTTGGCAAACATCAGATACACGTCTATGATGTAGTTGAGTCCCTGCATGAAGATCACCAGGATCCCCAATCCGATAGGCACGCCCGCGAACACCTGCGCCACCCAGGAGATGTTCCTATCGGAGGTCCACCCGAACCAGAAGAGACCGGCGGGGAGGAGAACCGACGCGATCATCATGGGGATGAGACGCTCCTCGGGCACCACGCGGCCGGTTTTGGCCAGTTGGCGAGCGAACCGTGTTTTGGTCTGGTACACGATCAGGGCCATTCCGCAGAACACTCCCAGCATGATCCCTAGGAAGGGCAGGCCGGCGATCCCCTCGCTCTTCCAGCCCCGGACCTCCTGGAAGGAAATCGGGTACGCCTCGAAGAAGAGGTACAGGATGCCGTATACCAGGGCCAGGTAGATGGTGATGAGGATCAGAATGGGCTCGAGGAAGAGCATGTGGATCGGCCGCAGGAGGTATTTGCGGACGATATCCCCGGCCGTGGGGCGATGGTCATCGAGGAAAGCATGGTAGGCGTTATTCCCGGTCTCGGAACGCAGTCGAGCCGCGCGCTTTTGCAACAGCACTGGATGATAGGTTTCGGGGACGACAAACCAGGCGATGGTGCCGAAGGAACTGGCGGCAATCAGGGTAATCCAGGCGGTCCAGCGCCAGCCAAGATCGGAATCCGTGAGGAATCCTCCAATAATGGGACCTACCCCGACAATTAAAAAGGGATTACACAGGTGACCAAAAGAGAGAGAGAGAGAGAGAGAGAGAGAACTTACCCAATACAGGTCCGACAAAAGTCGCAGCAGAGAACATGGCAATGGCCACTGCCCGATCCACCGGATTCCAAAAGTCGGCCAGGGCACCTCCCACCACCGCCAGAGGCGAGCAGCCCAGGAGCCCGATCAGAAACCGACACACCATGATCGTCTGGACATTCTTAGCCACCGCCACGGAGATCTGAAAGACCGCGAACATGGCATACCCCGTGAACAGGGGCAGTTTCCGCCCATACAGCTCCGACAAGGGCGACCAGATCAGAGGGCCCACGGCGAATCCGAAAACCACCAAGCTGGTCGCGAGGGTCATGACCTCAGTCGAGACGTGGAATTCCTCCGCAGTCACACGGGTGGCCGTTGAAAAGACACTGCTGGCGAAGGTAATCCACATGGTCATGGACGACATGGTCATGGTGATGAGCCATTTCCTCCAGGGCGGCATATTCTGGGGGTTTTCAGGGTCGTCCGCTCCATCCCATTCCACCAGGAAGGCATCTCTGGATTTCTCGGGCTGGACTGCTTCAGCGCCATCCAGATCGGCTGCCTCTTGTTCGAGATCTCTATCTAGCGATGGTCGATCTGATTTTTCGGTCTCTCGTCCCTCGACGCTGGAGAGGCATTCTGCGCGCGGAGTGGTACGGGAGGAAAGAGTGGGTAGATGATTCTGGAGCATGAGGTCGGATATATACCCAAATCCGAATGATAATATACAAAATGAAGATATGGACCCAATTCAACCCTACCTAATATACTACACACACATATATATATATCTCTCTACACACCGTACTCTGGATTTATAATTCCAATCCACCAAAGGGAAAGCCACCGAAAAAGGGGACTAAGAAGCCTACGTCCGAACATATCTCCATTATTGTATAACGTACCTCCGTCCGAACCTGACTAATTTCCTGGTGCAAAGGATGGAAATGATATCATCAAGAGAAGTTATAAGGAGCCGGTTAACCGACTGTCCACAGGCACCGCTTCTTCGGGAGATCACACAACCTGCAAATCCCGAGAATCCTGTCTCTCTCCGGAAAGCTCAGGGTGGTCTTATTTTCAGGAGAGAGAGAGAGTGGACCGAAATATTAGGGAGGTAGCATCGCTAAACCCAGTAAAGCCAATAAAAGCGCCACGTTGGTGCTGGAGAATCGATCACACGACTCGTACTTACCCATTCGCTTCTTAATGGCTACGGCGAAAGTGAAGGGGTATAAATAAAAGATGCATAAAAAAAATCCGCATGGGTACCAGCCCGGGATTCTGTCCCTACGTACCCTACTCCGTAGATGGGACTCCGTATTTTCAAGGCCACTGGAAAATCGCTGTAGAACGCCAATATAATGCTACATGTCATTCCGATATCGTGTCAAGAACTGTCATCAACATGGCCGTGGGTGTGCTCCCGGCTCGGGTGCAGAGCATCAATCGCCTTCTCCACTTCGTCTTGCGCCGTGCTTTCTAAACTCGCCCTCATAGGCCCTTCCAGCGTCTCCAATCCGGCCACTCGGTCGTAGAGCATGCGCGAGATCTTTCGGTTGATCTCCGTGAACTCGTCCTTGGACACCACGTTCGACCGATAATACGGTTTCAAAGACGCCCCCACCAGTTTCTGGATATCCGATTTGACACCAAGGGACAGCCCCGGACGATGCGGTGAACTTTCCGTCGACCGCGCCAGCCTGGACGAGTATGCTCGAGGGATTCGGCGGAGGCGCGGTGGATGCCGCGACGGGGAATCGTCCCGCGGTTCACTTTGGGATCCAGCCGGTGAGATGTCGGGTGAGAAGGCTGGGGAGGAGGACAGCAGATTCGGGGATGTGAGTTGGATCGGGGAGATGGGCCGGCCCCGAAGATGCGGCGGCGGTGTTGCGGAGGAAACGAGGGGAGAGGATTGGTTTGAAGCGACGGGCGAGAGGGAAGGAGAAGACGGTCCAGGGGTGTTGTTGTATTCCGTGTTGTGTTCAGTGAGCGCAGCAGACGCTTGGCCAGAAGGGCCGGCTTGCGGACTGGATGCATCCTCTACCTCCTTTAAAAGCGACTGGAGGAAACTTGGCTCGGCAGAGCTTTCGGCGTTGATCCGAGCAGAGACTTGCGCACTGGCCGTTCTGGAAGACTCGCCGTTTTGCCAAGCGGCGGCAGCCAAATCCTGCGCTCTGCGGGTTCGCGGTCGCTTCAGCTTGCGTTCCGGTTCAGTCGGCTCAGGGGAAGGGGAGAGTGTGGGCTCTTTTCGTTTTCTGGCTGCGCTGGGGTCATTCTCGATTTCCCGAGCACGTTCGAAGGCATTCCATGCCCGCATTTCCTCAAGCGATTCCGGTTCGGGAGTGGGCTCCCTTGGCACACGCGGACGCGATGGCCGAGGTTCTTCGATGTCCAGAAGAGCAGCGGTGTCTCGAAATCGCTGGCCACCGCCCTGTCTCTCGGCCACCTGAAACCGACGTTGCCAGGCACGGAATTCTCTCTGGTTGGCTTGCTCGCGTCGTTGTTGCTGTACCGCCCGCTCAACGGCGCGGTCATCATCGAACGGAAAGTCCAGGTCCAGGTTCAGATGGTCCCATACCGACTGCCAGACCCGCGCCCAGTGGAGGGAGTTCATTTGATTCCTACTCTGGACGCTGAGCTGCCGTGCTCTTGTCCGGTGACCGCCGCGGGCTCGGGGTCGAGAGGGTCTATCCGAAGACGGGCGGGTGTGACACCGCGAGCAGTACCAAGGGTCATCCGGCAAACTATCTAGCCCGAGACAGTACGTATGCGTGGGGACATCACAGTCCTCGCATAGCATCAGGAGCTCCTCATTATCGGCATTGCCACAGATTGCGCAAGGTTGATAGGTGAAATCATTATCATCCATTGCTATATATTCAATGACCATAGACGGATCAACATCTGCGATCTGGACTCGGTCTTCAACAGGATAAGACGAGAGCACGGGACCTAAATGATGGTCAAGACCACGACTGTTAGCCCAGGGGGGTTTCTCCAGGGGGAAAAAGGTGACGTACCTCCAAGTCGCTCCCGCAGTTCCACGACATTGAAGTTGCGGCGGCATATGGGGCAACTATTGGCCCGTTCGACCCAGGGTTTCAGGCAATTATTGTGCAAAACATGGCCGCAGGGGAGTAACTGGGCGATTTGACCACGATCCTCAATATCCGCCACGCCATCCGCCTTGATTCGAGAGTCAGTCGACTTGTCCTCCGATTTCAGGTCAGGTCTTGGCACGGGCTCGGCGGCGAGGGCAAGAGGATCGCTGGCGCTTTCGCCAAGGTCTCCTAAGCACACAATACAGGTGTCGGACATTAACAGAGGGGGGAGTGCCAGGGCTGTGTGCAGGGGAGATGAGAGGAGTCATGAAGAACAGCTGGCCCAGCGAACGAGGGAGTAGAGAGGGAAGAGAGATGAAGAGGAGAAGGAGAGAGAGAGAGAGAGAGAGAGTAGGTCGAGTGATGTGGGGAGAAAGCAGCCGGCCTTTTTGAAGGTGGACCTAAAAGTTCAGTCTAACGCAAAACAGTCTGGATTGGAACGTGACCAGTGCAACCAACGCAAGGCAAATCAGCATCAGCAACATGTCTACGGAGTATCCCCAGCGCTTACCTGGAAATATTGTGAGAGATTGGAGGTCAAGGGTTTTCTTTTATATTTCTCTTTTTTTCTTCACTTGGAGGCGGACAGAAATGGTGGTTCTGGACAAGTACACCAGCAGGAAACGTAGGGTAACCTCCCCCCTCTTCCCCTTTTGGCATTATAATCTACCTACCTAGGTACCGGAGTCTTTTACAATAGTAGTCGATAAGACACAAAGATGATCGGAAAATTACAGCTAGTGTAAAGTAAAAGACATTAGACAACAATGCTAGTGACAAAATTTCTCTGTTCCTAGCAAGGTATGCCAGTCCTCCGCAAGGTGGTACTCACATGTTCCAGCACATACGGAAGTAAAGAAAAAAAAAAAGTCAAAAAGTCGCAGTTTGCGAGGTGCGGATGCTATGAATCTGGAGATCTGAAAATTATCGTGGCATTTAGGTCTATTTTGTAGAAGAGGCGTTCGATGAGGCAGACGACGCTATCAACACCGAAGAGGGGTATCCGTAACGAGGATGCGCTCCTGACAACCCAGATCTTGTATTTGTCTCATTTTTTTAATTTAACGTGAACAAAATTGAAATTCCATCATCACATTTAAACCTCCGCAATTTCCCTGAGACGACGGATGGTGGAGCGGGTGGCAGCGGCGGCGGGGGTGCTGTGGAAAATTCCATGTTAGCAATCCTGCGGTAGGGCCTTTTCTTCTTATCCCCCCCCCCCCCCCCCCCCTGGTTTGCTGGTTGTCTCCTATCAGACTGGGAATGGTTGTCCACTTACGAAACAACGTAGGCACCACCGGCGACGGTCTTCTTGCAACCCTTGCACTCCCAGATACCAACAGCCTGGCGCTTGACGGTGTTCTTTCCGCAGAAGGTGCAGACGTAACGGGCGTGCTGGGAGACTTCCATCTTCTTCACCTGCTTACGCAGGGAGGCACCGTATCTATTATCAAACGATCGGGTCAATAAACCATCCAATTTGCTCGCAACTGATAGGCGCCGTGGCGTGGGATTCTCTCATTTCGTATCGAAAATATAGGTGACTTCCAACCGAGAATGGGGTCCTAGGAGGCGAGGATCGAAAAAGCATACCTGGTACCATATTTACCCGTGATACCGACCTCTAGAAATCACATTAGCTCTGTGCGATAATTCGAGTGTCTGCTCTAATGGCAGATAGATATGATCAGAGAAGACTCACTCTTTGTGCGCTTGGTCATCTTGTCTCGTGTGCGGCTGTTGAGGTCTAAGATGGATACAGTGCGGGAAGTCGAAATCGAGACTGAGGCTTTCAAGGGAAAGCCGGTTGTGGGTGGGCTCGCTTAGGGCTCGATTCTTCAGGTCACGTGTGATAATACACTCCCACATCGACACCACAACCGCTGATGTCGCCGGGAAGATTTCTAGTAATTACATTTTGATTTTGGATTTTAGATCTAAATTAGGTCAATGATCAAATCAAAAAAATATCCCCTTTTTTCTGATCCAATTGCTTAAAAAATGTGTATGTGTGCTCTCCTCTCAAAGTACATGGGGCATTCGGTGGATGATTATGTAACACCTGCCAAGGTAAGCAGGACTAGCAGCAGCCTGAGGCTAACAGGCTCTTACTCTATAGTTAACTAATTATAGTACGGAGTACGGAGTAGAGCTATCAGATCCAATCCCTCGTGTTCTTACACTCCTACACAGTATGTCTCTTCATCTAATATCTCTTCTGGGGTTTAACTCTAATGAACAAGTAATTTCTTCTAAAATTGCCAATGATATGTTCTGCCAACGAATTTTCAACTCATGTGGTTCACTTACCTTGTTCTGATTATGTCATCCAAAGTAATGCAATGATATTCACGCCCCCGAAGATAGATGAACGAACCGCGGCACAAGGGCAACATATCAAACCTGCCTACCCTAAGAGCTACGTACGATTTGTGATACCCAAAAGGCTTTAGGTGACCTATATAAGTCTGGTTCTCTTGAAATAAGCATAACATCACGTTACCATGGGGTCTAACAGGGAGTTTGATATCGTCCTTCTCGGTCCTACCGGATACAGCGGCAAATTATGCGTCCAGCACATCGTCCAGAATTTCCCTACGAATCTGAAATGGGCTCTTGCAGGACGTTCCTTGCAGAAGATCGAGGGGGTTGCGCAGGAGGCCAAGCAGCTCAATCCTGACCGCACCGAGCCAGGTATGCCAATCAAGTATTGACATTATTATAGTTAGTTATCCCTTGGTGCTGACGAACTCTTCTATAGCTTTGCTGGCTGTTCAGCTCACTCAAGCCGAATTAAATCCCCTGGCTCTTAGAACAAAACTCATTATCAACTGTGTCGGTCCATACCAGTTGTATTCTTCACCGGTGGTCGAGGCCTGCGCGAGGAATGGAACCCATTATGTCGATATGTACGTCTCCCCTAGCACGCTTTTGTGAACCTGCCGCTGACAACGCATGCAGAACTGGAGAAACGCCATGGATTAAACAGATGGTTGAAAAGTACCATGAAACTGCCAAGTCAAACGGTGCGATTGTGGGTAGACTCTCTTCTCCCGGATAGCACAACACCCTAACCATCGTGGATATCCAGATCATACCTTCCGTCGGCATGGAAAGCGCTCCAGCCGACATGTTGACCTGGGCTGTTGTGAAGGAGGTACGCGAAAAGTTCTCCTGCCACACCCGACATGTTGCTTGCGCAATTGATGAAATAAAGTAAGCCCGACATTTTTTTTTTTTTTTTTTTAATAAAAATTCGATCTACATATCTAACAACCCGCTGGTAGGTCATCCGGCGCCAGTGGCGGCACTCTTGCTACCATCTTGGCCGCATTCGAAAGCTTCTCCCTTAAGGATCTTTCCAGCTCCATGAAGCCATTCGCTCTCGCAGCCTCTCCACCACCGCCGCCAAAGGACCTCCCCTCGGAGCCAATCATGGATCGGGTTCTGGGAGTCCGCTCCGTCCGCGACATGGGGATTCTCGTCAACTCCCCCTCATCATTCGCAGACATTACCATCGTCCACCGAAGCAGTACATTGATGCCCGAGTTCTACGGCCCCAGGTTCTATTTCCGCCAGTTCCTCCGCGTCCGGAACACTTTCATTGGCATCGTCTTCCACTATGGCCTGATGATCGGCATGGCCCTCTTGGCTCTCGCTCCAGTCCGCTGGCTTCTTAAGAAACTCATCTTCGCGCCGGGCCAAGGGCCGCGCATGGAGGACTCTCGAAACGATCGGGTCCAGTACCGTGCGATTGCTACCCCCGACCAAACCCCGGAGACGGGTAAGCGCGTCCTGGGTGTCCTCAGGTACGAGGGGACAATGTACCGCATGACTGGTATGTTGGTGGCTGAGGCTGCCATGGTCATCCTAGAGCACGAAGACAAGGTCAGGAAAGTGTCTCGGGGCGGTCTCGTCACCACGGCTACCTTAGGACAGGAGTACCTATGTCGGCTGGAGAAGGCGGGGTGCCATGTTGAGACGCAGGTGCTGGAATTCTAACGACTGGATAACTGCGTCCTATGTATGAGATAGCTACATCTTGTTCTTTGTAATTGTTTTACGGCTCGACGTTAGTCCTTTGTTTCTTTAGTTATGAGTAGTTATAATAATGTACCCTAATCACAAACCACACATATGTACAAGATGATATTCAAAATATACTCGATGCCTTGAGCAGCCAAACCAAAGGAGGATTATTCGACGTAGAAAAGAAGATTACAATTTACCTAAGCGCGAATCATTAACAACCTCATCCACCCACCCAGACAAAATCTCATTAACCTCCTCTGGCTTCTCCCAAAGCGCCCAATGCGAGGTATTCACCTGCCTAGTCGTCAACAGGGGAAGAGACTTTTCCATGCCCTTTCCTAAATGCGGCGGGAGGGCCTCGTCACGAAGCGCCTGGATGAACAGAACAGGGACATTGATAAGGTCTGTTGGGAGACCGAGCTCATCCTCAAAGTTGATTTCTCTGGTTTTGTACCAATTCACTGCACGTTTTCCGGTTTTAGCCATACCAGGGATCAATCCAGAGAACAAGGAGTGAGATCGCACATACAAGGGCCCCGAAGACCATGTCTGGTGAATTCCCACGAGTAATATTCCATTTCCTAAATTCCGTCAGCCAACGTGCAGTGCAGTGCAACCCCCTCCCCCCCAAGCGATGATGAGATCTTTTAAAGAAAAAAAAAGGCAATTCACTCACTCACCTCCTCACTCAGCAGCCGAGACGCCTTCACTTGAGGCAACCTCTGCAAATCCACTCCCGAATTCACATCAAACGCGAACTCCTGCTTGTCCGTTCGTCCGCCGTACAGCGCATTCAGGAACTGCTTCTGCTCTTCCCTTGTACGGATCACTTTCTCCAAATCCCCGTTGATAAACTGCACCTGGTAAGCAAAATGCGAGGCCCCCTGCGCGACTATATCCTCCATCGAGAAGTATTTCCTCGCTGGGGCCTTGTACGGCACACAAACTGTGAACAGGTAGGCGACGAGATCCGGGTGCCACAGGGCGACTCGGTAGGCGAGAAATGCGCCCCTTGGCGAGTCTATTAGCGACATGCTTCTCTTTTTTTTTTTTTTTTTTTTTTTAATGAGGTCTTAGGCATGGGAGCTATAAAAGGTTACCGTACCAGTCGTGTCCGCCCAGGATGATCTTGGATACGCCCAGTTGCGAAGCGAGTTCCTTGATGTCGTCGGCGCAGTTTTTGTTGGAATACGCGGCGAGGTCGTCCGGTGCATCCTGGCCATATTAGTGGGGATGCACGAGGAGGGATTCATCTATTCATCTTACGGTTCTTCCGTATCCTAGACAGTCTGGCGCAATGACTCGGAACCCCTTGTTCACGAATAGAGGGATCTGGTATCGCCATCCCATTGACAGATCGGGAAATCCATGGAGCTGGTATTTGTGAGTTTTCTCAATGCTTAAGACAACAGTTGAGAAGACGTACTAGAAATACCGTGCCTCGGAGTTTCCCAGTTCGCGGTTCGCTGGACAAGTAGCCTAAATATACATCATATATCATATATCATCATGTACATCGTGAGCTGGAGGTTCTTAACAAACACCTCAGAATCCCTTCAAGTAAACTCCACTCGAAACGCAGAGCAGCATTACAGTATTGGATTGGAATAGACAACAAACAGAAACAAGCTCCTACCGTATGTTTTCCCGTTCACGAATGCAGAGCCATACTCAACTCGCGCATCCCCAGATACGCTGATTTTATGGACGGGCATGGCTGCGACCGCTTCACACGATTGATCTAGGCTGGAGGAGGAGACACGGGACAATTAAAATCTGGCTCCTTTTTAAGAAAGAAAAAAAAGATATCAATAAAAAAACCATGAGATTATTTCTCCAAAGAGGGGTTGAATTGTTTTATGTTTTTTTTTGTGAGACAAGAATTCCCCCATCCATCACGTGAAACCGGATGTGGATGAAAAAAGGGTAAAGGACCGAGTAACTAGAAGAACAGGGATTTTGATCTCAATTTGTCTTGGAAGATGTGGACTTTGACGTTGGTGGTGACATGGAAGGTGTTTCCCGACAAGATGCCTCGGCCCTCGTTATCCTCAACTGCAGCATAAACTACATGAGATAAAGTAAGAGGGGGATGAAGATAACGCAGAGACTTCTCAGGTGTTGCTCAGTAAATAACCGTGTCTTCATTGTCTTCAACCACCTCTCCGCCATCATCTTCCGCGCCCCGATGGACGTCTGCTTGGTCGTGATTCAGTGGTATATCGTTATGGATTGCTGGGGTACTCTCAGTCTTAACTATGCTAGGGTCCTTATCGTGGTTGGTTTCCGCTCTCGCTGGGTCGGTTTCTGGCTCGGTGCTCTGTGCATTCTGGGTATCTTTCGACGTCGAGGCTTGCTCTGCAGTCTCCTCCGGTAGCTTCTGTTTCTCGGTATCCAGGGCCTCTTCCTCTTGGGCTGCGCTCCGTGCTTCAAACTCTTCCAGCTCTCGAGCAACTGTAGCTTCTGCGTCGTGCACTTGGTCTCGGATAATTGATTCGTTCTGGGGCCGGAGTTGCCACGGCTTATAGTACTAAAGACATGTCAGACAAATGGGGTGATGAGCCTAGACAAGCCTTGCTGCTTACCAGAACCGGCTCTGTCCTTGTCTTGAGACAGTAAGCCATTGCCACCAGATTCGTATGTCGCGTTTGCATCTGTCAAATTACATGCAATCAGCCCCGACCGGTCTATTTCAGCGCCCAAAGCCATGGGAGAACCTACCACTTCCTTCTCGTACAGCTTCTGCTCCTTCTTCCTCGTTGCTATCCGCTCCTCCCTCCGCTTCTTCTTCAGCTCGCCATACTCCTCATCCTGTAACTTCAGTTTATCCTGCTGCTTCCTCTCGATATCCGCGCGTCGTCGCTGCGCCGCGGAATTGGAACTCTGCGAAAGCGTCCCCAGTAGCGATCCAAACAACCGTTGGCCGCGCTTGCGCTCCTCATCTCTGCGGTTTAGTCTCCGATCGGAATCTTTCCCTGCTGTACCAGGAGAAGACTGGCTCTGGCTCGGAGCAGACTCCGGGGGTTGGTTTTCAATCTGGCCACTGAGCCGTCGACGTTTGAGGTCTGTGTCCTGATCGGTGGTGGACGATTGTTTCCGCTTTAGACCTGCGTCGGGGGAAGGGCCTGGGCTTTCCACGTCGGGGAGGACAACTGCAGATGCTAGAGATCTGTAAGAGGGGGGATAGATTGTTAGCAGTTAATCCAAGCTAGTAGAGATGGGAAAGGAGATCACAGTACCCTTCTGCCATGATTGATTGATTGAGAGATGGGGGGAAGTATGAACTTGACTGTCCCTCGAACGCGATCGCACTCCGAACCGCAAAAGCCCAGCATCCCCGCGCACGGACCAATTACCCGATCTGTCCGTCCAGGCGTCAAGGTGTCAAGGTGTCCACGCTTCTTCTTCTTCTTCTTCTTCTTCTTTTTTCCTTCCCGCCCAACTTCAATAATCACTCGCTTTTTCCCAACACTTTCGATCACTTACTCCCTCCTTCCTCCCAGTTCAGCGCGCAGTCAGGTTCCAACACTCGGAATTTGTAATCTCTTTCGTTTCTCCACGTCCAGCCCCCCTCTCAACCACGTTCCTTTCTTTCCCACAATCCCCCCCCCCCCCCCGGCCGTCCACAACAGAAGCAACATGTCCCGCCACCACCCCGATCTCGTTATGTGCCGCAAGCAACCTGGCATCTCTATCGGCCGTCTGTGTGATAAGTGCGATGGAAAATGCCCCGTGTGTGACTCCTACGTGCGCCCCACGACCCTCGTTCGAATCTGTGACGAATGCTCCTTCGGTAATTATCAGAACAAGTGCATCGTCTGCGGGGGCGAAGGAATCAGCGATGCCTTTTACTGTTTTGAGTGCACGAGGTTAGAAAAGGACCGAGATGGCTGCCCGAAGATTATAAATTTGGGAAGCTCCAGGACGGATTTATTCTACCAGAAGAAAAGTTTTCGGAATCATTGATCCGTCCTTGGTCCTTCTTTCTGCTGGTTATGTGCGGGGGCGTCTATATTGAGATTTATAGCGAGATGGTCGCCACCCTATGCTACGTCGCTTCGAGCTAGAGATCTCTTTTTTTACTGCCGACTTGGGCCCGAGGGGCGAATATGACAAATCCAGACTTAACTAGTTACAGGAGAAGCGGAAAGGCGCAGACTCTCCCTGTCTCGGGCACTAGAGCTAAATCCCGGGTGCCCGCTATCTGGAGTCGGGCAACAGGGGCTAGAAAAAGAAATCTCTCTACCTTCCAGGTCGTCTAGGTCTTGCGAATCCTTGCCGGAGCCCGGCGTTCTGTGGTGGGTTCACTTCCTCGTGCAGTCTTTCGCCCGTGATCTCGTCGGGGGAAGAAGCTTCGATCTGCGTGGTTCGTTGTCAGCATATATTGAAATCCAACTGCGCGTGCTTGGGAATGTCACACGGACCTTCTTTGAAATCTTGAGACCCTGTTGCTCGGCCACCTGCAGCGCGTGGTTCCGGGAGCTGGCGTACAGCATGCGTTCCTTGATGGACGAATCCGAAGGGCACGTATAAATGAAGATCACTGCATCGGAGTCGGGATAATGATAAAAAGTGTATCTTGGCGAGGATGAGGAGATGTGTGTTTGGACGGATTCGGCAGCAACCGCAGACTCAGCGGCGGCGAGTTTCAACGTCTCAGTTGGGATATCAATGGCCTGTATTTACCAAACATGTTAGCATATCAGATAAAACCGCGGAAATAAATAACCCTCGATCACTCACCATTTGCACAAGTGCTCCCTGTTGCAACTGTTCCAAAGCTCCCTTCATATCCTCATCCACCTTCATCTCAATCCGCATCCTCGCTGCCCCGGCTGCCCCGCCTCTCACAAAGGTGCCCCCAATGCCAATATCCCTCCCCGGCGTACCGGTTCTCGCCAGCTCCTCGGCCTTCCTTACAGCCTCCAACTCCCTCTCCTTGTCACCCATTAGATCCTCGCGCCGGACCCCCCCCGTAGCCGTGCCATTTCTCTCGGCGTCTCTCTCCTGCCACGCACTCTGCCCGACAACCTCGTCCTCGTCCGTCGCGAAAATGGTCTCGGCGAACTTCTCACTGCCTAGTTCGCGGACGAGCGTTGCCCGCGTCGACGCGAAGAGGGTCTTTGCGCGCACCCCGGCGTTGGACGGGATATAAGTGAGGGCCATGAGCGCGGAGAGTCCGCCGCCACTGCCGCCACTGCCATGGGCAAGCGAGGGGGCACGACGCAGCAGAAGATAAATGGGTGTTTTGGGCTCGAGGACCGAAGACAATTGCGCCAGGGAGGAGTAGAATGCATTTCCCGTTGCCCCTAGGGAAAAGGGGATTGTCGGGAGCGGGGTGAGACTCTCGGATGTGATTGTTACGGGGAGGCAGAAGATGGACGAGTCCGCGGCGAAGGCATTAAATGCATCGTGGAGGTCTTGGGAGACTGTTTATTGTTAGTTTTTCTAGTATGTATGGCTTGGAAATCGTCCTGGAAAGCAACATACCCGAGATTCCGGACTGCATTTTGAATGTACTCTGTAGGCAATTCCGGCTGGCTGCAGATGGGCCACGTATGTCCAACCTCGTAGTGGAATATGATTTGGATTGATTTGTTCAGGAGAGAGAGAGAGAGAGAGAGAGAGAGAGGGGAAATGCAAAGCAGTAGAAGCAGAGCGGTGTGTTGGTACCTATTTAGCGGGGTTTCTTTTTCACTTCCGTGCCTCTCTCTCTCTCTCTCTCTCTCTCTCTCTCTCAATAAACAGTTCAAGCCTGAATTTGTGCTCTATCCGAATTATATACGGTATATCCCAGGCAAATGAAACGAAAGCCAAAAAAAAAAAAAAAAAAACCAAGGGCAAAGCTAAGCTATATACAATCCATCCCCTATGGATTTGACCGATCTGATGCTTTTCCGAAAAAACCAAACCCTCAAAACCAAAAGGACAATATACAAAAAATAAATAAGAAATAAAAAGAGACGGATAATGCAGTGAGAAAGAGATCTCTCGCACTGGAATCGAAACGCCACCATTCTCATACTCATGGTATCAAATGCTTTCCAGAATGTTACAGCGGCCCTGTTTTCAACTCACAGAGGGGGGTTATTGATTTTGATTTTTGATTTTTTTTTTTTACTCTTCGAAACTTCCTCCGACAAACGCCCAGTTGGATGCCTCGAGCTTACCCTTCAGGAACTCGTACACGGTGAAAGTGACGGCCTGGCCGGGGGCAACTCTCATCACACGCGGGGTGATACCCTTATAGAAGGCACGGGCACCCTCCTGCTTGAACATGTCCTTGGCGATAACCATGATACGTGCAACGGCCGACTGGCCAGGCTCTGCGCGGGTCTTCTGCAGACGGGTCTTGATGGTGTCGATGGGGGCGTTGGAGAAGGGACCGACGGCACCGGAGATCAACCCGATCAGGGTGGTCTGGTACGAAGGAAGCTGGGCGTTGGTGTATTCGGGCTGAGAGCGCTGCAGGTAAGCCTTGAGCTCAGTGTATGCGGTGAAGTTGGCGGCTTGGTTGGTTCCTTGTCGGAGCGCGGTGAGAGAAACACCGCGGTACAAGGTGCTGAACCCTTCCTCCCTGATCACGGTGAAGAGCGCGTGCGGGGCGCTGCGGTACTTGGGGGTATCCAGGGGATCGGCCAAACTGTGGTGTTGCGCTTGCAGACGAATCTTGACGACTTCCATTGGGTTGACCACCGCCACGGCTTCAGTCACACCAGCAGCCAGACCGGCTAAATCGATGACGCAGCGCGGTTAGCATTTTCTGGATAGCTTACGCCGGGGGCGGGGGGATCGCAAATCAGGATGAAGAACATACCCAGGAAAGTAGCCTTGCTCGTGACGGCTCCAGTCTCCTTGTCTGCAAGCATGCCCTTGTACGACTCATAGGAAGTAAACCGAATGGCCATCTTGGGGATGATACCGCCGAGAACCGCCCCGAGACCCTTGTACAAGCCGAGCGCGGTTTCCTTCTTCACGATTTCAACTCCGGTGGTAATAAACCCCCGAGGTTTTACCTGGACATCCCAAGGGTTGTTAGCGATTGCGTGGCTGTATGGACTCACTGACGATACTTACACCTGGAGCGGTGGCGCGCCGCGAAAGCTGCATGCGGACTTTGATTGTATCTAGCAAAGAATTGTAAGCGCATTGTCTAGGAGATTGCATCAACTGAAAAGGGGGGGTTTCCCATACCTAGAGGATGACAGACCAGAGCCTCCATCATACCAGCACCACCACCAGCTGCTCACTGATCAGTATTGTATGCACTTCTCTTTCCCTCCCCCGGGTTCGAAACAACAAGGTATACTCTACCGATCAAGTTTACAGCCGGAGAGGCTGGCTTCTTGCCATTGCCCCCTTTAGCAGACATTGCTCTTCTTTTTTTTTTTCTTCTTTTTTTTTTTGCCTAAATTATGGGGTTGCGTGTCTTCAAGATATCGTCGAAAGTCGGATTCAGCGGTTGGAGATGTTCAAAGTCTCGGATCAAGTCCAACAAAAGAAGAGAGCGAAAGCAGTGAAAATTAAATACATCCAGGACCAATTTCCTGTCCCTTAATTCCCCAGAAGTCACGAGGCCGATAAGTGACGATATCGGATATTCACAAAGTCTGGTGTGCGAACCAGTACGGAGAGATACGGAAGTCTAACTACCCTCGGCTCAGCAGCGGGCTCTGTATTAGCGGGATACATACACAGTCTGTCTGTACTCTGTACTCTGTAGTCTCTGGGGTGAACTGCCCCTAACAGGGACGAAACTGAGTCGTGTTCTCTCCTGAGACGGGGAAGCGGAGAGAGCTCTGCCTGGACGAGCGGAAGACAACCGGAACAGCCGAAAAAAAAAAAAAAAAAAAATTCTGCTAGTTAGTTAACTATGTAGTTAATAGACTGGTTTACTAACAAGCCTTTCCTCTAGTTATAAAAGCATTCTTTCTAGGTTCTGGGGAATGGCGCGGAATATACCAATGGTACCGTACTCAAGCGGTTGACTTGGACTTTTCATGTGAAATCTGGTTGAGTATACATAATAATCCAAGCCGAGGTCTGCTGTTGATCTACAAATCCAAGTACGATATACATATAGAGGAAATCATCCTGATGGGGGGGAATTTTCCCCCATTCTATAAGTACTCCCAGATTGAGGAATAGATAACTATAACCTTGTAGTAGACTTGATGATAGGCAGATTGTTTTCCCTATCGGTTCCTTCCATCGGAGTCATGCCCGATCTTCATTCACCGGTGGTCTTTCTTTACTCCGTACAGAGCATGAAGTTTGAACCCGTTACTAGATAGATAGATATACTTTTTTTATCCCTGTCTCCGATCGATTAATTTTCACATATGAGCATGAGCAACAGTCACAGTAATGAGCACAGACACCCCCAACAACCCCTTCCGACGAAAATGCTCTACCGTCGCTAAATTCATCCTCCACCAATGGCTTATCATCGGGGTTGGCGTTGTCTGTGTCCTGGCATACTTCTTCCCCAATGTCGCCAAACACGGCGGCATCATTAGATCAGAGTATAGCATCCTCTACGGTGCCGTGGCCATGGTGTTCCTCATCTCGGGCCTGAGCATCCCGCAGGAAAAGCTCGTCCGCCAGCTCTTCAACTGGCGGCTTCATGTCCTGGTCCAGGCCACGTCGTTTCTGTTTATCCCCGCGCTGGTGCTGGCCGTGGTGCATGCCATCGTGGCCGCTGATCTCCACGCGAAGATCGACCGTGCGGTGCTGGCTGGGTACGTGTTTACCGCGTGCATCCCCACTACCATTGCGTCGAATGTCGTGATGACCCGCTCGGCGGGCGGAGACGATGCGGCCGCCTTGGCTGAAGTCTTGATTGCGAATTTGCTGGGTCCCTTTATTACCGCCGGCTGGACCGTGACCCTGTTACCGCGCACGCCCGAGTTCGATCTCTGGAGGGACCAGGATGGTGATCTCACGGGGATGTATCGCAATGTCTTTAAGCAACTGGGGCTTGCCGTGCTGTTGCCATTGGCCGTGGGGCAGTTGGTTCGGTGGATGTGGCCGAAGAAGACGGCGCATATTATTCTCAAGTACAAGATTGCGAAGGTTGGCACTGTGTGCTTGCTTCTGATGATCTGGTGAGTATTTCCCTCTTCCCCCATCTCCCAAACGGCCACCAAGAATCGGAATGTTGTCTCTGACGGTTCTGTCAGGACGACCTTTTCATCCTGTTTTGCAACAGACGCTCTCCAGAATCTCTCAGCCGAGAGCATTGTCTTTGTTGTTTTGTTCAATATCGCGCTTTATGTGTTCCTGACAGCGGTCTGCTTCTCCCTCGCCCGACCACCCCGATTTCTTGCCGCCTGGACTGTCGGAAAGTGGCACGTCTTCAAACAAGTGGTCCCTGAGGAAACCATCGCAGTGTGTTTCTGTGGCCCCGCGAAAAGCACCGCATTAGGCATTCCATTACTGTATGCTATGTGGACGCCCCTCGACCTGTTTGTGAAATCCAAAACCTCAATTCCTGTACTGCTCTACACCACCGAGCAGCTCTGCGTAGCCCATGTTTTCGTTCATGTTTTTCAACGGTGGAAAAGAAAATTCGATAAGAAGGACTGTGAGAACCAGGGCTCCGAACCTGCACAGCCCGAGATGACAGGCCATCTAACGTCTTCTTTGCCAGAGACGGAGCCCGGTGCAAACGATCGCGGGTCAAGTAATGGTCCTTGAAATCGGGGAAATTTGCGGAAGACATAAAAAGTTTTTGTTGGGGGATCTTCCCCAAGCCCGAGATGATATATATATATATATATATAGATCTAACGTTTTTGTCGCCCAAAAAGTAATGTAACCGTTCACAGAAAGAATGTGGAATAGAATTTACAGGTGGGAAAAGATATATCACAACCATGAGGGAAAAAAAAAAAAAAAAAAAAAAAAAAAAAAGCCCGTGGAACTGTTATGGCAGGATGAAAAGTAATAGAGTATGGAATAGACACGGAAGATAAAAGACGTAAAGTAATCTCCATCAGATATAGCTCACCTTCACACCCATCCCAACTGTCCCCTTGACTTTATCCCATCCAGACCCTGTGATTCTCCGGATGCGTTCCCGAATGTTAGGTCGGTTGAGGGCGAAAATAATCCCCAGGATGAACAACAATGATCGGATGAACCACAGTGGATTGTTGGAAATAGATTTCCCTAGATACCGCACTAAGTTGCGAAGCACCGTTGCGAGTGCTTGCGATTGTCTGGCTCGAGTCTCGGGCTTCTCGGGCTTCTTGAGATTCTTCGAGCCGGGCGGGGAGAAGGCTGGTCGTGAGGATGAGTTTCCAGCTTTGCTGCCAGCACTCTTCTCCAAACTTTTCTTCCCCCGGACACTACCACCATTTGCATTGGTTTTCTCGACGCCATAGTCCACCTCGCTGCCACCGCGTTTCGGGCTCTTCTGTTGAGCTGCTCGCTCCGCGGCGGCGGCTTCCTCCGCTCTTTGACGTTCGGCTTCGCGTACTTGCTTATCCAACTCCGCATCTTTCTCTCGTTGCAGTGCCGCTGCGCGTAGTTTGCCCTGCTCTTTCTCTTCTTGGAGCCCGTCCAGCGTCTGTAAGAAGATCTCCTTCCGCTCCTCATCTAGAAATTCGCTGAGGTTGATGAACTCGCGCGCATAATCCCACTCTTCGTTCCGTGGGAGAACATGAAGGGTGAACAATTCGATTAGCCGCACTCGTGCATTTAACTCCTTCGGTGTATCGGTTCCATTGTGAGGTCGAGCCCGAGGCCTTTGAGAGCTGGTGGGGGAATTCTGCAGATGTTCTTCGATATCTAGGTGCGGCTGGCCATATGAAGAGAGGTAGGTTTCAAGTCGTTGCTGGTTGACGGCTTGCGAAGGCGAGTGGTTGAGTAGTAGAGTTCCTCTGTTGGAAAAGCAGTTAGTTAGTGGTCAGTTGGATCAACCCAAAAGGGATCATCAAACCCACAAATTATAGACGACCTCTGCGTCTACCAAGCCCTCTCGTCCTTGGTAGCCAATCTGGACGACCATCTCCCATATTCCACCGTCGCGAACTTGCGTCGAGATGGCCTTCCATTCTTTCTGTCCAATTGTCGCCTTGCCATCTTCTGGGCCTAGGTCGATGATAGAGCTGAGAAGTGTAATGTATAAATTCCACACCTTGATGCGCCAGGTGGTGGAGACTGTAGCAATTGGTGGCAGCGACTCATCACCAATGACTTCTTGGTCGTCATTCCCGCGGGTCACAGTAATTACAGGCTCGAGGGCCACGAGAGCTTCTTGTAAGCGACGAGTCAAGAAGAGGTTGGAGGCTTTTTTGTAGGTTTTGGAGCACAACTTCGAGGGGGACAGTAAGGGTGTGGACGCCGACAGATAGGATCCATCGTCGGCCATTGTTCACCGCCAGCGGAGGTTGGGCCAAGTTGGAGACACTGAAGATGGAGAATCGATCAAGGGGGGTAATCTAGAGCTGCGGGAAACCCGGAATAATGGCAAAATCGGGAGAGAGCAAGCACGCGATCAATGTAATCGAGCTCTAGAATGGATGGATGGATGGAAAGCTGTGGTGTGGTACATATTGGGGAACGGGCTGGGAATCATTCGTTTTCCCTCGGTTGGTCTGGGGTTGGATGGGATGTCACGGGACTCCAGATTTCTTCGCCTCGCTTCTTGTTGACAGCTCTCTAGATTTCGTCTCGCCTTGTTCAATGTTTTAAAATGGATTGATTCGAGAATTTATTCTGGACTTCCCTTGGAAGACAGTGTGGAATCGGATGAATCCGCACGGTTGGCCGTCATCTTACCTGGGCTTTTTTTCTGTATGCTCGCTTTAAATACTGCGTATGCCAGATTATAGTATGTAAAATTATTGGGCAGAACCTTTCACCCGTTCAATTTCTTTCATTCCTTCATCCAATGTTGCAGACTCTCTCCTCAGTTCCAAAGACACGTATTTTGTTAGCATAGATGCTCCAGAATGGTGAGCCGGATCGTGGAATTAGTTCGCCGTTGTTGGCCTTTCTTACTTCCTCAGATGAAAGGGCCGGTTGCTCTCCAACACGCGCCCGAGAATTATCTACTTCGTCAAGGGCTTCGCTTAGTTCATGTAGTTTGAACTTTCTACGGGAGCTTCCCCTTTTGGCGCGAGGAGATGCCTTCGAGGTACGTAACTCTGGGCTTGCATTCACCGTGGACTGCTCGCCACGTAACTGTGCGGAAAGCTTTATGAATACTTGAGCCGTAAGCAAGCTATCATAGCCTGCCTCGTGGTCAATCTTTTGGGTGTGGTACTTTGCGAACTGTGGATGTATGCCTGAGTAGTTGTCAGCCCCTTGGTGAAAATAATTCGGGCGAAAACTTGACTCACTGATTGCAGGTATGGGAGTCTGTAGCAGGCTGTCGTTTATTTCCTGCAATGAAGATCTTGGGTTGATCGAGCCGCAGTTATGGGTGGCCATGTATTTTGTGTCAACGAGCAGCGGAAAAAGGTCATGCACCAGAGATTGGAAATCCTCAAGACGGTCCGGTAGGGGTCCAAAAAAGGTGCGGCAAAAGTATATTAGATCTGTAAAAAGGTTGTGGCCCACGAGCAGGAGCTGATGGGATTTGAGACGCTCCTTAAGTCTGTCTGAGAAATCCTTAAGCGCATAACTTCGCTGTCCAGCTTGAGCATTATTTGTGCTTAGGATAGAGAAAGAATGCGGATCAAGGTTAGAGAGATCACCACCAACTAATGCCTCTGCTACCCATCTGAAGCCGGTCTGCCTCCGGGCATGTTCTTCAACCCACTTTACCCTCTGGTCTCGAATTGCTTTCTCCCGCTCTTCATTGTAGTCGATAATTTGGACGAATGTGGGCTTCCCAATACTCACCAGAGAGGGGTATTCCGCTTCGATCAGTTGGTGGACAAGCCTTTTCTGGAACCTATTCAATACCGACGGCAGGGATCTGAGTTTCTGGGCTTGAATAAGGCGAGTGGGTGGCGGTATATTGAGATAATGCTCACGTTTCTAGTGTTATTATTAGACGAGTAGAATCTGCGCGAGCTGGTAACCAACATCACCAAGAGCAAGCCAGGCATCGACTAGCTGTCGAACGATCTTGAGAAATTCGATTGACTCGTATTCGGTTTCTTTAACATCCAGAGACCTACGCAATGCGGAACGGTTGTGACGTTCGATCACCTTGGAAATGGCCCGCGCTTCTTCTTCTCTAGATAGATAGGGGACACCATCTCTGTGCAAAGCGTCCATGCTGAACTTGTTCTCTAGCAGAAATTCAACAGCTGCGACAGCACAATTAGCGTCTGATGAGGACGGAAGTCACAAGCATCGACTTACCTCCGCTCTGGAAAGACCACGTCCGCTCTACCTCGAGCTTACGGTCAATGATTGGGTTCAAATATAGATTGTACGGTTTGAGTGTATACGTTGCTATATGTGGCCGCCATTATTACGGAATCATTTGATGTGGGGGAACCAAAATCAAGCAGAAGTAAAAGAGGGAGTAAAGCTTACCATTCAAAGTATCTTCATGACAAGTAGTCATACCAACCTGTAAGATCTGGTATTTATCCGCGCATTCTTTCACTTCTTGATACCTTTGCTGTAGACTCTGTGGTCCTCGTCCGGCGACGGTGGTTGCAATCCCAGAGAACTCAAAGTCCAGAGAAACAAAGGTGCATGATGACAGATCATCCAGGATCTTTGGAAGGTGGTATGGAAATGTGTGTCCTGTAACGTCCATGGCCTCGACATTTATTTCTGGTTTCAAATCTTTAGTACCCAGATACTCTGGTGGGAAGGTTAGGTCCCCGCGAAAAGTGGCAAGTGATGAGAACTTTGGGACGAGAAAACGTTTACTTCCCCTCCTATAATTGCCAGTGTTCAGGCCAGTATTCTGCTAGTCGAACATGGTACTAGGTATGAACCTTTGGATGCGACTTTTTCATTCTTTGAAGCACTGCATTACTGCCCAGCTTCGAGTCCAATACCGCACGCTCTAATTGGATGTCTCCAAGGGTCGAACCACTGCGAAGAGCAGGCTGCCGACAAGAAAAATGTCTACCCCTTTCAGGAAGCACAGACACACACACTGAGAGAGAGAGAGACGAGAGAAGCAGGTCTCTTCAATCAAAATAGAAACACACAGCTTTTCCAGCAAAATTAAGCACACGGTTATCTAAAATCGGTGCCTGATCACCAGGGCCCTTCACTACGACTTGGGATGCTCGACTTGGGTAGCGGGGTAGACTCGATAGAGCCTTTCCAACAAGTACCAGGAGCTTCTATTATTCTACACATTCTGCAATGGCTTCGTACAATGCTTGCTCCTCAACTTAGTCAAGATAAGATATACGATCTTAATTGCAAGACAGCTCAAGAAACCTTGTCTCATGTGGGATGTGCGCAGCGTCTATCTAACAGTACACCTTGGACTAAAGAAGGTACCGCTAGCGAAAATTGCCGCAAGACACTCTCTCTGAGCACCGGAAAATGATCGACTGGTCGTGGGTGAAGCTTAACGCAGTGACGATAAGGAAATGGTGCTGTGGGAAGAGAAAGAAGGAACAAGAAGCTCGAGGCGAAAACGAACTGAAGAAAATGCGTTGGGTCATGTGACCGCTAACCTCTCTAGGACTAGCGTGTGTTTGGTAGTCTCGCAGCAGAACAAAACAGGTGACCGCCAACTTTTCTTGCATGGAAATATCGGAGTGACGCTTGTTCAACCACTACGCCCAACAGCGCATTCGGGGATATGTCTTCGGGATCCAATGGCGCCAGGCGCATAGCCTCAGTATTGAGTATGGCATTGTGAATACTATTATGACCGAAGTTTACTGAGCACTGACAATTCTGCAGGGCCTTCAATCACCGACTCCAGAGTGTGCCGAAGCTGTCAAGAGACACTTGTCCGTCGCAATTATGCCTCGGCCGCCACACAATCTCCCTCTGAATCTCCCTCCACAGCTACATCTACGTTCCCTGTCGTGAAACCCACCTACACCATTAACGCGGGTGTGCTCCTCTCCCGCCCCCCTCAGATCACACGCGACCTCACCGAATTCGAGAAAGCGTACTACTTTTATCAGAAACGACTGAACGAGCGATTGGCACTTCCCTTCACTAAATATTTTTACTTCAAGAGGGGAACACCTGTCGATGAGGACTGGAAGCGTAAGATTCGTGAACGCCAGACCCCCGCCCGTGACATTGGCAAATACAATGCCTACTCGAAGGAGGCATGGAACGATGAACTCCTAGTCGGAGCGGTTGAGGCGGAGCCGAACCACATGGTTGAAATGCTTGTCCAAGATGCAGAGGCTACTGCAAATGCCACCTCCCAGGATACTAGCAAGAAGGAAGAGATTCCCCGACCGTTTTCCCGGGAGACGGAGGCTGATAAGAAGGGCGACTTCAAGAGTCTCAACAGGGCCCTGCAAAGGACACTCTACCTGCTCGTTCAGTCTAAGGATGGCTATTGGAAACTGCCTAGCTCTCCTGTGGCTGAGGGAGAAACCCTCCGTTTGGTATGTATTTGCTTCTATTTCTTCGCCCCCTTGGATCCTTGCTAATATGCTACCCGGCATAGGCTGCTGAGCGTACCCTTGCACAATCTGCAGGAGCGAACATGAATACCTTTATGGTGGGATTCCATCCCGTGGGTCATCACGTGTACAACTTCGTCAAGCCCAAGACCAACGAGACAACTGGAACGCAGCTCGCGGGCGAGAAAACTTTCTTTATCAAGGGACGCATTATGGCCGGACAGGCGGATCTCTCTGGAAATGTGCAGAATCTTCAAGATTTCAAGTGGGTGGCCAAGGACGAAATCGCCAAATTCGTCCGGCCACAATACTATAGCAACATCAAGAACATGCTGGCCGAACGGTAAAACCCAACCTAGCGGGGGGGGGGGGATACATCTGGAGCTCGTAAGATCGGGTTGGTTTCCTAAGGTTGTGAGAAGGGAGTATGTACGGATAGAGCTTGCGAACTGTATTCCAATGGGGCTGAGATTTGCATATATTATAGTTTATTATGTCATGTATAACTAGCTTTTGAAATTTTTCTTTATCCACAATTTGAGCCTTGATATTCCAGATATATTTGGATCTGTAAACTATACGCCTGAACGCCGTGCCATACTAATACCCAACACCGATCTATCAGAAAAACTAGCTGAGGAAAAATCCAAGACATTCATTTCAAGTTAAACTTCTGTCCCTGCACCACAGGCTGGTCCTTCGATGACTTGCCGGTCAAGCTCTTTCCACACATGGGACACGCTATTGAAGTTAGCATACGGCACCACATAACCTCAACTTTCTTAACAAGCACAGAACCACCGAGAAAGAAGATACCCTTACCATTCTTCTGATAAGCACAGCGTTGACAGAACTTACGGCCCTGCTCGGTCTTCGTCTTGCACATCTCACACGACGACGAGTACGCCGCATATGGATTCTTAGCTTTGGCGCTGAGAAGTTTATTCTTCATGGCTGTTAGTTCCCTGGGATACATACTGGAGATAGGACAAAAGCAAAATGGTAAACCCACCTTCGAGATACCGGCATTGCCTAACGTCGGCTTGCTTTTACTCGCCACCCCTGCTCCTGCTCCTGCTCCTCCGCCACCGAGCGAAGACGATGGTGAGCCATAGTACATCTCACTTTTGCGTTTGACTCCCGGAGTGGCTAACTCGGTTTGTTTGAGTTTCTTTTGGCATCTTGCGCAGACCATTGTTACCTCTATCGTATGGGAAAGGTCTGTCTTTTATCCTCTTTCCCCCCCGAGGCTCTTTTGGCGTGTTGGTAAAGCTGAAGATGAGTCTTGGTGGATGATGGGTGAAGATAGAGGAGAGACTGCGCCACACCCGCTGTGGTAAGTGATCTTGCACTTTTGGCCACTGTGGGGTTCTGTAGCTGGTTTTTTGAATCTCACCAGCCACACTTTCATTTTGTTTCGTGCGACTTTAAAACTTCTTTACGGAGTAGTTACTAAAGAATCAACCAACTAACTAACTAACTGCTGTTAGAGCAGTTAGTTAGTTAGTTGGTTGGTTTTAAGAGACTTGCAACTCATTTGAAATCGATTGAGCCTTTGTGAGAACCGGTTCTCATTCTTCTACTTGAAGCAGCACAAAACGATCCCAGTGTACCCCTGACTATGCATATTTTTCGATAACGTTTAGCGTGGCATCTAGGGATTCAGAATTTACGGCTGTTTCTGTTAGACATAGGATACGATCTTTAATGAAGTGATGGCTGGAATACTGGGTTTACCTTGTCACTAAATTGGTTGGTACCCGATTGGACACTGAATGATATTGCCCACCACCCAAAGGTCTCAAGACATGCAAGCAAAATAGCATTTCCCGATCCGATGTCATCCTGGCATAATGAGGCATAATATTTCGAAGAGCCGTGTCTCTCTTGATGGTCCTATCAAGTATGACGATGAAAAGAGTACAAGCGATATCGAGATGACTAGAACAGCCAGGGTGATCCAATGGAGCACAGAAATAACACAACGGATCTTTTTAAGATCCGGATTATGCTAGATAGCCTCACTCACATTAAGTAAATAATGACAGAGTACCTAGGATATGATATGATGGCCCTCAATGGCAGACTTCCAGGGAGAAAAGAATCTGGAATGCGAGGCTGACGGGGCTGAGTTCTGGCCTGGTGGCCTTAACTCTTTTCCAAGCGCAACTCTCGAGTTGGTTCGGTGCTCCCCCTTTCATCCTCTCATCCTTCTCCAGTTTCTTAGGAAGATGGTAGATTGCTACCTGGATCGGAAGAGTTGGTCTTCATTGTTTCTCGGAGCTCAATTTCTCGTCTCTTTATTGGCGAAAGGCACCTGAGCTTCGATGAAGATCCCATACAACAGGAAGCCATCGGTGGGTAATGACAGGCACCACGAAAATGAACCAGTAGTATTAGCACTAAGATGAGTATCAATACTACCCGAAGATAAAAAGCAAGAAATCGAAAACGTGAAGTTAACAATTGGGTGTTCAGCGCACTTCCACTCCATAAACAAGGCCCCGTCTCGATTATTCAGTCAGTCTCCCGAAGACCGCTTATCAACGAGGATAACTTATTGATTAAAGGGTCCACAATTCCTGACTTGCTTGAATCAGAAGATGACTCCTTGCCGGTCGTATTCACATTGACGCTGCTGCCACTTCCTGTATTGGTGCTTCCACTATTCACGCCGCTATTGTTACTGGCACTCCCTCCGTCGGGGGCCGTGGCACTGTTGCTAGTGCTGCTGACTTGTGCAGGATCATCTGAACTGTCTCTGCCGAGGGCCATTGAGCTCGCAGTGCTTGAACTAAAAGCTGAAGCACTTGAGGAGCCTCCGGAGGCAGAGCTGCTAGACTGGGACTTGTCACTGCCAGACCCTTTATTTCCAGAGCCACCTTTGCTGGAGTTGTCACTGTTAGACCCTTTACCTCCAGAGCCACTGCTTCCAGAATTGCTGTCATCGGAGTTGTTTTTTCCAGGATCATTGCTTCCAGAGCTCCCGCTGCCGGACCCCTTAGTATCTGAGCCACTGCTTCCAGAATTGCTGTCACCAGAGTTGTTTTTTCCAGAATCGTTGCTTCCAGACCCCTTAGTACCAGAGCCACCTTTGCTGGAGTTGTCACTGCCAGACCCTTTAACTCCGGAGCCACTGCTTCCAGAATTGCTGTCAGCGTCCTTTTTTCCAGGATCGTTGCTTCCAGAGCTCCCGCTGCCAGACCCCTTAGTGCCGGGTCCATTGCTGCTGTTATTATTTCCTGAACCACTGCTTCCCAAATTGCCGCTGCCAGAGCTGTGACTGCCCGAGTCATTGCCTTTAGAGTCGTTACTGTCGGAACCAGTGTTTGCGATGTCTCCGCCGCTCCAATTATTTCCAGACCCGCCGCTTCCAGAACCATTGCTGCCAGAGTTACTGGCTCCAGACTTTCCACCTGCAGAGTCGGTACTCCCTGAGCCTTTTCCTCCATTGCCTCCAGGACTCACCGCTGAGGTAGCAGTTCCAAGTCCACTACTGGTAGGATTAGAGCTTGCAACGATCGGGGTCGTCCCTGAACTGGTAGCCGTGCCAATGGCCACAGAGACTGTGCTCTTAACGTTATTATTCTCAGCACCCTGCCCAGTGAAACCATGTCCGGTTGTAGCTTGCTCGTCCGCGCAACTTTCGCAGTCCTCAGTCCAAGTCTTGGAGGTATCGCGCCCATCTAGTCCGTGACTGATGCTGCTCAAGGAGCCCGTTTCATACTCGATTAAATCATTTCTCTGCGTCAGGTTTAGGTCAACACAGCACCATAATCCATGCTAGAATAGGGCTCTTACCGTTTGGAGCGGTCTAGCTCCCACAATATTAGATAGAGAGAGGACATCGACGAGGAAAACGAGAGCCAGCAAGACGGCTCGAGAATTGGAACGGACCATCATATACCGTCTATTTACAGCTTTATGTTCAAGGTATGCCTGATGCTTGAGTATTCGGATATACTATCCGACCTTTGACAAGAACACTTATGCATTCACATAGCTTAGGACTATCAACGCAAATATTTTATATCCCTTGAGTAAGGAGTGGACCCTATCTCTAGGAGGCTCCGGAATGAGCAGGCATCATACATTGCAGTGAATATCTTAAGACGAAAACAACAATACTGGGGATTTGGTTACATCTGTTTCGCCCACCCATATACCGTGGAGTACCGACATCCAGAGTATCGGTATCATCACCCGGCAGAATTTATTTAGCAAGCGGGACCCAAAGAAGCTAATCGGTTATTTGATCAGGTCCAGATCTAAGGTTTGGACCCTGAAGCTTGATCTCTGCAGGATTACGATTGGAGCTTGAGCCGCAGGAACTCCCCTGTATCCAGGGGGCACGGCGGGTCTACTGTCTACGTTACATGATCTCCCAAGAGGACCTCAGGGTTTAGTACTAATCGGGGACCTCTTTCTTAGTATTTGACTTTTTGTATGGATTCATATACTCTGTGAATAATTGAGAATTCGGTCCTCTGCGTTCCAGCTCTCCTAATGGTCGACTTGTCTCATACATTTTTTTTTTTTGTACAGACAAAAGCCGGGGGATGGCTTGCACCCACTGGGGGCAGCAAAGAATGGATCTGAGAAAATTGTGGAATTTCAATCTGAGACACCTATCCCGATCTGTGGCTTGCTAAACGCCGGCAAAGAAGAATAAGTCTCGATCCGGAATGTCGATGCTCTCATGAAGAAGCGGACGCCATTCCTTGTATCACCTCGACTTTGGTTGTCACACCCACCATTGCATTCGAAGACGGAATATTGTCTTTCAGCATGTTTTACTCTGATCCAGGGAATGAGGCCCAAAACCCTAGTGCTACTCCGTACCCTAGGTTTATGCCTTGGTTCATGCTTGGCCACTGGTATCAGTGACCGTGACAACACGTTCCGTCCATTCAAAAAGAAACCGCATATCCATTCTTAGAGACCAAGCCAAAGCTGAAGAATTTTATATGGCTAGGGTATTATTTAGTTAGGCATGTCATGTCATTACTAAAGTTGACCATGAGTGAGGTACATAAGGTTCTAGGGCCTCGCATTTTGAGTATTGTATCAGGAGTTCACGCACGGCAGTTTACGGCCTACAGAGAACACGGCTTAATTAATATTAATACCCCATCTTATGTTGACAATGGCGTACCCCTGTGCGCTCTCTGCCATCGAAAATTTCGACGACCATAATAACCCGGGATTCGTTTTCCTTCCAACCGATATTAGTTTCTTCCGGATGTTCGAGGAGCGGGATGGTCTGCGCAGAAAAGAACATTATAGGCGAAGTACCGAATAAAGCTCTCGTAACGGGTGGCTCCTGAAAACTTTCTATTCGACGCCGCGTGTACAGCGCTGAGGCGCAGGACTGATTAGAGTAGTTATGATAGCACCCTACATATAATCTGACCCTCATATTCCGCCTTATATGTCTATCTTACGGCTCACAGTTCTAACCGGTCACCTCACCCCTTTTTTGAGGCCTGAAAAGAAGTAGGTAGAATATAGAAGGTATAAAGTGTGCTCCCACGAGGTTGTTCTATCGGGTGTACCAGGATGGAAGTTGCAGCAGGTATGGATCCTATACTGTATACTAGTAACTTATCACATGTGAGATCTGTCATGTCATGTTGTCTAAATAATTCGGATTTCGGATTACTACCTAGGTACGGTTCAGGCAATGTCTCAACCGAGTACATCGACAGTACTATAGTGTAGGGTGAATGTGAAGATCGATTCCCCATACAATGGACAGCATCACATATGTTTCAGTTGTGTGGTGGTAAGAATAGCATATGTTGCTTTGGGGGCCAGTAAGAAGAGAAGACATGTCCTGAACATCTAGGTATCTCCTTTATAAGAGTTTGCCTCGGTGGATGATGGCGCAGCTGGCACAGCGTACTCTGAAGAAATACTAATCAGTTCTCAGCTGAGATATCCTTGATGCCTTTTCAGCTGTCCTAGCCTCACAAATCGCCACATCTTGCAGGTTCAATAATGCAAGCCGAATGAACCCGACCCGCCGCCACTTCTGAGCCACCACAACACTAACAAAAGGAAAAGAAGAAGAAGAATATCATAGAATGGAAAGGGGAAAGAGAAGCAGTGAGACAATCAAAGAACCCATAGTTAGGACCTCCTGTCCCAGCAGTGTGGTTCTCTCCTTGCCCAGGTTTAGGGGGCAACCTCTTCTTCTTCTTCTTCTTCTTCTTCTTCTTCTTCTTCTTTTCTGCTTCTGCCTCCTTTCACTTCTCCTTCCCTCCCCCCCTGAATGATATAAATAAATCCAGCCATGTCGGAGATAGTCCAGGTACTTCTCCTCTTCCCTTTTGAGATTTTGCTCAGATCGTCGTGAGCTCGAGCTTCATTCCTGGACTTTCTTTTGTTTTGGTCCTCTCCGTTGGCCTGGCTCTCCATCCTCCTACTCGTTACCTATACTACCTAGGTAGACAGCTCTGTTTCCCAACCCGTTCTTTGCAGTCGTTTTGCAAAGGAAGCTTACAATTTATTTTTATCCCCCCCCCCCCCCCCCCCCTAACTTGAGGTCGATTTCATAACTTACTAATTTCGCATCGTGCCTTGGTAGAAACGGCACCCACTTGCTGGACAGAGTGGCCGGTGTAAGGGCTCCCTTACTTCTGTTGGCTGCACGCGATAGACCACCCTCGTTCACAACCAGCTTCCCCAGCTAGCTGCCCTTGATTCTCTTCTCTCCTCTTTCACTTCCTCCGCACCGGTGATCCATCCCCCACGACTGGAGGATAAATTTGGCTTTGGCATTGGCTCGCGGCATTTTCTGGGGCTACACATCACGAACCTTAAAAAAACAAGGCCCGGTGAATGACTACTGCTCCTGCGCGGTTAGCTTCAAACAAAAATCATCAAGATGCCTCCCAATGGCTCGTCGTTTACGGCATTGAATCTGCCTGCAAATTTCATGCTTCCGCAATGCATGGAGTACTTTACCCTGACCGCTGGTCCGAACACGGATCTCTGGCGGAAGCCCCCAAACGGAGACACCTCGACGGCCCCAATTGTGTTTACTTCGTTGCGGAGTCCGTTTGTCGTGGCGGAAGTGACCGTGACGGCGGACCTGGAGATGGAATGGGATCAAGGCGGGCTGGTCATTTTTGCCGGGGCCGCTCCGCAGTCGATCTCTTCGAATAACGTGCCGTTGGTAACGACGACGACGACGACGACGACGACGCGGTTTGGACGCCCGCAAGACACGCAGCCCTGTAAATGGGTCAAGGCCGGCATGGAGTTTTGCTCGGGGGCAGTCAACGTCTCGTCCGTGAGCGCCACCGCCGACGGAGCGGACTGGTGCCTTTCGCCGCTGAATGTCCCGGATCGAGGACCATCGGCGATCCATTCGCTCCGCCTCAAACTCGAGCGCGTGGGCCATTCGCTGTGGGTTTGGTATCAGATCCCCACGGGGTCTCCTTACGCGATGGAACCGGGGGCGGTGGGCAGCACCTGGAAGAAGATGCGCGAGGTGACCTGGTTCTTTTACGGGGTGGAAGACAAATTCATCCATGTGGGTGTGTATGCGAGTCGGCCGACGAGTATATCCCGCAGCGACACGGTCTGGGATATGATGCATCGGACGACGCTGAGCGGGTCGGGCCCCGGCGGTTCCGGGGATAGTTTGGTGGTGGAATTTGAGGATCTGGAAATCCTCTGATGGGTCTGGAATCCCGGGATGGGCTTGGTTATGATTGAAATGCTTAATGAGCTGCTGCCTTTTTTTTTTTTTTTTTTTTTTTTTCTCCCTCCATCTAATGATTTCACTATGAGCGTCCTTGGGGATGGAGGGTTTAGAACCCGGAATGGAATAATTCTCGGCGTGGTCTACACTTAACGAGATTTCTAAGAAACACTCGGATAACTACTGTGTACCATACTCCGTAAGGCGTAAGCTAGCTAGCTGCATTACATCCCTCCCTCCCAAACCGCTGCGGCTGTGTCTCCAGGTGTTCATGGATGTGTTATCACCCAGCAGGCTTGCAAGGTTATCCTCCTGTGCGTCGGGGATCAACCATACTAACTGAATCTGGGCAGTTTCTGCCCGAAAAGAGTACACAGGACTCCGTCCCTACGCCGGAGGTGGTTAGTTATGCATGGATAGTTGGATAGTCATGGATGGCCTCATGATCTCAGTACTAGTAAACCCGGACAAGATCCGAGCAATCATGACGTGATTATTGATCTTATTGCCCAACTTTATTACAGTATCGTCGATACTCTTCTTCTGAGGATTTTATTATTCCCGAGAATATCCAGTGAGTACTCCGTATGGAGTGTTGGTACTTTAGGGTAGTTTCCATGGCTCCACCAAAAAAATAAACAGAATGGATAACACGGCAAGCAATATTAATAACGAGGATATTAAATATAGTTAGTACTCCGTAGTCCGTACTCCGTAGTCCGTTCTGAAGTACTCCGTATGTATGTCTAGATTGTGCAGCTGCAAAACACCCTTGGCCTTTAGGTATACATAGAATATAGGATATGATATGATATAATAATACCTAGGTGACAACCTCCTAATGGACAGACCATTGATTTGATTAGTGGGTCTAGTACTCTGTGTATGTACTCCTGCTTCCTTACCTACAGCGTACCGATAGATACAGATCGAGCTGCTTCTACGGAGTGCATATATCTACAGAGTCCTACCTAGACAATCACTTCTACCAAGGTTACAGGGAAAGTTTTCTCAGACTTCCGAGGGCTCGGAAATGAAGCTAAACAGCACTAAAACATCGCATGATTGGTGCCCTCCACAACGCCAACTCACCGCATTTTCATCGGCAGGTTTGATAGACTGGGATAGAGATAGAGATAGAGATAGAGATAGAGATAGCGATAGCGATGAGTGCTCTCCTGTTGGGACGGAATTGATCATGATTTCCCTTATGTTAAAGAGGCAATTAATCAATATCCCTGTGGTGATGGCTCTCTTACTAGTAGTCCGGAATAGTTACTAGGGAGCTAGTTCGTTATACTAAAAGGAGTCAGTAACTAATAATGATCAGCCTATACGACGAAGTGGAGTCTCTTTTTTCTTTTTTCTTTTTTTTTTGTTTTCTCCTCCTTCTCCTTCTTCTTCTTCTCTTCCCCCTCGCCTCACTACGATCCCTCCTCTCACAACGTTCTTGCTTGGATTTTTCCCTCTAGCTCATCTTTCACCTGTCAATTACCCCTCCATCCCGCTATCCTTCATCTCTACACCTCTCTTAATAAATCCCGGTTCCTCGCTCCAAGTTGAGCTTGAGAGCTTCCCCCTCCTCCAATCCCCTTCATCTCTTGTACATTACTCCTCGCCCTCTCCCTCCCTCGTTCCCCTCCTTCCCCCTCAATCTCATCGATAAATACCCCTGTGCGGCTTTGAATTATTGCTTAGATTGCTGCGGTTGTTTCTTGTTTTGATCTTGCTATTTCTGTACTGCTCCCTCAATTCCTCTGATATCCTGTTTACCTATACTTGACGACTGTTACGAACTATTACGATCATAATGGCCGAGACGGTGGCCATTCCCATCCAAACCGAGCAGCTTAAGACTGGTATGCCGTCCAAAAAAAAAAAAAACATTCTTTTGAAAGTCGATTGCTCACAGAAGAAACCACAGTCACCAGTGAACTGGATGTGACAGGTAGCGTTCTTGCTGTCCAACCCTCTGAAGACTCCACTGCTTCTACGGAGAAACCGATGGTTCAAGAAGCAGAGTCCACCCTCGAAAATGGTGTGAGCGAAAAGGCCGAGCTTGCAAAGGAAAACGGGATAAAAACCGTGGAAAAGCATGAAGAGTCTACCCCATTGCAGAATGGTACACATTTCGTGGAGGAACCTGCCCCTGTGGCTCCCGTCGAGCAAGTGAATGGTGTCAAGCATGCTGAGCAGAGCTCCCCAGGGGAGGAGACCCAGACCTCCGTGGAAGAAGCCCAGGTTCCCTCGCAATCGGTAACGGAACCCGCAGACTCCGACGTGAACCCTGAAAAGCCCATCGCCCCCTCCGCTGACGCTCTCATTGCCGCGGTCGAGAAGAGTGACGAAAAATCCGAAGCCACAACCGAGCCGGAGGTCGTTCTAAACACGGATTCCGCGGCCAAGGTTGATGAAAAGGTGACTGAGGAGGAGGCTAAAAAGGTTGCAGATGCACCGGCTGTCGCCTCTAATGAGCCCGTTACCCAGGAGTCGACTGGGGAATCCTCGACGGAACCAGCCTCAACCGAAACTCCCGCGGAAGCACCAGTTGCAGAGACCTCGACTGCTGAGGAGGGCTTGAAGGAGCAAAGCGCACCCGAAGTTGCCGAAGAATTGAAAGAGTCTATTGAAACAGTTGCAGAGAATGCTGTGGAACAGCCTGCTAAGGAGGAATCAATGACTGCCACCCCACCCGTTGAACCTGTGGCCGAAGAACCTACCAAGGAGACCGTGGTGGAAGAAGCTGCGAAAGAGCTCGCTGTTGAGGTGCCCGCCTCGGAACCTGCAGTTGAAACAAAGGAGGAGTTGCCAGAAGAACCCGCCAAAGAGACTGCTGAAGAGCCGAAGCCCGCAGCGGCTGCGGGTGAGACATCCGTAGGAGAACCCGCCAAGGAGACACCGGAAGAACAAAAGGAAGAGGGTGTTGAAGAACAGGCAAAGGAGTCTGCGACTGAAGAGCCAATCCCTGTAACTCCCGCTGCCGTCGATGAGCCCGCTCCTGAGGCTGTGAAGGAGGAGGCCACAAAAGCTGATGAATCCGTCCCTGAACCCGCGACTGAAGAGCCCGAAAAGGAAACCGAGGCAGTGACCAAACCGGAAGCCTTGGTGGAAGAAGTGGTGGAAGAAAAGCCATCTACTGAGACATCTGCCGCTTCCGAAGAACCAACCAATGAAGAGCCAGTAAAGGAAGCTGTGGCAGAGACTGCGACCGAGGAAGTGACTATTGAACAACCTTCCACGGAAGAGACTCCTAAGGAGGTTTCGGAAACAGAGGCTGCGCCTGAGCCAGCAACTCAGACTGCTGCACCGGAGGAGGAAGTTAAGGAAACCGTTGCCTCCGAGATTGCTTCAACTGAACCGGAGAAGGAAATTCCCGCAGAGGAGCCTTCCACTAACAGTGCAACAGTCGCCGCGGAAGTTGCCACGGCAGAGGAGACTCCGGCTGCGGAAGAATCGGTCAAGGAAGTCCCGGCCACCGAGGACTCCAAGGTCGAGGAGTCAGCTGCAGTTGAGGTTGCGCCGGAAGAGCCTTCCAAGGAAACCACCTCGGAAGCTGCTCCTCAGGAGACTCCGGCGGTGGTAGAGGAGCTGGTCAAGGAAGTTGCAACTGAAAAACCTATTGCAGAGACCCCTGCCGCTGAAACCGTTGAATCTAAAGAAGAACACAACGAGGAAGCTGCGGCTGAAGAACCCACAGTTGAAGAAGTGCCTGTTAGTGTTGAATCTGTGGAAGAGCCGACTAAGGAGGTGCCTGTTGCTACGGAAGAACCTGCAGAGCCTGTAGCTGAAGCTGCCGCCGAAGCCCCAGTTCAGGAAACTACTCCCGAAGCTCTAGCCGCAGAAACTCCCGCAGTGGAGGAAACGACAGCGATTGCAACCCCCGAAGAGTCTGCTAAGGTCAAGACTCAAGATGAGCCGGCAACTGAGGTTGAAGCTGCTGAACCCGAAAAGACCGAAGTCCACGCAGAAGAACCTGCCCAGCTGACTGCAAAAGAGGAGGAAGCTGCTTCCAAAGCTCCCGCTAAGGAGACTGCCGTTGAGGCCCCTGTGGAGGCCACTCTAGAGAAGGAACCAGTGGTTGAACAACCTAAGGTTGAGGAAGAGACTACTGAAGCGGTTCAGAAACCTGCAGCTGCGGATGTTGTTGCAGAAGAGGCTCCCCTCGCTACTGAGACCGCCGAGGAAGTTTCTCAGATGGATTCTGTTCCAGAGCAGGCCGTTGCCGAGGAACCTTCTGCTAATACTGATGCCCCCGAAGAGCCAGCGGTCAAGGAGACTCCTGTTGAAGAACCTGCTGTTGAGGAACCGGCGAAGGAGGAGGAACACGCCAAGGACTCTGCTCCTGAAGAGTCTGTTCCAGAAATTGCGGCTGCTGAGGAACCAGCTGTAACGGCGCCTATTGCTGAAGAACCAGCCGCTGCAGAGCCGGAAGCCGCGGCTTCAGCTGTTGAGAAAGCTGAGGGGCCAGAGGTAGTTGAGGAGCCAGCTGGCGAGGAGCCTGTCGTCGAAGCCGCTGCTGAACCTGTGGCTGAGGCTGCCACCGAGCCTGTCGCTGAGCCTGTCGCCGAACCCGTCGTTGAGGCTGTTGCTGAACCCGTTGCCGAGCCTGCTGCTGAGACAGTCGCCGAGGTTTCTACCACTACTGAGGAACCCGCCCCAGTAGAGGCTATTGTAGAGAAGCCTATTGCTGAGCCTATTGCTGAGCCTGCCGTTGAACCTATTGCTGGGCCTATTGCTGAGCCAGCTGTTGAGACTGTTGCTGAGACAGTCGCGGAGCCTGTTTCGGAACCCGTCGTTGAGCCTGTCGTCGAACCAGCTGTTGAGACTGTTGCTGAGCCTATTGCTGAGCCTATTGCTGAGCCTATTGCTGAGCCTATTGCTGAGCCTATTGCTGAGCCTATTGCTGAGCCTATTGCTGAGCCTGTCACTGAGCCTGTCACCGAGGTTGCTACTACTCAGGAACTCGCCCCAGTAGAGGCTGCTGTAGAGGAGCCTGCTGCTGAGCCTGTCGCTGAGCCTGTCGCTGAGCCTGTCGCTGAGCCTGTCGCTGAGCCTGTCGCTGAGCCTGTCGCTGAGCCTGTCGCTGAGCCTGTCGCTGAGCCTGTCGCTGAGCCTGTCGCTGAGCCTGTCGCTGAGCCTGTCGCTGAGCCTGTCGCTGAGCCTGTCGCTGAGCCTGTCGCCGAACCCGTCGTTGAGGCTGTTGCTGAACCCGTTGCCGAGCCTGCTGCTGAGCCTGCTGCTGAGCCTGCTGCTGAGCCTATTGCTGAGCCTATTGCTGAGCCTATTGCTGAGCCTATTGCTGAGCCTATTGCTGAGCCTATTGCTGAGCCTATTGCCGAGCCTATTGCCGAGCCTATTGCTGAGCCTATTGCTGAGCCTATTGCCGAGCCTATTGCCGAGCCTGCTGCCGAGCCTGCCGTTGAACCTATTGCTGGGCCTATTGCTGAGCCAGCTGTTGAGACTGTTGCTGAGACAGTCGCGGAGCCTGTTTCGGAACCCGTCGTTGAGCCTGTCGTCGAACCAGCTGTTGAGACTGTTGCTGAGCCTATTGCTGAGCCTGTCACTGAGCCTGTCACCGAGGTTGCTACTACTCAGGAACTCGCCCCAGTAGAGGCTGCTGTAGAGGAGCCTGCTGCTGAGCCTATTGCTGAGCCTGCTGCCGAGACTGCCGTTGAACCTGCTGCTGAGCCTGTCGCTGAGGTTGCTGCTGAGCCCGTTGCTGAGACTGCCGTTGAGCCTGTCGCTGAACCTGCTGCTGAGCCTGTCGCTGAGGTTGCTGCTGAGCCCGTTGCTGAGACTGCCGTTGAGCCTGTCGCTGAACCTGCTGCTGAGCCTGTCGCTGAGGTTGCTGCTGAGCCTGTCGCCGAACCCGTTGTTGAGCCTGTCGCCGAACCCGTTATTGAGACTGTTGCGGAGCCTGTTGTGGAACCCGTCGTTGAGCCTGTCGCCGAACCCGTTGTTGAGCCTGTCGCTGAGGTTGTTACCACTACCGAGGAGCCCGCCCCAGTAGAGTCTACTGTAGAGGAGCCTGTTACTCAGACTATTACCGAGCCTGTCACACGGTCTGTCATTGAACCTGATGTTGAGATTGTCGCTGAGCCTGTCACCGAAGTTGCTACTACTCAGGAGCCCGCTCCAGTAGAGGCTGCTGTCGCCGAGCCTGTGGCTGAGACTGTCAAGGAAGAAACCGTTCCGGAATCCGTGGAAAGTGAAAAGCCCGCTACCAAGGAAGAAGAACCAGCTTCTACAAAAGACGAGCCTACCAAAATCACTGAGGAAGTGATCAGAGAATCAGTGATCGAAGAACCAGCAACTACTCCTGAAGTCGTTCTCGAGGAAACTCCCACGCCAAAGGAGGCAGTCGAGGAGAAGCCAGCACTGGAAGAATCTGTGGCCGCCGAGGCTCAACCCGAAACCTCAGAGCAGGCCACTGCGGAAGAAGTTACACAGGAGGCTGCTGGCCCAGAGCCTGTTGTTGAAGAAACTCGCGCAGAAGAGAAAGAGCCAGAGACTCAGGCATCTGAGACTGCTGAGGTAGAGAAGGCAGTTGAGCTAAATGCTCCTGAGAATGTTGAAGCTGCCAGTGAGCTAGAACCTACTGACACTCAGGAGAGCGCCGCTTTGCCAGCACCCAAAGAAGCCACCCCTGTCGAAGAAACCCTAGCACCGGAGGAAGAAGAGGCTAAGAACAGCCTCTTGACGTCTGGACTCATCGCCGGAGGAGCTGCCATTGCTGCGGGCGCTGTTGCCGTTGGAGCCGCCATCGCTGCCCATGAGTGTGAAGCAAAGGAAGGCAAGAGCCAGCCTGTAACTGACAAGAACACCCTCTCTGTTCCCTCTGAACATCAACCTACGGTCACCGAAGAGCCATCGGCTACATTGAAGGAACCGCCCACCCCAGAGCCCGAGGCTGATCCTGCTCTCGCAGCGCTTGCTGGGGATCGCGAGGCTCTGCTCAGAAAGCTGGAACTGCCATCGACAGAGCAACTGTCTGCTTCCGCAGACAATGCTTCTGAAAACTCCAAGAGCCAAGACACCGAGGGGCCGGCTGCTTCAACTGAGACCGCTTCGTCCACCGAAGGCACTTCCGTCACAGCAGCGACGAACAAAGGCGACGAGGACTCTCGCTCCCCCAGTAAAAACCGGTCAGTCACTGCTGTTTCTCTTAATCACAAGAACGACAGCTGGTTGAGGAATATTCTGCGTGCCGTCTTTGTCACTTTCATTGGTTCTCTTTTCTCGCCTTTCCGCCGTGGAAAGACAAACTAGGAAAATGTTTTTGACTAGGACTGGGGAAGATTTGGTCCCATAATATCAATATTATTTGCTTGCTGTTTATGTTATGCGTGTTCTTTTTCTTTCTTTTCTTCATTTTTTTTTTTGCTTTGCCTTGGCTAATGTGATTCAGGACCCTGTTCTTGATGATCGTTGTTTCTGCCCCGTTCCTAGCCTTTCTTTGGCAGGTATATACCCCAGGACATGTTTGATCCAGTGCCGCTCGTTTTATTCGACCTGATTCCCCTGTATTTGATATCTGTGGATGGACGATTCGGGTCCTGCTTGATTACTTTTTCTCTCCTCTCTCTCTCTCTTCCAAATTGTCAAGTGCGTACGTTGAATTGTGGCTTGTAGGCTACAATCTGTATATGTCCGCCAGTTGTAATGATGATATGATAGCTGATGATAATGAAGACAATTTATTTCCATTCTTTCTGCATCTGAGCATAGGATAATTCGTATCTCACCATGTAAGTTTCCCCAACTCTATTCAAAGCTTAAGACCAATACTAAAGAGTGATGTCAATATTAAGCAGGACTCTGTAAAGAGGGAACAGTCCAAGTAAAATCCAGAGGTTTTATTCTATGCCTTCCTTCACTTTTGCTGTTCCCTTTGTAGAAAATGCGCGCATTGGCCAGAAACAGAGGAATAAGATAGACCTTTTCGCTAAAACATTCACTCTTCCCTAGAAACACAAGCTAAGTGTGAAAGAAGCTCGAATAGAAAATTTCCGAAGGCATTCCCCTTCAACCTATCACTTCTCTGGATTGATCCTCACACTCAGGTTTGATATCAGTTGCTCCTCGCCATGTCCCACGTCGAGGGGAACGCGTGGGCTCAAATGAAGGCCAAAGAAGCACACCGACAACTTGATCCAGGAAAAGGCAAGTCTCTCTCTCATCAAGTGTTTCGAGGTGTATGGTATTACTTGAACTAATCTCAAGCAGATACTTCTAAACAGACCACCCCCCGCAAGTTCTCAGGACTAGACTACGACGCTGAACTAGCCCTCCCCATGCCTAAACCGCGTCACGTTCGTCCATCAAACGAGAGGTCACCTTCTGCATCAAAGCCAAAGGTCTTAACCAAGCCTAATGTCACGAAGAAGCGATCTACCACCGAACCAACGAGATCGTCTGAAAGCAGCACAGCTGCGAGTGAGTCTACAAACGCCCAGAAGAAGAAATCAAAGGTTGCAGCCCTCAGATCGAAATTTAGTCTCAAAGACATTGGCAAGGAGTTCCGGAGAGACATTCCGCCTCTCAGCAGCATGCCTAAACTGGGTGGTGTGGGACAGAGTCACAAAGGCAAGCGGTCTTCTGATCTTGACAACCAATCTGAATCCCAGCACCCTCATAACTTTAATGAGGAGCGGCTGTATATTCCGAAGTCAAGAGAGGAAGGGGATGCCCCTCCGCACTCTGCTCCGCTGTTTCAGACCTTTTCCACTCTTTGTCGCTCGGTGGGCTTAGACAAGGCGTCTCGCACTAGCGGCGTGTCTTCTTCCTCTTTGCATACCCCGACGAAGCTGAGCAGTGATGGGAACGCAGAGGGGAAGTTCAAGCATGCATCTGTTCATAATACGGACTTGGGTCCCAGTGCAACCAACCAGCATCTGGAGACGCTTTTGCTGGATGGCTCGTCTCCTCCCGCTCGTGCAGGCGAGTGCAGCAATGCCGGAATCCCCGAGGTCATCCAGGTTCAGTCAAGAGTCTGCAGCCTGGAAGCGCAAAATGAGTCTGATGTGCCCGAGACACCAAAGACTCCACCGCCCCTTCCTCTGCCGCCTATTGATCAAGCAGCCTACTCGCCGTCTATCTACGATACTCCACAGAAGGTGAGCGGGAAGACATCGGAATCCTCGCCGCAGGGGAAAAATGACGGGAACCAGATGAGGCAGATGCCGCTCATCGTGTCTTCGACTAATCCTACGGGAGGATCGAAAGAGAACAAGGCAGGAGAGAGTCGTTTCCCGCCGCAATATGGAATTGCTCCGTCTGTTCCCACCAAATCGAGGGCTCGACAGGAACATATCCAGGATGATGGCCAAAACCACAACCCCTTCAACGAAAATAATTTCTTTGCTGGAGTGACCGGCTATGGAGGGTATGCGCCTCCCCCTTCACATCCCGGGTATCAGAACACAGTGACGTTGGAGCAGCAGCTCACAACTCATGTGGACTCGATTCATTACCATGTCGACACGGTTGTCAATAAGCTCTCGAGAACGTTTGAGGATAGCAATAACTGGACGATGGATCAAATCTTGAGGCAGGTGGATGCCGTGTCTGATATCGCCCGACTGATCAATTCTCGGACCGTTGTGCAGGCAGAACATGTGAAGGGACTGCAACGGCTCATGATGGATGTCCGCATGCAGCTCAACCTCTTCCAGCAGGAAGCACGCCAGTCGGAAGATCGACTGAAGGGCTTCGTTCAGCAAGAGATGGCCAAGCTGAGAGGGGAGCTGGGGGAGTTCCTGCAGTCCTCTTCTGGGGGTTCTTCTAGGGGTTCTTCTAGGGCTTTGGCTAGAGAGAACCAAGGATACCACGAGATCCCAAAGACAGCCCGAGAAGGCAATAAAAAGATTCAAAACAAGAGACAGCCACGCCAAATCAAAAGGGATGACTTTGTGGTGAATAAAAGCACAGAAAGCCACCAACAAGCAGCAGCGGTGGGCGGCCCCAGTCAAGAACCAAGCTCTACTAGATCAAATGTTTTGTCCACCAGGAACCAAGTCATTGAGGAGCAAGGTTCTAGTGAGAATATCCCAACACCGACTGCAGCCTACCGCACTCCTTCAACAGACAATCAAAACGACATCATTACCCCCGTCCCCCATCAAGCCATGCACAACCCCCCCGGCGAAGAGTCCTTGGGAAGCCCCGAATCCAAAGCCGCTAAGTTGCGGGCCCAGGAGATCGCTACGCAGGAGAAGGAGAAGAAAAGACAGAGCCTGGAGCACACATGGCCCCTAAACCGTGAGTCTGAGAACAAACCCAGCAGTGCGTTTAGCGAAGATTTGAAAACCCCCCAGAAGAAAGGCAGCATGTTTAGTTTCCGCCGTCGACGTGATGGTGACAATCATTCGGGAAGTAGATTTCTTCGCACTCCGCGCCGCAATAAAGACGGCAAGGCCGGCGGCGAACAAGGCCAAAGTCCTGGTCTCGCAGTACCGGTCTATTCGAAAGCGCTCGCTACGACCTCTGACTCTGCCCCCGCTCCTGATACGGCCAGTCAAGCCGGTGCAGATCCCCAGCTCAGCAAACCACAAAACAACAGCCCGAGCATGATCCATCCTGCGCTGCGAAACACGCAGCAGAAACAGATCATGCTGGACCGCGAGCAAGCAAGACGGTATCCCCAGTCCCGCCACGGAACCGGACACACCCTGCGCGTCTCGCAGTCCCTCCAAACCTTTGGGCCAACTTTGAAACTCCCTTCTTCTTCTTCCCCTCCGCCGTTCATGCCCTACGACGCATGCCGATACCCAAGTCACCGGTCTGGGTCACCAGCTTCGTCGACATATCGGAACGCGATGCATCACCACCAGCCCGGGACCATGGGTTACCCGCACCACTTGCATCCAACTCCCCATTCGCAAGCAAACCCTCCTCCACCTCTAGCTCCAGCCATACCAGGTCCAGGCCCAGCCCAGAGCCAAGGAAACCTGATCCTGCCTCTTCCTCTTCCTCCTCCAAGCAGTGGCCTCCCCATACTCCCACGTCAAGGCCCTGCACCCGTGCCATTTGCCGTCCCCGTCCCGGGCCCAACCAGATCACCACCGGGCGCCTCACACACGCATATGCCTCCACCTCCACCCGCATGCACTCCATTCGCAAGAGGCGACTGTTATTACGGCTCATACGTGTACGAAAACGGCACCATTGTCGCGAGCAGACATGCGCATCCAGCTGCGAATGGAAATGCAAACACAGCCGCAGATCCAGAGACGCCCGACTGACTCCATTAACGCCACTCAGGAAGCTGTCAACTAACTGGTGGAACCGCGGTTCCAATCATGCTGTCGAAGAAAAAGCAGCCAAGACCCCCCCCCTGTTGGATCGATCTCCTTGGGTTTGTTTTTGGTTGCTTGTGTGGTAGGTACCGAGTTATGTTGTGTTGGTTGTGTTGTGTGGATGGTATTTGCATTGCATTTATTTAGCTATCCTTCCTTATTCTATACACCCAGTGCCCAGCAGGTGGGGTTTGGCACGCTTGGTTTGGTAGGATGGAAGTGAAGGGATTGCTTTGACTGGATGTTGTTGGTGGTCTGTGTGGTTGGTATCTATGCGGATTTCCCTTTTTTTTTTTTTTTTTTTTTCCTTTCTACCTTCTTTTCTTTTCTACCCTATATCCAAAAGAAAAGAAAGCCAAGGCAGAAGAAGGAACGAAGATAGATATCTTATGTGAGAGTAAAATAAGCACTACAATATCTTTCGCCAAGGGCAACAAGAATGAAAACATCAATCAGATAGATATATTGAAAATTTAAATCCTACCTAGATATCCTAGAGGATTGGATTATACATGGATTCATAAGATAGTTATAGGATGGATAGATACTAAGCCTTGGCAACCATCTTCTCAATATCCATCGCCGCATTCCTCACCTGCGGACAATAATGTAACCGTAACAACTCCCCCTCCCAGACTGTTCCGGCAAAGACATTGGTCGCGTCAATGTCGGTCGCGTAGGGATTAAAGACGCCGTCGCCCTTGCGCTCCTCGCTATGCCACAGCGACGAAATCCGACGACTGTGGTGCTTCGTGACCTGGTTGAGGAGCGAAAGCGTCGCGAGCGCGGACTTCTCCGGGACTTGGAGGGAAGTCGTCATCAGGCGTTTGGTGAAGCTACCGACGCGGACGGGGGGGGGCATGCCGTTGGCACGGGAGATAAGAGACGCGTTCAAGCAGCGGAGGAGGAGGACCATGGGAGTTTGGAAGTTGACTTTGGTGCGCCTGCGCTGGACCGCCTTGTCGTCGTCGTCGGCGGCGGCGGCGGAGTTGGGGTCGGGGAGGCGCAAGGCTTTGTCCGGATTGTATTCGACGTCCGGGCTTGTGGAGAGAGCGTACAGCGAGCGGTACAGGTGTTTGATGAAGAAGCTGAGGTCTAGGTGTAGGGTTGTGGCGGCTTTGCTCGCATCTTGGCCGTCCAGGAGGGCGAACGCGGTCACGGTGCAGAGCAGGGATTCGCGGAGCGAGTCTCGCGCTGCGGCGGCGGCGTCGAGAGTGTTCATGGATTGTGTGCTGTCATCCGCTTCGGCGTCCTCAGTCTCATTGCTCGCTTCGTCTTGTTCGTTTTGCTCGGCGTGGCCAATCAGGTCCTTGAGGGCTTCGAGTAGGTCTCCGAAGAAGTCCTGGTTAATCATGCGCGCGTATTTGGCGAGACCCTCGAGGACGGGACCCATGAGGTGAGGGACTCGGAGTTTCAGAATGCGAAAGTATGTGCCGAACACAAGCTTCAGTGTCTCCGCTTGGTTTTTGTCTCTTTCTTCGTGCGAGACCAGGGCGTCGGCTTCTTTCATGTCCTTCTCCACAGCCTTGCGCTCCTTCTCGAGTTTCCGGTTGCGCTTGGTGCGGAATTCCTTCTTGTTTTTCATCTTCTTGGCGCCTATGGGCTCTTCCTCGGTTTGGCGGTCCACCCGGTCTCTGGAGCCCTTGGAGGAGAATTCCGAGAGTAGTCGTAGGCGCAGGAAGGTGTCCAGGACACTTCCGTGCACTCGGAAATCCCTTGCCTTCATCATCTTGGACAGAAGACGGACAGCCTCGAGGGAGACAATCCCATCATTGTCTCGATAAAAGACTTCCTGCAGGGTATCCCGACACTTCGCAAAGTCATCGTCAACCCGCTTCCTTGCCAGTTGATTGACGATGATTCGCAGCAATTCCGCGCGGAAGTTGAAATGAGGCACGGCCAGAAGAAGACTGCAGGCACAGTTGATCGCAATGCTCTTCAATCCAGCAGCCGCGTCGCCCGCATCGCTCTTCGAGGATTTCGTCAAACTCAGGAGAGTCTGGATATAGTGCTTGTAGCCCGAGAGGAGCGACTGTTCGAAGTTGCGGAGCTTGCGCACGTCTTTCGAGATCTTTGCGGACATGTCTTCTTCACTAAGCGGACGGATTCTATATCCCGGGATGATATCCTTGTAGACAGCAGCCTGGGCGGCCAGGGCCAATTTCCTCACCGCAACGTGTGAGCCCTTTTCCACCATCTCCGCCATGGTCTTGAACGCCGAAATATGCTCTTCGGGATCTTCATTGATCAATGTGGCCACTTTCGCAAGGTCCTCTTTCGCTTGAAGAATCTGCAATTTCACCGGAATCTTAGGGGTCTCTTCTTCGTCGTCGTCGTCGTCGTCTTCATCTCCCTCGCTGTCTTCCTCCTCGTCGCCGTCCTCGTCATCATCGTCGTCAGTCCCAAGGAAACTGTCCGCATCCTCAGCTTCAGATTCGACATCCTCCACATTCTGTACACCTTCTGCTGTCTTAATAGGTAGCCTGGTCCTCTCCTTGTCCTTTCCGTTCAATTTGCGCGGTCGGCGTTCGTAGTCCTGCTCGAGATCCCATTCGGCGGCGGGCGAGTAGAAGTCACCTAGCTTGGTGTGAGAGGAGCGAGAAGAGTCATTTTGCTCGTCATCTGGAGGACTCAACCGTCTCCGTTTGGTTGTTCGTCCAGGAGCCATTTGTGTTCCTTTCATTTGGGTTGAGGTTGACGGGGAATTGATGAAAATCCGAACTTGACTTTTTTTTTTTTTTTTCTCCGGACGCCAAGAAATCCACGATCCACCTCGCGTTCTGGACGGAAGAGACAAAAAATACCTACCCGAGGGACCTAATCTAGTTGTACTCCGTATACGACAGAATTATAGCATCATGATGATAGGATCTTCCTTTCTCAAGAGAATATGTTATCTGTCTTTCTTTTCCGTTAAAAGAATATACATATACAATAATACATACATCCTGTTGATGGTTACCGCCTCGTCTGACTAATATACAGGACTTCCCAAAGGAGCCTAGTGGTTCGACATCCCCAGCGCCTCAGAAAACGGCAACCAAACAATCTCTCGAGTCCAGAAAGAAGGCGCCGTTCGATCTCTTGCTCTGAGCTCATCTTTTGGAGAGATTTACTTCTTGAAATCTGGGGGGGTTGTCTCTCTTCCCTTCTCATTCGCCCTTCCTCTTCTTCGCAACCCACAAGACTACTACCATTTACCCCTCCTCTCTTCACAGTCACCCCGCTATGCCTCCTTATTCTGCTGCTCAGAAGCAGCAAATAGCCCAGTTTGTCAATTTCACTCAAGCAAAGGATACAGTAGCTACAAAGGTACCCTCCCAGCCCGCCGTGTCTTCGGCTTTGGCTATTTTATGCCGCGTTGTCGCTCGGAAACCCCATATCACGTGACATATCTGTCGCTGACGGTCTTCCAGTTTCTGAGGCAGACCAGATGGAATGTAGAGGAAGCAATTGATGCGTAAGTGGTGGATCTGGAGTGCCTTTTACCCTACCTATCTTTGCAGCCTGCGCAGTGTGGCTGGAGACAAAATGCATCATCATCATCATCATCATCATCATCATCATCATCATCATTACCCGCACACCGGTCCTGCGTAGATGGCGTCTACGTATTATTATCATTGTGATTGCGAGAGCAGCTGGCTGGAGAAGTTCTCTTGACTTAAAAGAACAAAAAAAAAACAAATCCGCACCTTGGAATATGACATAAATGAGAATCTATGCTTGCTTCAAGCCTTGCCATAACGAAGCTCCATCATGTCCTCCTATTCTTGGTTTCAAATGTTAATGGAGAGATAAGTGAGGGAAGGAAGGCAAATAGGACAATCGTTCAAAGAAATCTCATCTTTCCCATAGATATATATATATATATCTATATATTCGGGAAATATCTATGCAGGATCAGGCGGCGGGTAACGATGCAGTGCATATGGAATGAAGCCAGGCCCTCAATCACACACCTAGAAAATGTTCACTGACGAGAATACAGCTTCTTCCAAAGCCCCCAGGGCCAAGGAGGAATCACCACCGCAGTCAACCAGATCTTCGACACATATCGAGGTGACCCTTTTCTTCCCGCAAGGATACCCAAGTCCACTCCTAACTAAACTGACTGCACCAGAATCCCCAGAAGACAACCCAGATGGCATCGGCATCGAAGGCGCCATCCGGTTCCTAGGAGATATCCAAGTAGAGCTGGACGAAGTGGCCTGTCTCGCCATCGCAGAGCTACTCCAGTGCCCTTCTATGGGTGAATTCACGCGCGAGGGTTTCCTAAACGGTTGGCGAGGCGTCGGGTAACCAATCCCTTCTTCCCCCTTCCCCCGCAAGTTGAATGACTGGATATTGACAGATGAAAGCTGCGACACAATTGAAAAAATGGCCACCCACGCCGCAAACCTCCGCGCACGTATCCCGCTAGAACCCGCACTCTTCCGGCGCGTATACCGCTTCACATTCCCCCTGTGTCTTGTACAAGGGCAGCGCAACCTGCAGTTCGAGATCGCCGCCGAGCAATGGAAGCTCCTCTTTACGCCAGGAAAGGGTGGGATCCAGTGGACCACGCAGACCTCGCCGTGGCTGAACTGGTGGATTGAGTTTCTGGAGGGCCGTGGCAAACGACCCGTGAATAAGGATCTGTGGCAGCAGGTAGAGGTGTTTATGCGTAAGACGCAGGAGGATGAGGCCTTTGGGTGGTGGAGTGTGGATGGCGCGTGGCCGGGAGCGTTAGATGATTTCGTGGCGTGGGTGAAAGAGAAGAGGGGGAAAGGCGGCGAGGATATGGAGGTTGAATAGTAGTTGTGCGAGCTTGGTTATCCTACCTTTACGTATGACCTATTAACGAACTTTTGTGTGTCTCCCTCCCCTCCTTCATGGTTTCTACTTTCATCCAATCTCTCGAGAACGGTCACCTGAAATCCTAGTACTCCTAGTTGCGATCGGTCGCATTGAAAGGGGGCTATTACTACTAGATTGATTGGTATTATAAATTCCCAGTATGTATGTAGTAGTATGTAGAGCCAGATTAAGACAAAACAGAGAAGAACCATTCATCATAAGAGTAACATAGCTAGCCTCATCTCGCACACGCAAGAGAAATCCGATGAGTATGTCTTGAGGGGAGGTGGGTAAAAAAAAAAAAAAAAAAAAAGAAAAATCACATGAGAAAGTAGTTTTGAGGTCAGAGGAAGGGTGAGGCGAGGAGGGTAGGAGGGTCGACTGATCTATATGCCGTGATGCGATTCTTCGGCTGTGACTGACAAGAATACGGATCATAGAGGTCTATCGCGCGTGCTCGACCCATGCACGGGATTTATGAATTGCGCGGTATATACACATCTTTACCGGTAGTCACCCTTCTCGTACTCGCTGCCGGGGCCACGGCGTTGATTGTAATGCTAGCAAAGATTAGATGTCAGGAGGTTGTTCAGAGATCCTGTGGCGCATTTCACATACCTTGCGGAGAGCCTCCAGGCGCTTCTTCTTGGTGTGGGTATTGACGTAGGTCCCAATGAAGAAACCGATGATGTTGAAAAATGGCACCCAAGTCTGCTCAGGGAGGAACTTCTGGGCAAAGGCCAAAGCCAGAGGCGAGGTGATCCAGCTGACCTTCATGACGGGCATGAAACCGGCCTTGACGGTGGCGCGAACCTGGTGGAAGTTCCGCGCGCCCGCGATGATCGCCATCGATGCCAGGTAGACAACATTTTGGATCGGCGAAACCTGCGACGGTGGTTAGTCCCCGGCTGATAAAGGACCTACCCCCAAAAAAAACCAATCGAAGCGAGAAGAACGTACAACCAGATTGCTGGCGAGGATCTGGAGAACCTTGGCCTTTAGGCTGGTGCGGCCGGCGAAGACGCGCTGGAGGACGCCAACCAGCACATGGCCCAGAGGGGCACTGATAAACATGCCATACAGAAGCATCTTGGGAACACGGGAGCTGAAGTAATGGCCATGCTTGGTGACATCACCGGCGAGGTAAGAGGCGAGGAATTCTTGCACCGCGGAGAGGGCACCGGAGGTCAACATCTTGGTGCGCAGAGGGTTGGCCTGCAGTTCGCGCAGATACATCTATTATTTGGGCGGCGCCAATTCCCGCGTCAGTCAATCGGACAAGCAGAGATAGTTATGACGCGACAAGGCCTTTGTCATGGATGAGGGAGGCCAACCTACCGCGAGATAGCCGGTCTGAGGGTTTCCTCCAGTCAGGCGCTCGCCAACCTTGTGCGCCAACTCCTTGGTTTCTTGTCGGAGAGATGTCTCGGCGACATCTTGGACGGTTTCCTGGATCTTCACGTCCTGGAACTTGACGGACATGATGGTGGATGGTGTGGATACTGAGAAGAGGGACGGGACTGCGATAAGAGAGGGGACCTGCAGCGATTAAGAAAACGCGGTGAGCTTGGGAAGAGAGAGGGAAAAGAAGAAGAAAGATGCGAAAAAGATGTGGCGGGTCAAGACCGAGGAGCACAAAAGGATTGATTGATTAATTAGAAAAACATGGGGTTGGAGGGAATTCTGGCGAATAGTACGACGCCGGCAAATCGGGACAGGGGCGGCTGTTTGTTTATTTTCAACAGGAAGAGGGCGGCGGCGGCGGCTGGAAACCAGGTGTTGGAGAAGCTTACCGAGGAGGTGAACGGTTTCAATTGGTGGTGTGGAAGTATTATTAGTTGGGGTTAATTAATTCATCAGTCAATATCCAACTGGGTATAGAAGAATAAGAGCAATTCAAAAGAAAGAAACAGGAGAGAAAAGAAAGATCTGGAGATGGATAGATGGATGGATGGAAGATGGAAGATGGAAGAGGATGATGATATGATGCCCGACTTCTTGTGTCGCTTCTAAGAAATCACGGGCCAGCAGGCGGTTTCGGACTCCGCCGACATCCTGATTTTCATGATTTCTCCAGCCACATCTTCCATGGAATTATATTACTATATTACTATATAGATGTTGATTTAGTTTCCCCTGTGATTTTATAAATCTGTGGGGTCTAATTCTCCATTGACATATATTCAGGATACAGACTCTACAGATGATGTCTGGAGCTGCATACTTGTATACCTAGGTAGTCCTATAACCCTATGTTTTATATCTCCATTGATTTGCTATAATCTCACATGAGAGAGAGAGAGAGTACCTACTGTATGAATTCTTTGCTATGGAAACTGACTTTGTTGATATTCCCTCATTGTATTCACTCAATTCACTGTAAAGCTCAAGACAAACCCATCCCCATCATCACCATGTTTCTCTTTCTCCTCTTCCCGGTTCTCCTCTTCCCCATCCATCTCAAATCCCAATCTCATGTCGTCGATCATGGCAAATGATGAAAACAGAACCCCAGGATCTACTGCCAGAGAAGCTGATCCGATCTTGTTGAGACCTCCTCCAGGATTCATCTTTCCCCTCACACACCAGAATCAAGACACCCAGAACACCAATCCTACAGTCCCTCCTACTCTATTCTATACAGGACGTCCGCTGGTCATCTCTCGTACCCGCCAACCTGCTCCCCGCCAGAACTACTGCTACCACAGCACCGTCACACGCCAGTGGAGAATTGACGAATATGAAACCTGTGATTCGTGTGGCAGGATACCCTTCCTCAAATGGTTCTACCTCTGTACCGAAGATACTTCAGGTTACTTAGACCCAATTGACCCCGAGGGGTCCCTCTTGAGCCCTTGGATTACTGATGCTATCCTGTCGGGCGAGTACACCAACGAACAGAAGGAAATCATCATTCAACAAAAGCTGAAGGTCCTCAGACTCTGCGAGAAGCAGAGAAGTCCGTCTCCGTCTTCATTAACTGCACAGCCGGACGAAAACGGGGTTCCATCCTGCCATACTCCTGCATTTCTAGCTGCAGATGCACCAGGTGCTGGCTTACCACAGTCACCCCCAGCGCCCGCTCGATGCAGCTACAAAGCATGCCAACATTGTGAGCGCAGACTCCAGGAGAGAACCTGGGTGAGCCTCAATGAAGTCTGCAACGAGATGGACGCCAACCCCCCCAGTAGTGCGTGGGACCTGTGGGATAGACCTGTGTCTGATTTCAGGATCGTTCGCAACTTGGGGTTACGGTCCCCTAACCCGCCTCCTCCGCCTCCGCATCTTGCACCACACGTGCCGCGAAACCATCGGCTGAGAAGCCGTCATCACACCCGAAGCTGTCCGAGTTTCGACGTGAACGGCCTTCAGGGCGTACTTTCAACCATAGATGAAGGATCCGAGGAGATCGAGATCCGCAGTAGTGGAGTGTTTACTGACCTGAATCTGCATGACTTAGATACCGCGTCGAGTTCACGTATGGGTTCTGTTGAAAGTGATTCTCATAGCAACATGACCTGAATTTTCAGTTTCCAGGAAACGCTGTGAAACAGTGAATCCCCCCCCCCTAATATCTGTTGCAGCATTGATGAAACCCTAGTCTGGCTGGACCTGTCACAATATGAACAGGACACTAAATCTGGAGCAACTGTGGGTGATGACAGACAGGCATGGTTGTGTGGCCAGGCTACGGGAACATGGAGTCCATGTCGTTATTCTCATAGTCTAAAGGAGCGTCTCTTTACTCTGGCCTAGTTCCATCATGGAAAGTGTCCAGGTATCGGCATAATGAATGGAATCCCAGGGAGAAATTTAACAACTTGTACTCCGTAATCCACACTGGCCTGGATAAGCCGTCAACCGAGGAAGTGGGTCTATAGCATTCATTCAATTATGGTACAGTGGAGGATGGCGTAGAGCAGTAGAACACAGCTTAATGTAAGCGCAACATACAAATATCTTGGAACATGTTCCGCATTATATTCCATATTCGTCAGGATTATCCGCAAAGGAATCTCAAGTGTAGCAGGCAGTTAACTACAGAGTATAGTTATGTAACTAAATCCCGTCACTGATAACTAAAAGATAACTCTTTCCGAGCCTCGGCTCCACACTGGATCGGGTAAAATCAGTGAGATGGGATCGTGATGCCGTTTCCCTACAACTTCTTTAATATTCATCGGGCCCAGCCAGTTCGTCCCCATCTTCTACCCGGTTTACAGTTCGCCATGGACGACTCCGAACGACCCCCGGATCCCACTCATCCTGTCAACATGCCCAACGAAGCATCCAGGACAGAGAAGCCCGCCAGCCCAGCGGGGAACGTGCCCGTGACGTCGGGAGAGAATGCTCAGCGCCGGTTGTTGACAGCTCTCCGCGCAGTGGATGTAATTATTGCGCGATTAGACAAGTAAGGGAATCTTGATTTGTATCTCTCTCACCTCATTCTGTCCTGGGCTAATTGAACCCGTATAAAAGGGCTATGTCAACCGCCAGCGGCCAGGAACGAGTCTTCGCATTTGTCGGCTATACCTCTCATGTATTACATCACATCCTCGCCTCTGCTCCCTGGATAGCCCTCCAGACACGCTTGGGTCTTCTTGCCCGACTTCGATCGCGGTCCACCAAGCCAACAACAACAACAGAAGCAGCCCCTCAAACATCCCCGCTTCTCGCCCTTTCCTCTCTCATATCGGAAATCCGGTATTCGCTCAGACTTCTTGGACTATTCCCCCTGTGGACCTGGGGCTCCGGGACAATAAAATCCCCCCCCTCAGATCGCATCATATATGCCCTGACCCTGCTGCAGGTCATCTCGAATATGATCTACCAAGCATCGGAGAATGTGGGCTTCCTCTCCGCGAAAGGAGTAATCTCGAAGCGATGGATAGACCGACGGGGCGGAATCGATAAGTGGTATCTCTGGAGTACACGGGCTTGGTTGGGGCATATCGTCCTCCAGTATTTTGTGCTGTGGAGAGCGAGGGCCCTCCGCCGGAAGGCCGAGGCGGAGGGTGCCTCGAAGGAGAAGCAGGATGCGCTGAAGGCGGAGTACCGCGGTTGGAAGAAGAGTTTGGTAAACAATGTTTGCTGGACACCGCTATGTTTACATTGGAGTGTAGAGAAGGGTATTGGCGTTCCAGGACAGCTCACTGGTTTTGTTAGTTTCTTAGCTGGAGCGTGGGGATTCTATGATCTTTGGACTTCTACTGCGTAGTCGTCTTGTTACAAGATTTTTTTTTTTTTTTTTTCGTCATCTTGTCTAGAGTCTGATTCGCTCGGACTTGTATATGTTTTCTAATAGATACCTACTCTGGATTTAGAGGAATGGACGGACTTTGAGTGAATAATAATAACAATAGCAATAATAAGTTTGGGAATCTTGCTACGGGTATCTCTTCCCTGGACGGAACTTGGGGTAAGCTAGGGTTCTAAAAGGATTCTAGTTCTGCTCAGTCGTTCCTAGTTGAACCTGATCGAAGAGCCAGACATCCATTACGTAGGTTGACGCCCCCAGAGTCACCTCATGGCTCCGAACCCCCAGTACAAGCCATTCCGATCCGACCGTTCCAGCTGATCTCGTCGCTGATGCCCTTCGATCTGCTCGTAGAAAGCACTCCCCAGGAAGTCATCGACTGCCCAGTACGTGTCTCCCACCGGTATCAGCCCCGCCTTACTAGGACCGTTGAACGCAAACGTACCCGCATCCACGGGCCGCATCTCGGTAATGTCGTTGTGCAAGTCCAGGGTATCTCGCTGTCGTACCATCACCCGAACGTATACCAACTGCGTAAGCCCACCTTCGACATCGTAGATCCTATTCCGCTGCTGTTCATTCAGCCCGAAAACGAGCATCCCTTCTACCAAGGTTTGCGGATCACTTGATGGCGCGATCACGGGGAGGTTTTTCTCTGCGATGAGGGACAGCTCATAGCCCCGGAGAGTAGCGGGCATCATGTCAACATTGGCGACCTGAGGCAGTTCCAGGAAGTATTTCAGAACGGTGGGGAGCATCAGGGCTCCGTAGATGAAACGTGGGGGGCAGCTGGATTTCGCGAGGAGTTGCGTTACTTCCTCCTTTGAGAAGCTCTGGGATAGCGCTTGTTTGAAGTCTTGGGGGTATGTTGGATCCCACTTCATTGTTGCTAGACCCCCTCCCTGTCAGCGGTCTCCCTATCCCTGGAAACTTTTGTTTTGTGGTTCTCGATTGCTGCTCTGGGATATACCTAGTAGTCGCTTGCAGACAGAAGAAGAACTTGAGGATGAGCGAGACGCTATGTACACGCCATGACGGTTTATGAGGTCAACATCTCGTATTTTTGTTTTCTGAGACTGAGTCTAAAGTAAAAGGTAAACAGATGAATATCAATATAGGGATCAGTCTAGTCTAGGTGGAGAGATCGTTCATAGACAGGTTCATTCACTATTAGAGCCAAAAAGAAAGGGGGAAAAAAAAAAGACAACAACAAAACAGCCTGACGAGGCATTTTGCACCCCCTTCACCCTGTAGAATCCCGTCATCTTGGAGTGAAGTTGTTAGGCCTGATCTGATGAAGGCTCGATCCATGGCTGGCAGGAACCAACCCTGGATGTTGGGATGTTGTGGTGGTGCCTGAGGATCCCAGGCATCATCTGGCAACATCGCCACAGATCGATCACCTCGGAGACATGCACTTCATAGTACTCCGTAGCCTAGGGAGATAAGAAAGAAAATGAAAAAAAAAAAAAAAAAACATAGTAATCAAAATAGTCTTGTCTCTACAACAAGAACCAGGTGGAAAAGCGAAACAATTAGGTTGCCAAAGAGTTGGTGCTACGACCAGGTTCCATGCGCTTCTCTCTACTATATGTAAAGGCGGTGGCGACAATCAGGAATCTTTCTCTGGCTTAAGTCATCAACCCCGGCGGGTTGAGTTATCGTCACCTCACCTCTTAACAACTGGGAGCTGCCTCTCTCTCTGGTCTGCTTCTCACCTCCAAACTCTCTCCTCCCCCAACTTCATCCATCCCCTCCCCTCCCAATTTACTTCGTTCCTTGACCATCTCCGTGGTCTCTTGGATCTTGTCTCTCTGCTTTACTTTCCCTTCCTCTTCTCTTCTTTCTTACCTTTCACCTCTCTTCCCTGTTGCTCGGCGTTCCTGATCCGGCACACTCCACGTCTTCCCTAAACCCATCTCGGTGTACGTCGTTGCTTTACGAGCTTATTCGATCCCCTACATCTTCGTATCTGTCGTCAAGATGAGCTCGGAGCCAGAACACAAGAAGAAGCTTCTGTATGTGCCGGAATTCCTGCCGGGTAATCTGTCGTGTAACTAACTGAGTCTACTCAGCGATGCTTCCGGTGCTGAGAAGAAAGAGGTAATTAGATACATACGATCCGAGTCATCAACATTCTAACTCCATCTGGCAGGAGCTTGATACCTCGACAGCTATTCTGAAGAAGAAGAAGAAGATTAACTCGTTGATGTGAGCTTCGTCCCAGCTGGCGAACCCGTGAGGGGTCACGTCACATCCAGCATGCTAATGAGTTGTCTTGAACCCCAGGGTCACCGATGCCGTCAACGATGATAACTCCATCATTTCCCTCTCCAACAACACTATGGACGCGCTCCAGCTCTTCAGAGGTGATACAGTCCTGGTTAGAGGCAAGAAGCGCAAGGAAACCGCTTTGATTGTGTTGGCAGATGATGATCTCGATGATGGAAGCGCCCGCATCAACAGGGTCGTTAGGCACAACCTCCGTGTCAAGCACGGAGATATGATCACCGTTCACGCTTGCCCTGATATCAAATATGTATGTTGTTTCTGCGTTTCCCCTGGGTACTCAAACCCCTCCGCCCGTCCAGTCACTGACCTGGTTTTCCCTTTTTTTTTTTTTTTTTTTTTTTTTAGGCCAAGCGTATTGCCGTCCTCCCCATTGCAGACACCGTCGAAGGCCTTACTGGATCTCTCTTCGATGTCTATCTTGCTCCTTACTTCCGTGATGGATACCGGCCTGTGAAGCAGGGAGATCTCTTCACAGTACGAGGTGGTATGAGACAGGTCGAGTTCAAGGTTGTGGAGGTGGACCCCCCAGAGTACGGTATTGTCGCCCCAGACACCATTATCCACAGCGAGGGTGAGCCCATCCAGCGAGAGGATGAGGAGGGTAACCTCAACGAAGTTGGCTATGACGACATCGGTGGGTGCAGGAAGCAGATGGCTCAGATCCGTGAATTGGTCGAGTTGCCCCTTCGTCACCCCCAGCTTTTCAAGTCGATCGGTATCAAGCCTCCTCGTGGTATTCTCATGTACGGCCCTCCCGGTACCGGTAAGACTCTGATGGCCCGTGCCGTCGCCAACGAAACCGGTGCCTTCTTCTTCCTGATCAACGGCCCCGAGATCATGTCCAAGATGGCTGGTGAATCCGAATCCAACCTTCGCAAGGCTTTTGAGGAAGCAGAAAAGAACTCCCCCGCCATTATCTTCATCGATGAAATCGATTCCATCGCTCCCAAGCGTGAGAAGACCAACGGAGAGGTCGAGCGTCGTGTCGTCTCTCAGCTCCTGACCCTGATGGATGGCATGAAGGCCCGTTCCAATGTTGTCGTCATGGCTGCCACCAACCGCCCCAACTCGATCGACCCTGCTCTCCGTCGTTTCGGTCGTTTCGATCGTGAGGTCGACATTGGTATTCCTGACCCTACTGGTCGTCTGGAGATTCTCCAGATCCACACAAAGAACATGAAGCTCGGTGGTGATGTCGACCTGGAGACTATCGCTGCCGAGACTCACGGTTACGTGGGTTCCGATCTGGCCTCCCTCTGCTCTGAGGCTGCTATGCAGCAGATCCGTGAGAAGATGGATCTTATCGATCTTGATGAGGACACAATTGATGCAGAGGTTCTTGACTCCCTTGGCGTGACCATGGAGAACTTCCGCTACGCCCTCGGCGTCTCCAATCCTTCTGCTCTCCGCGAGGTTGCTGTTGTGGAGGTTCCCAACGTCCGGTGGGAGGATATTGGTGGTCTGGAAGAGGTCAAGCGCGAACTTATCGAGAGCGTCCAGTACCCTGTGGACCACCCCGAGAAATTCCAGAAGTTCGGCCTCTCGCCCTCTCGTGGTGTGTTGTTCTATGGTCCTCCTGGTACTGGTAAGACCATGCTTGCCAAGGCGGTGGCGAACGAGTGTGCTGCCAACTTCATTTCCGTCAAGGGCCCCGAGCTGCTAAGTATGTGGTTCGGTGAGTCTGAGAGCAACATCCGTGACATTTTCGACAAGGCTCGTGCTGCTGCTCCCTGCGTTGTCTTCCTCGACGAGTTGGACTCTATCGCCAAGTCCCGTGGTGGTTCCGTCGGCGATGCCGGTGGTGCTTCTGACCGTGTTGTCAACCAGCTCCTGACTGGTAAGTTTGGTGTTTCCGCGGTGCATTGTTATTGAAGGGCAAGCTAATCGTGAGTGAATACAGAGATGGACGGTATGACTTCCAAGAAGAATGTCTTTGTCATTGGCGCCACCAACAGACCCGAGCAGCTCGATGCCGCCCTCGTACGTCCGGGACGTCTCGATACTCTGGTTTACGTTCCTCTGCCCGACCAGGCCTCCCGTGAGGGCATTCTCAAGGCCCAGCTCCGCAAGACGCCTGTCGCCCCCGATGTCGACATTCCCTTCATTGCCAGCAAGACCCACGGTTTCTCCGGTGCCGATCTTGGATTTGTCACCCAGCGTGCTGTCAAGCTTGCTATCAAGGAATCTATCTCCGCCGAGATTGAGCGCCAGAAGCAGCGCGCGGCCGGTGGTGAGGACGTCAAGATGGAGGATGAGGAAGAGGATGAGGAAGATCCCGTCCCTGAGCTTACCCGTGCTCACTTTGAAGAGGCCATGAAGTCTGCGCGACGATCCGTCAGCGACGTCGAGATCCGCCGCTATGAGGCCTTTGCCCAGAGCCTGAAGAACTCTGGTGGCAGCAGCTTCTTCCGCTTCCCGTCTGCGGGTGAGGTGGCGGATAATGCCAACCCATTTGGTGAAGCCGGTAATGACGACAGCCTCTATGACTAAATTTTCGTTTCTCTTTTTCCCTTGTTTTTTTTTTTTTTTTTCTTCTCTTATTTCCAAGTTACTCTTTAAATCATGGTTTATGTGTCGCCATTAGTTAGATCTAGCCGAGTTGAGGATATAGATTACTGGAAACGGTGCAAAACGGATCCTCCTCGACAATATTGAACTCATTGGTTTTGAAATTAATCATTTTGAACTTCATCCTGGGTTGATTATTGTGAAGTAGTAGTAGTTTATTGGTATCAAAGATGATTAAAGAGAAGAAGAAAAAAAAGCCGCTGTATCAACACCAAACCTCCTGAGCGCCGCAAAGCAAAGAAGAAAAGAAGTCAAAACAGTTCCGTGAGGCAAAGTAAGAACTCGAAAGAAAAACAATAAGAAACAGAAATCCTCGGATACGACATAGTCAATGATCTCCACATGCAAGAAGGAATGGAATCCAGCATCAAGAATCAGAGGATCGATCGTATCGTCTCATATCATATCAAATCTCATATCATATCAAAACCTCATTTCATTCATATGGTATCATTTACTCGCCTTGCCCGATTTCGACTTTTTGTCCCCCTTCTTGGCTGGACTTGTATCACCATGATTCAATCCACCTTTCCCTGGCGCACCAAGACCAGCACCACCGGACTCACCGGCCGTACGGTCATTCCCTGTCCCCTCCCCGTCGCCATCATCTCCCAGGACCACGACCTCCCGCAGCACATCCTTCAGCGCGCGGACCCCCTGCTCCACGACGGACTCGGGAATCCGCACGTCGACACTGTCAACCGCGAAGTAGTAGGACCCGGGTTCCGCCTCGCCGGTGCCGTTACTGCTCTTCTCGTCCTCTGCGAACACGGGGTGTTTCCGTCCCTCGGCGGAGGCGACCACGGCTTCAACGACTTCGTCGAAGCGCTCGCACCGTCCGGCGCGGAGGAGCTCCAATGCCAGGCGGCGGATCTTCTCGGTCCAGCCTAGGCGCTGTAGCGAGCAGAGAAGCGTCGCGTGGAGGTCTTCCAGGGTTGCGGTGGAGGCGAGGTACGCGAGGAGATCGGATTCTAGGGATTCGGCGGTTGTGGGGGTTGTAGGGGGGGGGGCTGAAGATGTTGGCATTTTCTTTCTTTCTTTCTTTCTTTTCTTATGGTATCTTGTGGGTTTGGGTTCTTAAGTTGGGGTTTGAGGGTTTTTTTTTTTTTTTTTTTTTTTTTTTTTGGAGTGAGAGGCGGAGGCGGAGGCGAGACGGAGGTTAAAAGGATGGATATCTGGAGAAGGAGGAGGTTCTCGCGCTTCAGCTTGGTTTGTTTGTAAATGTAGTGCTTGTATTTGAGGCTTGGTGATTGGATTCTTCCCGGATGCTTGATGGGAGGGGATTTGGACTATTCGGTCCTGGTTAGAGCTGGGGAGGTGAGGATGCGGAGGTGGCTTTGCTCTGCTCGGTCCGAACGTAGATTTTGTAATCTTTTCTAGTTAGAATAAAACTAACCTGGACAACAAATGGGATGGACCTGGAAAGGATATAGTAGATAATAAAACCAAGGAGATGTGTTACTTACTATTACTCTCTATGTATATATCAATGCTATAATGGATGGTCAGTGTTCATTCTGTTTATAGTAGGGAGTGAATTTGGGCGGCTTAATCTTCTGTGAATGAATACTCTACTACACTCCAACACAATCCAGTTATTCATTTATAATCTCAACTTGAACTAGATGATGATATTGTGCAGCCTACAGATTGGCATTATTGTACAGTCGATATGGGTTGAATTCCTGGTCTTGAGATATATATCATCTGCATCCTTATACCTTCATCTCACTTCCAACCTCCATACTCCCTCAACATGCAATACAAACGTCTTGACCAAAATAAAAGGTGTCTAGACGACCCAACAAGTGGTGAGATCTCCATTCTAAATCATTTGTACGAACTGATCTAATTTCATAGGGCCTGTTTCCGATTCCGAATCCTGCCTACTATTCAGTGAATGACCTTCCCACCCGAGCACAAAACTTCCACCGAAGACTATATAGAGGCGCTTGCTTATCGAGCCT